>NC_087475.1:43917355-44230569 GCF_036417665.1 Passer domesticus | reverse complement strand
TTAACATGATTTGATCACATGGTTATAGCAATCACAATACTGTTTTTAAATCTTCTGCAAAAGTATTTATTTACACAAAAAATGGCTTTTTAACATTATTACCTTTCAAATCATGTGGAAGCACTTTTTTGGGGATAAATCATGAGCTGGGTGACAGTGAATCTCAGAAAGCCAAGTGATGCAGTTCACTTTAATGTCATATTTACTTCAAAAGCTTATTTTAAGGTAAAATGGCAAATATTTTTAGTCTACAGGAAAACATGTCGTAATAAACTAGTCCAGATAAATAAATCTCCTTAACAGTACTAAATTCCATTTTTTCTTATTGTTTTACTGTTTAAAATTATTTAAATGGCTACGCCATTTACTAACCTCTCCAAGGAAATTTAAAATCCCTCATCAAATTCTTCCCCAATATTATCATTCTTATCACCTTGAAGTAGCTTCCCACTAGTCTGTCATGCAATCCCTTAAGGGTTATCTAATCTAATAATCTTTCAGAATTTTAGTATTATTTATATCAACTACGCTACAGAAACTGTTGCTAAAATGATTCTCAATAATAAATCTGTGTTCATCTTTTGTATAATTTAGTGGCTGGAGAGTAGAATTGCAAAAGATCTCTTTTTCAGAACCTGTCTCTGATATGTATCCAATTAAAATACTATTCTACTCTGCAATTTATTTATTTATTTATTTATTTATTTATTTATTTGCTTTGGCACTTCATTTGGGTTTTAGCACTCCTTTTACTCCATTGTAATTTGCCTTATTCTTTTGTGGTAGATTTGGTACTCTTATTATTGATAAGTCCCTGAAGAAATTATGCACACTCATCTAGATTGTTTATCACTGCTTAAATGGAAAGAGAGACCTGTGGGAAAAACAGGGTTTCTTTGCTTGAAAACTTTAAAATATTAAAGCTAATACAAAGTCAATTGCTACTGCTGACAATGCTCATTTTCTTTTGAGAGTTACTTTGTTTGATACAACTTTTTTTGGGGAAGGAAAAGAATTACATATAGAAGGAAAGAATTAGAAAATGAAAAGAAGGAAAAGAATTACAGATTCTGTTACTTTGTTTCATGCTTAGCTGAGACTGAAATTGCCCTGTAAAAAAGAGGTATCTTTGACATTGCAATTGTTTAAATGTGTTAATAAATGCAAATGTATGCAAACCAAAAGAATAAAAATGCTAATGATCTTCAAATATTTACAATAAAGCATCAGTGATACATAAAATTAATAGATTCGCAATCTGACTGCTGTTTATATTTATATGTGTGGTGAGAATAGATGAGATTTCACAGCAAAATTTTGCCTCTGACAAAAAAAAAAAAACCCAAACATTCTTATGTTCCTGGAATATTCATTTAAGATTGTACATAAACACATATTTTTCAAGTATAAAACTAAGCTTTGATATACTTGTATCCTCTGTTTTGAAAGAGGAACCCATATGCACTTCTAATTACAAAACCATTTTTAATGCAATTATGATTGTCTGGAATAGTGCAAGCTACTGAAGATTATCAATGCCTTTAACAGATGTGATGTGGTGTGTTCATGTGGGTGTATGATATTCAATAATGTGATTCTGAACCTTTTCAGTAACACCCTGATGTTGAAGAATATTTTTTTTTATGGGGAAAAAGTGCAGATACATACACAAAAAAGAACATAAAAAATAAAACTCATGCTGTTTCTTTCACTATAACATGTGGATTATTTTCACGCCTTCTTACAATCTCTTTCCCCCTTTTCTTTTTCACTAGCACAGAGGATTTAGGAGATTTCAACAAAAATTGAAACAGCTGTTTTTCCAGCATTTTTTTCAATTTGTTTACAATATTTTTAAAATTATATATTTATCATTTTTTTTTAAATTCAACCTTAGTATTTCCTAATTTTTGGTAAACAGGTCTTTTCTGATTTTAGGAAGTTGAATAAGGATGTGTTGGGTAGCATAGGTTTGTTAGAAGCTAGTGTCTTTATTGTATTTAACCGCCCGATTTTGAGTCACCTCCAGTTCTAATCTCAAATATCCATTTAGCTACACTATGTCTTTACCAAGAGACACTTTTAAGGGAAAAAACCTTGGAATGTGACACCTTGGAAAAAAGTTATAAATACTTAACTGCAGGAAATTATCTGGGGAAACTTTAACAGCAAGATGACAATGAATATACTTGCATAAAGCACAGATGGTGAGAACTTACCCTGATGTCTTCATTGCCCACTCATTCACTTTGTTTTCCTAATTGCAAATCAGAAGATAAAGTCCTGAGTCACATTTTGAAGACAATTTAGTGATTGTAAAAATAGTGTGACAGTTTTTTATCTTTGTGTTAACCATCTGCATCTTCTGTACCATTATGCCATTATGGTTTTTAGCAGCCAAAAAAAAAATCAATATATGCATCAAATTCTTAGCTGAAAGATTTTATAAAGAGATTTTATATAAAAATATGCAAGCATAGAGAATATGCAATTCTATATATATTCATATTAAATATGGGTGTATATGCACTCATCCATTCACACACATATAAAGGGGGTCCTTTTAAGAAGATCTCATTTGAATTTTCACAACTTTTTACCCATCAAGGCTTCAGCTTAAAGAATAGAGCAAAGAATATTTTCCTGTGGTTTTGGGTGAGGTAGAGTTAATTTTCTTCACAGTGGCTTGTATGGGGCTGTGTTTTGGATTTGTGCTGGGAACAGTGTTGATCATATAGAGAGATGTCTTTGTCATCGGTGGGCAGGGTTTTCACAGAGCCAAAGACTTCTCTGCTTTTTGTACTGCCATGCTGACAAGGATGTTGGGAAAACTGGGAGGAGACACAATGACAACATCTGACCCCAACTAACATATGCTGGTATGACATCATGCTCAGTGTATAAAACTGGGGGAAGAAAGAAAAAGAGGGGTGGGGGGACATTTGGACTGATGCCATTTGGCTTCTCAAGTCACTGTTACCCATGATGGGTCCCTGCTGTCAACACCTGCCTGCCCCTGAGAGCCACTGAATTAATTCCTTGGTTTTGCTTTGCTGACATGTGTGGCTCTTGCTCTCCCTATTAAGCAGGTTTTATCTCAACCCAAAAATTCTCTTGCTTTTACCCTTCTGATTTGCTAACTGAGCCCTTTGTAGGGCAGTGAGCAAGTGGCTGTGTGGGGCTTGGCTGCTGCCTGAGGTTAAGCCATGCCATGTCTTTAAAAAACTAAACTTATATGTTCTACTCTTCCTGGAGCCTCTCAGTGCTAAGGGGAGATAGGAGAATTACTGAAAATAACTGAAAAACATTGAAAATTCAGAGAAGCTATGCAAGCTTTTTACAAAAAAACTGGTATCATTCATAGACAAATCTGATATTTATGTGACACTGAAGCTTTCATGAACGCAAGTGCACACATACAAAAAATCATTATTTTAAGGTATGGTCTTGGAAAGGATTTAACAGAGGGACAACAAACATTTTTGATTGCTGCACATGCTGGGTTGGGAATATTCTGAATGATGAATACTATAGAAATCAAATTACTCTCTATTTCTCAGAAACAGTGATCAAGCTTCTTTCATTCTCTCCTGATATTTGCCTTCCTTCCCCAGTTATAGGTGGTGTAACAAATATTACAAATCTTTTTGTTAAGCATGTTGTGTATTTTCCAAATAACTCCTCTATATAATTCATTCTTTATCTCAAATCCTCAGAATCATACACTGAACACATACACACATAGATGCGTATGTACCTATGCACATTGTTTATTTGTCCTTAATCAATATAATCAATATGTACATAAAAATATATCTATAACAATTTTTTTAAATCTTATAAAATGGTTAATATAGGCAGAATTCTTTCAGATTCTGGGATAGTATAAGGATCTGATTTTCTAAATTTATAGTTGATATTAATCCTATTTGGCTATTTTCTCTGTAAATCTCTAGCTAAGTTACAAATTTAATGTGAACAAAGAGTGAGAAATACTTTTTAAAAAGAAGTTAGCCTTTATATCAATAACATATTAAAAAAAATAATTTTGTGAAAATATCTTACAAAGGAACTGGAGGTGATAGGATGACTAGCTTGGATGAAGACCCCGGCTCTGTAGATAAATTTACTGTGCCACATGAGTATCAGCACATTTCTCCTGAGTACATAAATAGTATTTACAAAGGTAACTTAACTAGTGAGATTTGCAGCCTGATTCATAATAATTATATGCAGAAAATCTTCTCTGAGTGCTGTATCTTAATGTAATATTACACTGTCTTAAGTAACTGAAGTGTTACAAAGGAATTGCAAATAACAAATTATTTTGCACGTGGCCTAATATTTTCAATAGAAAAGTGCTGGCAATAATTGTTATTCATTTACTTGATATACATTAAGAAAAAGAATAACATGGATAACTACACAGTTACTGTGGAAAAGTTTTCTCTTTTTGTCTAGCTGCCTTAATTTTAATTTGTTTGCTTGTTTGTCTGGTTACCTAGCCATTTAAGTAACATTCCCTTCAGCTGATCAGAGAATGGAAGATGGCTGGCTGAAAGTTTATCAAGTCTGATGTGTAATGTGACAGCAGTATTAAAGTTAATTCTTGAGTTACTCTGTTAAATTCCCATAATGAAACAAAATTTCTCATACTGGAAAAAAAGATATTGGATATATAGTCAGTATGATCTTAAGATAGATACATTGACCAGTAAATGAATTGCAATACAATGTGTACACAGATTCTTAATTTTCTACAGTGACCTGGATTAATTCCATCCTCATTTTAAAAACTTTATTGAGGGTGGAAAGTGAATTTCTCTTATGCTCTCTCAGTTTAACAACATTTGAATGCCAAGACTAGATGATTCCCACACAAACCGATGCAGGAAAATGCAGTTTGGGAGAGCACCTGGTGTACTGCAACCCCTGTGCAGAACTCAGCCCTGGGAGCACTCTATAATCAGCATGCATCACCATGCCTAAAGATAGTATGGCTGCTAGGCTGCTTGGGCTGCTGGTCCTCACACCAAATATTTCATTCTTTAGGTCCACTCTAGTGATGCTGCACTGTTTGCCATTGTACACACAGCCTTTCTTCAGAGTTTTGAGGACAGTCCTGTCTTCCCACTGGGGTCAGCTGGGAAGAGTGGCTGCCTTCAGAGTTTTTTCCTGTCTTGATAAGATCTGTTACCTTTCAAGTGACTGCAGTCCTTATGGGCATCTGGGCTAATGTTAAGTGTCATTTATAAGTGCTTCAAGTGAAATTTCTTGAGGACATGTCTTTTTTCTCGCTTAGACCTCCATCCTGCAAGACGCTTTCTTAAAATGAAATCACATACTTGCATCCTTTGACCTTAAAGTTTCACAAGCACATTCTGCAAGTTTCTGTAAACAACCCAGTATTAAGAAAATTGGAATTAGTGGCAGAGAAATGTGCTCTTCTACCAAGTGGAGAAACTTATATAGGCTGACCATCCAAATTATATTCTACAAGCTGATCTAATTTTTATATTTCTTCAGGAGTAAATAGTGCCACATACCAAGAGTATACATATTTTTCTTTAATAGATTTATTGAAAGCTGAAGGAAAATCCTTGGCAAGAATTTGAAGTAATCTACAATTAAAATGCTGCATGAATATAAAAAAGATTTAAAATTATTAGTGATGTTAAAAAAATAGAATGAAAATTAAGATAATTTCTCTGTGAGATTAAACTTTATAATAAATTAATAAAAAATATCAGAATTGAGAAATAAATAAATGAACCTGTTTTGTTTAGTCAAACGTTCATCTTTTATGTTAATACTTTCTGAAATGCTTAAGGTACAAGTAACAAGAAATGAATGGATAAAGGTTTTTTGTTGGGTCATTTGGGTGTTTTTGGCTTGGGTCATGTTTTTTGGGGTGTATGTGTTTTGTTGTTTGGATATTTTTTTCCATCTGAAAGGAGTTATTTTATTTTTTTACAGTCTCTAGATGAAGCTGTTAGAACAAAAAACTGGGGTAGGAAGTCATCCAGATCTTATATAGATATAGAGTCCTTAAAATAAAATATTAAATGCATAGTCAAAATATCATTTTTCTTATGATGTACAATTCTCTGTATAAATATCACCTGAATATTATTTTTCTCACTCATAATAGTTACTTATGCAAGTGAACTTTCAAATATTATATATTCAGCTGGGAATGCCTCTGAAACTACAGCTCTCACAGCCTCTCCAGCCAATACAATCTTTACTACTTTCCTTGGATTTCATTTTTATCTATAATTCATTAATTCATGAAGGTCAAAAGTCCTTTAGCTAGTATGAAGAAACTCAAGAGTTTAAAATCCCACAGCAGAAAAAGTAAAAAAAAACAAAACCCTAAAATATCTTTAACTTTCCACTTCTGCCTTTTAGAAGGTTGATCAGTCCCTATGTGACAGTACTAATAATGATGATTTCTTGAAGAGTAGATGTCCTCAATTATGCAGTATAAATTGAAGGTAAAAACAAAACTCCATTAGTATGCATCCTTGTATTTTTTTGCTCCTTCACAGTTTCCTCATAACAATGCACTTTCTCTTCTACTTATTACAAAGACCTATTCCCTTAACTACTCCAGAGTCTTTCCAATAGTAATACATTAAGCTCAAAAGCACCTGGATTGTGGTATTTGAATAGCTGAAGGGAATTTTAATTTCCCTTTAGTTTTTTTGTCTTAAACAAAAACAGGATAATAAATTAAAAATGTGAATGTCACAAGTATTGAAAAATTATTCAAAGCATCACCTGGAGAAAAACTAAAATTGCCATCTGCATGCAATTTGAAAACCTTGTTCCTTTGTTATAATGTATCTTGGTTTATTTTATTTTCAGTAATTGTAATTAACACATAATAGCAATTGTAATTTAGTAATGCTGATAGATTTCTGGACACATCCATGCAGCGAACTCATTCCTATTTATGGTTCTGTGATGGTCCAATGTAAACTGGGAAACCAATCTCAAATAGGAGAATTTGGATGCTGAAGCCATGAGAAATGTAGTACTCAGTTTCACATAGTCTCAAATTTATTAATAAGCAATATGAGTACAACAGCTGGTTAGTGATTTCTATGTTTTGATGTGCACAGAGTTCACACTAGTGGAAAATTATGGCTTCATCCCCCCAGTCCATTTTAGACCTCTATGAAGGACCCAGAGTATCCCTCTATTTAGAGCTAATTGGCATTTTTTAGTTAGTTCATAAATACATTTCCAAGTAACACAAATACAAAGCTGTTAGCAGTTGTCTGACAACTTTGGTCATCTTTTCTTCTTTCTTTCTTTCTTCCCCATATGTACCAGATCAGCCTAAACAAACAGAACTGAGTAGGCACATTCTAGGTCTCATTTACCTGAGTAGGCTGTACCTTTTTGTAATAGGAAAGCTGTAACTGACCTAGGTCAAAATTCAACATGTAAGGCTTGAACAGGGAGTGAGTCCACTGAAGACCACAGAGGGAATCAGAGGACTGGGGCATCTTTCATTTGAGAAGAGATGGAAAGGGCTGTGACTGTTCAGCTTGAAGAGAGGCTTAGGGAAATGTAAAACAGAAAGACAGACTCTTCTCAGTGGTGCCCTGAGACCATCTGCATAGATTGAAATACACGCTATTCTGTGTGAACATAAGGAAACATTTTTTTACTGTAAGGGTGGTGGAACCCTGGAACAGGTTTCTTACGGAAGTTGTGGTGTCTTTATCTGTGAAGGTATTTAAAACCTGACTGAACACTGTCCTGGGAAACTTTCTGTAGGTGAAGATACTCTTATTTGGGTAGAGGGTGGCTGAAGCAATCTCCAGAGGTGTTTTCTGATTCCAGACATTCTGTGATTCAGTGATTTGGCTTTTAAGCTTTTCTTTTCAGCCACCCCATTACTTGCATCAATGCTCTTTGCCCTCTCTCAGGGAGGTATCATAAGCTTGGTGGACACACCATGCCACCTCTAATGAGCTCACACTTCTTGGAGAGATTAAAAATAATAGCCTGGGATGAGTGGGTTGCTGTTTATATGGTCCACGTTACCTGCATGGGTTTTTACATTTGCAGCTGTGGGGTGGGTCAGCTTCATGAAGAGGGGTGCTCAATGCCTCTTTCAGAGCCCTAGAATTATTCCTCTGATAAATAGTTTTTTATGATCACTTGTTAACATAAAATCAAGGATCTTAAAAACTTCCTCGTAGGCTAGGCAACACATCAAGGAAAAGATTAATCTTTCCTTAAACACAAACTTATTAGAGTTAGATAATCAAGTTTTTCTGGTTCTTGTAGGTTGACTTCAAAGTGAACGAATGCAGTTAGCTCTGTAGGGTAGAAATTCCAAACCTCAGGATCGTATATCAAAGAAATTATTTTAAGGCAATATTGTGAGCAAGCTACACATTAATATCTTGCACTGAATTTTTAAAACTCTGTTAGGAAATTATTGTTCTCACCCAAATGAGGCTGCATAATCACAAAAAAAGAAGTCACACTAAATCATATTTAAAGAAAATTAATGGTTTTTATGAGAGTTAAAATATTAATCCATCTATTAGCCATTATTTAGTTATAAATTCAAAAATAAGTTTCTTATCTGGGTCACCTTTATTCATAATTCTGTTTGAGGCTTTTGCTGTTTTTTTAATTGGATTTTACTTGTTGTTTTTTGGAGGGAGGTAGGTTGGTTGGTTAGTTGGTTGGTTGGTATTTTTTCAGGCATGTTTAAATATTACTAGAGCTGGCTGAAAAATTCAGAGCTTGATTTAGGTTAGTCTTACTTATTCAAGCAGCTTCAAAATATACAGCTTGAAAATATATAGATTATGAAAAAATAGTTATATGGCTAATGAGTTTAAGATATGTCATGAAGCAGGGATGTTGTGAAGTGAGTGCTGAAAATAATGAAATTTTCATTGTTATATGAGTATGGAGTAGTAGTAAAGCAATTAAAACCTAGAATCTATTTGCCTTACCATCACCTTAATTGATATTTAATCATATTTAATCATAGATTAAATATGAAGCCCCATCATAGATTAAATATAAAGTATTGCTGTTTGAAGGCTAAGCAAAACAAAATCTGTCTAATTGGTTCAAGTGTAGTAGTATTTTATCAGGAAGTCTAAGAAAGAAAACAATTATCTAAAGAATACTGTGTAACTGTTAAAAAATTTTAAAAGCCAAGAAAAAAAGAAACACTGTTACAATGACTGATTCTATTTATACGTAATGTAAATTTGTTATGTCTTTAAGAATTTTTCCTAAATATGAAGCTAAAGAAAGTTCCAAGTAAAACACTAATTTGAAATACATTGACAAGGTTTGTTTCAACAATGAGAACCTCTACTCCTCAATCCCAAATACTTATTACTTCCAAATTAACCAGATATAATCCTTGCATAGAATAAAGTCCAATATTCAGACATAAGGAGTGTTTATCTGCTTCAAAATATGAAGCATAATGTTCTTTTTATTAGAAAAAAAAACTACCTACAATTAACCAATTGGAAATGTAATTTTAATATTCATGTAGAGATGGGTAGACATACATGCAGATTATTGACAATAGTTGACCTGCTTATTCAGGTAATGGACTATTTGACTTCTTCTGCCTTTCTCAGACTTTCTCAGAATAATCAGGAATGGTACTAGTATCCAAAAGAAGTATGTGAACTTCTGTCACCTTCAACAACTTGGATAAATTATACTTTAATTTTTGAAAACTAAATTTTAAAGTTCATATCAAGTGGGGGTTTTACTACAATGTGTATAAATAAATCAGGCAAAAGAGCAATAAGAGTTACAGTTCTTACATGACCTTTCTAACTGAAAAGCAATTTGTCTTTTTTTTGGTTTTTTTTTTTTCTATTTATGAACCTTTCATCCTTTTCTACGTGTGGTCTGACTTCAAAAGGATGACATAATGACTTGTAGTTTTTAAACACCCATCTAGATCTACCACAATGAACCATTATAGGAACCATTTATAGGAGACTGGAAAGACAAAATGAAACAATAATAAGATAACTAAAAAAAAGAAAAAGCCATTGCTAGATTAAGCACTGTCTAAAGGTAGATAACAATCACACTCAACTGTATTTACAGTGGCAAATGTGAGAGATATACAGGCCACTGCTTCTTTGCTTCTCTATTTTTTTCACACATCCATTTTTTTTCCTAAATTAGTTTCATTAGCAGAGATTCACTACCAGGCAAATCAAAGATGTTAAAGGACTGCTAGGTCACCTCATCTTCAGAGAGAGTAGGCATCTTAAGCACTGCACAAACAGGGCCTGATTCATTCTAGCACCTGTATTTTCATCTATTGAATATTACAAAAATTCACAAACAGTACAGATATTTCCTATTAGAGGGAGGAAAAAAATGTTATTGTGGTATTTATTTTTCTTCTGTTTATTTTTCTTCTACCACAATAGAAAACCTTTTTTTTTTTTATTACTTAAAATCCAGCTCTTCAGAGAGCAACAGTGAAAAGACCTCTTTTTCCTTTTTAAGCGTTCTACGGCTTGTCTCAGATTTTTGTGTGGTTTATACCCCATCTCTATTTTTACCACTTTCATGAAGAATTAGAATAACCAGTTTAATTTTGAAAGTGCTAAATGTTCCCATTTGAAATCTAATGGCAGTCCATCTGGCCTTAGTTAAAGTAACTGCTAAATAGAAGATATTAAGTAGAACATAATTACATATTACATTTCAAAATCTGAAAATTAGAAAGTAACTTGATTGAACAAACTGTGTTGCAACACTATATATCACAGAGAATATGCATTCATTCCAAAACTAACTGCTAACTAGGATAATTTATATAATCATTATCATGTGCTTCCTCTTTTTGAATTTTTCTCTTTGACATTTTCACATTAAGAAATCATTAAGTTTTGTATTTTAATGTAATTTTTTTCATTTAAATTACCTGCAGGTACTCATTATGGTTATGACTATGCATGGCTTTTAGCACTAATATATCTCTGAAAACACACTGTTTATAATTCCAAATCCTCAGCTTTATCATTTAAAATTTTAACTCCTTTCTGAAGCTGGATTAATATGGTTCCTTTTTCTTCAGCAAAACTATTTCAGTTTACAGAAGCTGGGGAATTTGTTCCCTTTTATGTCACCTTCCTTTCTCATAGGCTTCAATTCAGTTATAGAGTAAAATATGTATTTCCTATACCTACTCTAGAACTTCCTGTTTTCCTTTCCAGCTGTGAGTGTGGGCATGTTCTTACATCAACACATATGACATTGTGTTGACATTGCATTCTCTCCTTTTTCACCACTGCTTACACCAGCTTTTCCCTTCTGCACCCCTTCACTTGTATCTTCTGTTGTCCTTCTGTCCTTTATTGTCTCTTGTCAGTGCAGACTGTTACTTGGTTTAACCTCCCTCTTTCTCATCATTAACTGCTGTCATCTTTTACTTCTTCAGTCCCTCTTGCATGCAAGACTGCATACTTGGCCCTTGCCTATCCCATCCTTCTGCTGGCCACCTGTTTTCCCATTTTTAAACAGTAGGAACTGGAGACAAGACACAGTCTGGTCTTCTTTCAAACAAAAGGCTGTAACAACTCTGGACACTAATCACAGCACTTTGCTAATAGGCGACTATGGCCACACCTGATATACTGTGCTATTTTCATTTTAAAATTCCAGATAAATGCATGTCCACAGTCACAGTATTTTTAATAATATTAAGGTTTAATCCTAACACACATCTCTACAGTTTGGAATTTAATGCCCAGCTATGTCTGCAGTGATCTTTATGTCAGGTAAACAACAAAAGAAAACAAAAAAGAATGCAGGGACCTGCAAGTGTATTGTTGACATATCACTTTAAAGACACGAAACAAATACATATGAGAAACTGCACCACTCACTGAAGCAGTCTGCCTTAAATATATCTCATAAAACTGAAAACAGCCCCAAACCTCTTCACACTGCATCAAGTTATTAAATTGTGTATTTTCCAAAGAAGGATCTGAAGACATGGCAATTCACAAATACATATTTCACATAAACTAGTAAGTAAGTGAATTGCACAGTAGTAGGTGCTCTTTATTTTCATTTCTCTAGCAGAAGAGTTGACTAGAGCAAGTATATGTAATGTTTAATGTTTAAAGAGTGGTAGAAATGTCTATTTTCTTTTGTAAAGTGACTTTATTCCTCTTAAAAATAAAACATTATGTTCACCATTTGAATTAGCATAAGACATTAACTGCTAATCTGATAACATACATAAAAGTCAAGGATTGCTAAAGTATTTGTGAAAGTATATGGATTTCAGCAACATGAAAGAAGTATACATAGTATCATAGTTTTCATCAGAATTTTTTAGGAAGAACACTACAGATATTTCAATGATATGAAATAAGTTCATTTAAGGCATCAGTAGTATAAGTGCTTGGCTTTGGAGGACTGCTGATCAATTTAATGTTATGCTCTGCTGTCAAAAGAGAGAAAAGCCCTAAAGCCTGTTTAGCTATGCGTAATGATCTGCTTTTGACTGCAATTTTTTGTTGTTACTGAGGAAATCTGTGGTGGCAGGATCACATTTCAACGTGGAGTTTATCTTTTTGCTATAAAAAAATGGATGCTCTTCAAAGGAGTACAACCATTTAATTCAAGTTGCTGGTACTGGGATGTTCTGGGTTTGGGTGGGGTAGAGCTCATTTTCTTCACCATGGCTAGTATGAGGCTGTGTATTGTATTTGGCCTGGGGAAAGTGTTGATAATATAGAGGTGTCTTTGTTATTGCTGGGCAAGGCTTACACAGAGCCAAGGCCTTTTGTTGCTGTTCTATACTGCCACACTGGCAGGGAGACTTGGGAGTGAGTGGGAGGTTGGGAGGAAACACAGCCAGAACAGCCAACTGAGCAAAGAGATATTCCGTATCAGATATGTCATGCTCAGTATATAAATCTGGGAGACAAAGGAAGAAGGGGGAACATTTGGAGTTTGTCTCCTCAAGAAACCATTGTGCATAACGGAGCTCTGCCTTCCTGGGAATGGCTGAATACCTGCCTGCCAAAGGGAAGTGGTGAATTAATTCCTTGTTTTGCCTTTTATGCATGCATAGCTTTTATCCTTGTCTCTGCCCATGTGTTTTCTCACTTTTAGTCTCCAGAATCTCCACCCAATCCCATGGCTGGAATAGCAAGTGAGAGGCTGCATGGAGCTTAATTGCCAGATGAGCTTAAGGTGCTTAAAGAGCTGTTGAACTACATTTTCTGTTTCTTTCAAGATAGCAATTGCTCAATTTTTGCAGTATCTCCTTGCAGACATTATTCCATTTGTTTCCATTGAATGACAGACATGTAATTACCTCCAGCAAAGATTCAATAAAAGTTTGAGACACCTAAAAAATACGGGGTTTTTTTATGTGGAGTCATAGATTAGAAATAATATCAAGATCAGGTATGTGTCTGTAGACAGGTAGGTGCCTGAATTTGGAGTTGAAGATCCAATTACATATAGAAATCAGCAGCTCAGTTACTTACCTAAAGTTGTGTTTCTGCTATTTGAGATCACAAACTCATAGAATGGTTTGAGTTGTAAGAGACCGTAAACATAATGTAGTTCCAACCTGCCCTGCCATGGCCAGGGGCACCTTCCACTGGTTGTCAGAGTGGGCCTAGGAAAGATACTTTGGGAGATTCCTCATGCTTGAGGAATGATCATACCCTCCTGCAATGGCAAACAGAAGCTGAGCAGATTCATAGCCTGCACAGATGACACCCACATTTTAAAAAATGCATGTCCAAATTTATGCACAATTTATTGAAATGGAGAATGCCAAAATGGGTAAAAAAGTGTTTTTCTTTGAGCTTTTAAACTGTTTAGGGGAAAAAAAAAATTAAGAGCTCCAAACCAGTCAGCTTCTTTATTCAAGTCAGAATTAAAATACAGAGACTTAATCCTGTCTTCTTTTTTATTTTCCTATATCAGAAAACAAAAGCAAAAATAAACACCCAAACCTATGAAAGATCCAAGTTCAGAGATATTTAATATAAAGATGTACAATAGAATGAAAGAATGGGTTCTCAGCAAGTGCCTTACTTATAAATGTCTCTCTTTTTTCTTTTTTTCCCTTTTATTTTTTATTTTATTCAAGGATAAAAGAAAAATTATACAGAAATTATGAGTCAAACACTACCTTTATTTCATTCCAAGGCAGCTGTGGACAGAAGACAAAGGGGTACACCTGATTAGACCACTGAATAGCACAGTAAACCCTAAATGGTGACTAGGCCATTTGAAATAGGAACCTTTGAAAAGAATATTTTGTGGAATGGTTTAAATGTTTTCCAAACCTCTGTAACTACAAGAATGAGCATGTGTCAGCGATGGAAGAGTCATCTCTCTTTCATGGGTATAGAATAAATGGCATGAATTGTCGCTCTATCAATGTATTTTTTTTTTTACCCTAGCTGCCTAAAAGTTGAGCATGTTTAGCTACTAGACTATACTGATTTTTAAATATTAATATACTGCCATGATATTTTAGGAGTGGAGCTAAAATGTAGAATTTGCTAATATATTTCTTGATCTATTTTTTACTTTCTTATCACACTCAGAATAAAATTAGTGAAGAGAAAGACATTTAGCCTTCATTACATCCATTCAGTTAGAAGGAAAACAAACATGATAATGTGGGTTGTTAGTTCTCCTCTCCTTTGCAGTTAATACAAATGTGTCTTTTTAAAATCTCTATTGCCTAGAGCATTCCAATCAGCATTAATGTTAGGCAAAATTACTTAATGCACTTGAAAATGAAAGACAGAAAACACAGTTAAAAAGAAGTAACAGAGCTTCTTCATGAAAAGTATTGGAAAGAGATTACAGAAGTCAGGGCACATGAAAAAGAAGGAAATATTTTCACAATAAGTATGTTCTCCAAATTTGCTGAAATTAGCTTTTAGTTCTTATTCCAAGAGTAATTCAGATTTACTGGCCACAACCTTCAACTTGACTGTAATTGAGAACAGCAAGACAAAATCCCCTAATGCAAACAAAACCAACCATGGAAGGAGCACTCCAGAAAAGCTCCTAATAAGTAGCACAGAACATACAGGGGTAAAGATGTGCATTTTCCTGCACTTACCAATTCAAAGTGCTGCATTCATACCACTTCCTAAGTGGGAAAAAATTATGTCAGAGCATTTGGTTATCTAAGATGATACCAAAAATAAGTCTTAAGTTAACTTAAAAATCAATAATTATGCATATGAGTAAATTATAGAGTTGATGTGCTTAAGCAGTGCCTTTCCTCTTTGCAGGACACTACTGCTGATGAGGGGTATCAGCTTCACACTTGTGTGAATGACTAGGGAGTCCCCCTAGGAAGACATATTATCATCCTAATATGTTAGCCAACAGAGAGAAAATCCAGCAAATAGGAAAGGAATTTTATTTATGGCTATGCAAAGAAGAATATTTCCTTGAATATCCATATCTTGCGTAGCTTTATTATGAATGTTTGAGATCAACAAAATCCCTCCCAGAAGTACAGTTCTGATGTAGATAGTCACAGGAAAAAATTGTGGACTGTGATTCAACAGAAAGGCAGAGGCTTAGTAATGACCTCTCTGTTTAAGTAGACTAAAAACAAGTAGTAGAAAAAGAAAAATTAAATGAGAACTTATTTATTGGGAAAAGAAAGTTAAAGGAAAGTTTTCACCTGAAATTATAGGAATGGAAGGAATGGATTCTTGTGTTGGCATAAAATACTACAATAGACAATAATTGTAGTGGATGAAATAAAATTAAAGAGGATTTTTTTTCAGACAAAATCTATTAATTTGGAGGGAACTTATAAGAAAGAGTGACAGTAATTTAAATACAATTACAAATATACCACCCATCATCTCTTCAAGACTGATTTCTATATAAGATAAAAGCTGAATCTGTGATCTCAAAGGTAAACAGTGCAGGATAAGAAAATGACATATGAGGAGTAAAGAAATTAATAAAAAGCCAGAGAACCTTTATAAAACTAAGAATGTACAACTATGGAGAAAATATTAACCAAATCTTTCAGAAAAGATGCAATGAGCCTTTGCTACCTAAAGGTTTTTAGTCAAACTTGGCTTCAATACAGATAAAGATAATATGAAATAGGCTTTGTAAATTGTCACTTAGTGAGGCAGTGTTGAGGAAGAGAATGCTCATTTTGAATGACTAGACAACAGAAACAAATATATTTCTTATTTATTTGATGCTAGATAATGTAAGAAAGAACTATAATTTGAAATACAAGCAGGTTTCAATCAAATGCTATTTTCATCTGCATAAAGAAAATTGTTTGAGGAAAAAATATATCATTTTAATTATAAAAATAGATGTTAACTCTTCAGATGTGATTAAAAGAAGATGGACAAGAGACATCCAATGTGAGTAATTCATATTTTGAGTTATTTCTGAGCTATGTATATATTGGTTTAATGAAGGAATTAGCATCATTCAGATGTCTAGTGCTACTTGAAGTGCTCTACCAAATTTTACGTAACATTCAGCTGCTAGTCCAGAAAGCACAGGTTTTCCTTGTCTTATGCTTTACCTCCCATTCCAGTTCAAGTGTCTCTTATATCCGTGTAGCAATGGCACTAGACACTGTTCAAGAAGGTGAATAAATCCCCAAGTGTTTTCTGTACCAATTAGGGACAGAAAAGCATGGACGACCAAGATTATTATGGCTGACATGTACAATCATTATCAAAATAAAAGCACTTTAAGTGCTTTAGAAAGTAGAAAAGTGACCTTTTCACAAATGTTAAGTCTCATGGCAGAAGAACCTCTATCGTAATGCAGAGTGCTTCTGTAAGTCAGCATTTTAATTACCTGAATGATTTACATTTCCAGTTTACTTGCCTGCTCTCAACAGCCAGCTCATCTTTCATCTTATGTGTGCAATCACAAGCAGTGTGAAATGTTATTAAAATGCTTAGGCATAATTGATAGAGTCAAGTTCCCAGCATGCCTAAATTACTTTCATCAGAACATTTTTTCTGAATTTATTTTTAAGACCCTGCCCTAAAGGTTTTCTAAAGCCTGGCCTCCAAACTCAAGATTGCTGTGGTTTCTTATGAAAGACTGCCTAATTCTATGAGCCAATGTAAGAAACTGGTGCAGAAAAAGAATCTCAGTACAGAGGCAGGGAACATTATGCAAAAGAAACATCTGGGTAGAAGGAAAAAAAATTAGACTCTTGCAAGAAAGGAAACCCCAAATTACGCTGTGTTGGTTATTCCTATTCACTTAAAACAGAGGAAAATGGGATAAGTGCCTTCTTAATAGTGATTTCAGAAAGGTAGTCCTGCTTTACCTTTTGCATAAATGTCCCTATTCAGTCAAATGTAGAACATAGATTTTCTGATTACCCAAGGACAAAGGTGGCAAATACTCTTAGCTTTCTTCAACTACTTGATAACCATTTTCCCCAATATTAATTAAAATGAAGTTGATTTTTCTTCCAAGGTGATTCTCACTTTATGGGTCTATAAAGTGGCCATGTAACTAAAGGCTTTAATCTACACGTCTTGTTCTCAGAAGCTTTTTTCTTTTAGGCAAAACTAAGCTTGTGTTCCAAACAGCCTAATTTCTAATTACTCCATCTTGAGTAAGAGGCTGTTTTATTCTTATCAGCAGAATTTTATTAAAAGAGAATCTGCTATCTTCAGCAGACAAGATACATTATCTGAACACTGCCTTCATCACCTAATCAAAGCTGATTTATAGAAAATTGTGCATCTCTGTGGTACTGAGTATTGTGTTGAAAAGACCATATTGCAAAGAGATGATACCTACATCATCAAGGACAGAATGTTATTGGATTTATAAGCTGCCAGGCACCACAAAAAACATTGCTGGCTGAAGCTATGCAGTTTACCATGTGATGTCACACTGGATACAATGTAAGAGGATCTGGTGATACCATTAAAGGATAATAGTAGTCCTGTCCTTTTTTAACTCAGAAATAATTCAGTTCCTAGGTAGCCAAATGAGGCTAAATAGCTAATAGCTTATGTCCTGAGATTATTGCAAGGAAAAATAGTTCATGACTGTCTTCAACTCTCATTTTATGAATAAGCATCAAAAAATTAGTTTGATAATTGATATTTACAACATTTTCTGGGGTTAAATTATGCATTTAGAATTTGCTTTTTAATTACCCACCCTTACTTAAAATAGCTGTCTTGTTAAACTAGAAACATTCATTTTAGGAGAATCAGTGCTTAGAATGTCACCTCAAGAAAAGTGAATTCAGCCTCCTTCACTAAACAATTCTGGTTATAAAGGTCTCCAATTATCCATCTGTATGTCAGCTCTTCAAGCTGATACCTTCTTGTTTTTTTTGTTTTTTTTTTCTGAAAGGCACAGTTTTCTTCAAATGAATTACACTAGCAGTGTCATGTTTCTCATAGGTAATTGTTTACTTCATATATTGCAACATAAAAACTTAAACCATAAACCTGATTTTCTCTCTCTCTTTGGTCTCCATATAAATTTTGCTTTGTGTTTCGTGCTTACAGCTGTAGAGACAGTATTTGATACACTAATAATACAGATAGCAGACACCAAGGGCTTTGTTGGAAACAGCTTCTATATTTTGCAGAGAAAATAAACTCCTTAACTTCTACTGCCAGTATCGCTCATTTTGGAAATGACTTAATCACAGAAACTCAAACTGAAGTACTAACGCATTGGTGGCCAAACTGTAACTACAGTGAATCTAGGAGTTTATCTTCCTTTATTTACTTTTGCCATCAAAATTATATTTTTAACAATCAGACAATTCAGAGTGTAGTTCAAGGAACATTATTTGCAAGGGACTGTTGTTAATGGGTGACCTTATGGGGAATATCATGGTGGGGGTGTCTGGGGCAAGGGAAAGAGCCTGGAAAGGGAGGTATGTATGCTATTTTATCCCAATACTAGCAAAAATGTTCCTGGCATGTTTATTTACCAGTAGAGACATAGCCTGGAATTAGCTTTAGTTCTCGGCTCCCCAGATTTAAGATACTACTACCTAAGTTTTTTACAATGCATTTTGTTATCTACTTAGAAAAAACATGTACTTAAAAAAAAAAGAAATTTCATTATTATCGTCTTTAGACCAGCAAACATTCTATTCTGGAAAATCTAAGATTTTCACTATACTGAGGTCTCCTATTTTCAATGACTTTCTCAGCTCAATTTACCCTTAATTACAGATTTTCATCTCATATCTGTTGTTGTTTAACCCCAGCTGGCAAATGAACACCACATAGCTATTCACTCCCTTCCTTCTAGTAGGATGGGGCAGAGAATTCAAAGTGCAAAAATGGGAGAACTTGCATGCTGAAATAAAAGACAGTTTGATATTTAAAAGCAAATCCATGCAGTCAGGTGGAGGAAAACAATTGGTTTATTCACCACTTCCCACAGGCAGGAAGGTGTCAGCCGTCTCCAGGAAAGCTGGGCTTTGTAATACATAACAGCTCCTTGGGAAGACAAAAACCCTGAATTTCCCCATTCCATGAAACTCCCCCAGGCTATATACTGGGCATGATGCTCTATGATATGGAATATCTCTTTCTCCAGTTCTGGTCACCTGTCCTGGTTATTTTCCTTCCACCTTTTTCTGCTGTTCCTCTCTAGCAGACCATGAGACACTGAAAAGTCCTAGGCTAAAGGCTGTTTTGGCTTGGAAACAGCCGAAACATCAGGGTGTTGTCAACATTGCTCTCATACTAAATCAAAAACCATCAGCATTGCAGCACCTATTAAGAATATGAACTCTGTCCCAGACAAAACCAGGACAATCACATTACCATCAATGCACTGCCTCTAGTCTGCGTATGATGCCGGCCTTAGTTGGTTTCTTGCTTTTCTCCTGACAAAAATCTCCCTGGGTTTCCTACTGAGCCAGTGCTCTAGACCTGGCTGATAAATTTAATATATTCCTACCTTCATCCATCTCTGAGGGCCCACTTTTATGCAGTTTTTACAGTAAATCATCAATACATAACTTAGAAGAGGACAGCTCAAGAACATGAAATTTTTTTTGTAAACAAGCTAAAAACATTAATAAGCAAACACGATATATATGGAGGTTTTTCCTCTATTAAGTACTTTCTTTTTCAATTTTATAGCTTTTAATTAGACAGGTACTAAACCTATCTCTTTATGTTTATAAGTTTATAAACTTAGAAGACCCAGCCAAAAGAGTACAAGATAAATACATAATAATCACTTAGTGCATCTAAATTATTAGCATACAACCACACCTGTATGGTCCGATTCTAAACATAACATGCATTCTGTTTGTGCTGTTGCTTGTGAGAAAAGTTATAGCTAAAAGACAGAAACTGCAAATATTGAGGGATTAGGTTTATTTCAGACTTTTAAAACTAGTGTGTGAGCATGTTTATAACAAAGTCGTAATCAATAATCCCCTTTATCAGCTGAGAATAGCAACAGTTGTAACTTTTTTTGTAAATTTCCAACAACTTGCCATTACTTTGTTTATAAGTTACATAAAATGTTATTACAATTTCTGCCTGCAGTCAGGTTCTTGGTATTCCTTAGTGTTTGATATCCCTGTTTTGTTTCTCTAATAGGTCTCCTTCCACATAAGGGGTTTTTATTTTTTGTTCTCAAATATACTGCATCTCTTGATCCAATACCTGTGTTTCTATTTTTGCTGACATTTTCTTTTCATCTATATAATTGTTTTACTGTAAGTCTTCTTATTAAAGAAGAAACAGAAGATTTTATTTATGGAGCTAAATATTTAGCTTTCTTCATAATCTAATAGCTCCTCTATTACATGCATTTTTCATAATTTGATCACAACTAGTAGTCACTCTGACAAAAAGTCCTATAATTACATATAAGCTGATATGTTATGGAATACACAGAATTCCAAAACATTATTGTTCACCTCAAAGCACTGTTATCGAAGGTGACTCACACCTCTAATTGTAAAATAAATATGCAGTTCCTACACTGCTTAACCTGCCATATCAGTTCTCCTTCTTAAAAATACCAGTGTGAAATGGAATTATTCTTGTTTAGAGCAGAAAGGCAGGAAGACTATCCAAGGACAACTTAAATGTCATGGGAAGTTTGTTTCAGGTTAATTGAATCTAAATCTTTTTGGCCTTCATTTTTGCCAGGTGAAGATTCTTTCTGATATTAAGAAATCTAAATCCAATTATTTACCTGTGGGTCTGGAATCTTTTCCTTTGGAAAAAAAAAAAAAGAGAAGGAAAAAGAATTAAAAAAATAAAAGCTGTTTCTACTTTCATGGGCAAAATATGAGGTCTTCTGGAAGAAAGTATTTATCCATAGCAACTCAGGTATGAGAAAAAAGTGGATTTATATGAATATTTAATACTTACTACTACTGCCAATTGTCCTACACCTCCTACTGTGTGATCACAGTGTCTAATAATTTTCCTTGTATAGTTCTATGACTAAAGCACACATTTTGTAAAATTAAAATTTTCTTTTGTGCTTTTTGGAATGCAGGATGTATATCTTCTTTCATAATGAGTAATTACATATTCAGAAACAAGTATGACTCTGTATTTTAACAGAAAAATCTTGAGGATATTTGTTTAACTGTTACTTTGCAGATCCCTGTTTTAGGTCAAAAATACTGCAGTCATTGCATAAGTACATTAAAAGTTCAGGTGCTCATATATATCTAAAGTAGCATGGCAGCAATAATATTTATGTATATTTATCATTTTTGTGCATAATCAGATACTCCAACCCTCTTAGTCAAAGCCAGTAGTAGTAAAAAAAAAGTAACATGCTCTGAATACATCCAGTGGCTGGCTGCTTGAAGATCTCTTAGAGGGTGTGAATGAAGTAATTCCTTTCACCTCTGGGGAAGGGATATGAACCACCTGTCATCACTGAAAACAAATAAAAAAGGGTGTCTGGGATGACAGAGGTAAGAAGTCTCTCAGTTCCCTGCAGCTAAACAGAAGTATTTGTAGCCTGTACTGCTGGAAGAACTCACTGTACTCTATACAACTGCACGTCGGATAAAGAACTGCTGAGTTACATGATATATTTCAGTTACTGTGAAAATGAAATTTTTTATAATAATTTGGTAGTGCAGGAAATGGCAGCTGGAAAGTTCCCTAATCACAAGCCCATAGAGGGACACTAGATGCATTGTCTGCTTAGCAGAGGTAAACTGAAAGGTACTGTAGGCTTCTAGCCCAGTAATATTGTATTGCCATTGCTTGGAACAGCCACCTGAGTTTGCAGGTCCTCCTTCAGAATAGGGGCTTGTCACACTTGTCTTGTCAGAACCTGTTGTGAACATTTGCAGCTTTACTCTTACTTACTTTAGCTGTAAAAATATTTTTTCTAATTTCTTTCTTTTTCTAAAATGTATAATACAATTTTTTCTTTCTCATGACTGTGTCTAAACTAATCTACCCTTGCTTATTTCAATATGTAAGGCTTCCAGTTTTTGCACAAATAGTAGCAGTAACCATGTTCTCTTTTTATAGCAAGCTACATATGGATGAGGTATTGATGTTGTGCAGAGAAATACAGTCCTGGCTTCATAGCAGAAGCTCCAGAAACTCAGGATACACAATGCGGAGGAAAGAACACAGGCACAGGATGATGGGAAACAGAGACAAGCTTGACACTGCACATCCCACAGTTGTAAGAAACACACCGATGATAGGTTTGATTAATGCAGCCCAGGATCTGAACTACTTTTTGTCATGAGAGAACAACAGACAAGTCTGTGCCATGAAATGCCCCACACTGTAGTGTGAAATTGCATGTAGCTTGAAGACCAAGAACAACGTATAATTTTATTATATCTATTAAAATAAAATTTTTAAAAAACTACAAAGGGGAACCCTAAAAGATAGAAAGGGAAAAAGCTGACAAAAACATTATGCTCCTTTCAAGCAAAGAGGTATGCTGATGATTCCCCACATGCACACCAAAGAGATTGCATTGACTTTAAGATCAAGAGAGACAGTGGAAGAGTGACATGGCAATAAGAGGGCTGGATACTGGGGTACACAGTGGATCCTGCACATCCCAGGATTTGCTGAGAACACATCCCAGAGGAATTCTTCTGCATTAAGTATAGCTCTTGTCTTGCTGTGTGCTTTCTTGTCCACAAGAGACATTTGGGACATCATCTAACATGGAGCTTCCTACATGAGCCACCTGCAGAGAAACACCAGTACTAGAAAAGAAATGCTTGCAGCCACAGGAAGAGCACGGTGCCCTCTAAAAGGGCCTGTACAAAGAACAGAATGTCTTTGGTGCAGCTGGATTGGTTTCAGCTGTGTTGTTAGATTCACACTTAGGAAAACAAGGAGAAGTGAAGCCAAACATTTATTCAAATTAATCTGTGCTGTCTTTTTTTCACTGTGTTTGGTAAAGACACTGCCTATGTTCTTTGAATAAGAAGTGCAGATGTCTATAGCCACTTCAGGGCTCGATGATCTTAAAGGTCCTTTCCAGCCTTAGAGATTCTATGATTCTGGGATTTGAACTGAATTAATCAACAGAAATTATTTTGAGAAAGGAGGATACTCAATGCAAATTTAGTTTGAACCATATTGTTGATTTTTCAATTTTAATTTCTCCTGCTAAGGGAGAAAATAGTGGGGAAAATATATTCATGTAGACATCATGCTTAACAATGGAAAGAGACAGCATTTGAAAACAAATAGAAATTATGCCTTTCATTTATTTGCTGGTTTTTTATAGGGTTGTATTTCTCTTGAAACTAGATTGATTGCACAGACTTCAAATATTAGAGTTTCATTTTAAAGCAAATGAACAAATGATTTATCTTTGCCCTGTATACAAAAAACAGTCCTGAACCTTTTTAGAAATCATATTTTCAAAGTGATAAAGCAATTACAAGAAAAAGAAAGAATTTTTACCATATGGATCAATTTATACTATCAAAAATAGAATATTAATAGAATAATAGAATTCTTGTCTGAAAACCATGGTTTCTTTAGATAAAGGACTTTTCTTATCACCAGAATTACACATAGTTCTAATCTAGACTTTAAGGAACTCTCATGTTGCTCTCTCTTTGTGGATGAGTATTAAGTACCATATGATTTTTCTTTAAATAAATACAGTCTGAAGGTTGCTATTTGCTCCTGACAAACTAATATAAAGTCTGAGACAATAAGGAAATAAGAAGTTTTGAAAATAAATAATTTCAGTCATGCACCATTCTGTGTACATTTCAGTTGATATTGGAAAAAATTATAGAATATATGAGATGTATTAAAACTAACAGAAAATAGGAGTACAAGCTGGTAGTTACTTCCAGCAGAGTTCAATACCTTAATCATAATCAATAATATTTTGTTTTGAAGATAACATCATTAGAAGAAAAATAACTAATTATTTAAGTTAATTGCTGCTCAGTGTGTATAAAGCTTCCATTATTTGGCCCTACATATTTATTCAGAACTTAAAGAATATGCCAGTTCTAGAAATATTTAATTAAATTTATCACATTAGTGATAAAATATTTTGAAACTTTGAAAAGTTATCATAGGAACTGAATTTCTGAAAAGAAGGTATTACACAGTGTTTGATTGAATAGGTAGTGCATATCTTACTAGAAAAAAATGAAATAATGAGATTCTTCCAGTAGGGTTTGATTATCTGAACAAAATAAGTATGCTATTTGCAGGCACCACTTGGATTAATTCTGAAAGTACATGTCTTTGGGAAGGAGTTAGTTCATTGTGGTGACTCTACTTTTTTTTTGTTTTTTTGGACAGTGCTTAATGCAGAGCAGAATCCAGGTTTCAGAAGCCTTTGAATGCTATTCTGTAAGTTTTCATAGTTTCTCAGGGCAGGAATGACACCCTTTCCTACATAGCCCTCTATATTTTTTTAAATAAATCCTTTGAGTTTCCATCTGTTTGCCTTATCTAGAGTGTTCTGTCATTGATTCTATGATTCTGTGAGTGCTCCAATTTCTCTCCACCACAACTCCATCCATTGTTAGAAGCAAGAAAACTTTGGCCACTCTAAGAATGTAGAGTAAGCAGCAATTTAAGAGATAGTGTATAAATATGAATCACCTATGTGTAGCCATAAAGACTCACCACCCTTTCTACCATAAATCTTATAGCATTGGAATGAAAGGCATGGGAAAAAAAAAAAAAAAGACAAGATTTTTTGTTCCTGGGAGAGAAGGACCTGCATCCATGCCTCCTAAAATATCTCCCCAAACAAAAGTATCATGTCTCTAACTATTAACATGCCTTTGCCACATTACTGGTATGTCAATATTGCAGACTTCCTTTAGTTCTGTGCTATATCTGACTACCCCAAAAGGATATTTTTATTGTTTCTCTGTATGATTTCAATAGCTGAATCAAATCTATGATCTCCACAGGGACCCTGACATTTTAATAATAGTTTGCATGAAGTTCCTTAGGTAGTAGGGTTCAGTTCTAGATATGGAACAGAAAAATATCTGTGACTGAAGACATTACAGTCTCTTCTACCACATATAATATAGAGAAGAGCAAATGTCTGCAATCTGATGAAATCGTTGTTGGGTAAAAAAAGTCAGGCATGAAAGACATATTTTTGTAAGTACCTCTGCATATAAAAAAAGTGGCGATTCCTCTATGTCCTAACATAGCATACAAAAACAGAAGTCCATCAGCTGTGACAAGCTGCTTCTACTAAGCAAAAAAGCTGCATATATTATAAAAGACATGTGTACTTTTGACAAATGGAAGATAATTTGCAACACTGGGAAAAAAAGTGACATTTTTTCTGTCTTATTCAGAGTCCTGGGATTCTGAATTCAACCTTTTGATATTTAACTAACTTGCAGGGCATATACTTTTTGGAAAACAGTGTATGGATTCTGTATAAAAGGCAATCCAATATTTGGATTTTATTTCCAATATTAGCTCAGTTAACATTTACAAAGATTTAGCCTCTAGAAAATATTTAGCACATTACTTAGTATGGATTTTTTTTTTTTATCACTGGTCAAAATCATATACTCATTTTTGAAGATTCAGGCTCTAGTTCCCAATTTTTTAATGTCAAACACAATAATTCTTTCAGACATCTCATATGCTTGAATGTAAGGATTCAACTAAATATTTACTGTAGTAAAAGTTCAACATTTAGCAATCATAAGAGTAAATCCCATTTCTTGGGTTTTTTTCTGCGCCTTTTTTATTCTTTGAAATACAGGAAATCTGCCTCTCTTTCACTCAAAAAGTCTTAGTCGAACATATGCAAAATTTTTTTAACATATGTTTGGTGATGTGTTTATTACTGTCTTTTAAGTGCCTAATAGGCAGTTTCTCATGGTCTTTTTCTCTTTTAATGCAGAAGGCAACTATACAATACAAAACTCATTACAGAAGTCTTTTTAAAAAGTAATTAACATTTTCCTTTTTTATGGCAAGTATCATATATTTTATTTATGTCCTTTGTCCTGCACCTATAAATCATATTAAATATTTCTGTTGTATTTCTGAGTTGGAATTGCTTTAATGAGTGTTCACAATCAGGTTTTTATGTGAAATCATTCCCTCCTTTGGCTATTTTAGGGGTAATTGATGTCATGATAATGACATTAAACTTGGAATATTCTGTATATATTTTGTGACTGATCTATCCAGTATTCTCAAGACATTTGTCTATACCATATTATTACAACTACAAAAAAATCAAAAAACCCAGAGGCTTTTAAAATATATTTTTAAAAATATAAAAGGTTTAATATAGCTCTAAAAGGAATACAATTAGTTAGTTATTGAGTTGACTTATAGTTAAGAAATGTAAAAATGGTATCTAATGAATACTCTTCAGTATTTCAGATATATTATGAAGGCATTCAGATACATTAATGATCACTGTGAACTTTATATATATTTTGAAAATCAGACAATTTTTAAAAGGAAGGTCTTGAAAGCCCTACATTCATATTAAAATAAGTAGGGGGAAAAACCCCAAAAACCAACAAAAGCAAACCATCTTCATTACATCGTTTAAATGGCACATAAAGACTCACAAATCAAGGAAGAGACATTTAATGCCATACATATAACTGAGAGAACTTGGTAAAAATATTTAACAAAAAATTAATTGGAAATAAACTGCTTTTAGTTGTAATGACTTGAATTTCACTTCAGAAAATAGCCATGCTTGCAGTTGTGGGAGCATCAGTAGACTTTACTGACTTATACAATGCAATGTGATACAATGCAATAACAGAGCTCTAGAATTAAAGCCGTAGGCAAAGAGAAGAAAACAGAGAAATATGGATTCAAGAAGAGAATATAGGGCAGAAGATGATAATGAAGATAGATATGAGTGCACAGATAACTGGTCTAAAGATCTCAGATTTCCTGAGAAGAGTCAATGGCAAAACAGAGGCTAGTCAAAAAATTAATTAGGAAGAAGAAAAAGCACATGTGCATCATCTGGTATTTTTGCACAGCCGCTACAGGCTCCTTTTGCTGATTAGAAGAAAAATACAAACAGAAGGTAGGCTGTTTCAATTTTGACTACATTGCCACTGAAAAAATGGGAACATGCTTTTCTCCGTTACCTTGCATCATTTACAGTTCGCCTCCACAGCTGGTGACTGAGAATTATTTCTGTACTATTTCTCCCAGCTTCCCTGTGATCTTTTATGATTTGTATTCTAATAACTATCTTACTCTCTTGGATGCATCAGGAAGTTAACTGAAATGACATACTGAAACAAGGGACAAAATTAATACTAGCAAGGTGAGTAATATCACTTGTTCACAGAAAGAGATTAAAATTCCCCCCTCCCACACCACCCCCCCCCCCCCCCCCCCCATTCTCCCTTGGCTTTGTTGTATTGTTTTGAAAAAAATTTCTTTTTCACAGGACAGGATGTCTCAGTACATGCCAGTGCCTTTGAGGACTACATGGATGAGTGGCTTTGTAAGTCTGCATGATAGTTGCTGGTAAACTAAAAATCCAGATGATCCATTCTGCACTTTAAAACTGGTTCCTCTCATACCCTCCTGGTTTCTTGCAAAGGACATGTTAGGGTCTTTCAGAGGGGAAACTGGTGTCTAGATCATGAATGGTTCTGGTCCATGTAGAATAATCAGAAAAAAAATAATTATATGCACAGTTTATTATTAACTTACGTTAAATGTGACAAGCTATATAAATGAAATACACAAAGGTTTTTTCTAATTCTCAGTGTCTTCAATTGGGAGATCTATATAGACATTAATAGCTGAGCAAGATGATACACCATGTAAAAGTACCTAATATGTACTTGTTTGTTAGAGGTTATTTTACCCATTTCTGTACAAGGTATAAGCAGTAATGCAAGTTGAAAAGACAAGATTATTGTATTACTCTGGCTTGATTTGAGCATTACAGCAGTGATTACACACAGAAATTCATGTATTTGTACGTGCAGCTCGGTAGTTTGCTAAGTTCAAGCACATGATAAAATGGAGGCAGAAGTCTTATTTAGTCACTCACCATAGCAAATATGTAATGATATTGGAGTAACTTTGAATATACTGACTCATCAATGATTAAGTGACAACTGTGAGCCCACATTTCCCACCATTTATAATGTTCAATAGCATCTCTAGCTGTTCGTTGATTTGTTTTTATGATGAAAGCTGCATAGAAGGATTATTTATTGCCTCTGTGTTCTGTGTTGTTATCCTCTTTGCTCTTCAAACCTTGCCAGGCCAATTAATATTCCTTATCGCTAAGAAGGGTAGTTCTTTTTATCCCTGAATAAATGTAGCTTTACAGCAGCTCCCAACACACCAATTATTCTAGAATACCAGTATGATTCCATTATATTATGGATAAGTGCAGGCTTTGCTCTACTTATCAAACTCAAGACACTCAGAATATGTTATATAAAGCATTAATAATACTTTTCACTTTCTGCCTCAATTTTTTGAGCTTAACCTTTCTGAGAAAAATGATTTATCAACATGGCTAAAAGCAAAAATTTTAAATCTAAATATCTATTGTAATGATTTTTTTGTTTTTCACAAGTGATATTTTCATTTTCTGTTTACAATTGAAGCCAAACTGATGAGAATTTACTTAAGCAATTGACTGATGGACAAAAGGAACCTAAATAACTCAAATTATGCACAGGAATGGATACTCAGCTTCACACAGGTGATGTTCAACCCAGTGACCTGGATTTTCAGCGGATGTCACATGGGTCTTCTAGACCTGTTCTAAAATAGATCTATATTAATATTTCATTACTGCCTTTCTTCTCTAGCCACTACAGCTATATTATAAGACTCCAGTGTAGTGCTCCTTATAGCACCATATTTAATTAAAAAATGTACCCCATTTTTTTAGGTCTTACAACTGTGAACACCTGCTCTAATACCAAAGTATCTTACCTCCTGTCAGGAGTGATGAGAACTGAGATTGTGTAGCACTATCACACAATGGTAGTACTAAGTATGGAATAAAACAAAAATTAGATTATATTTTGATAGCTTTCAATTATTTGAACCAATAATTAAGTTTGTGAATTGATAGAAAATGAAGACAAAATGCCTTTCTGACATGGGCATAGTGCAGTCTCTGTTATGGAGGGGAGTTTAAGCATCTTTTTACACGTCTGTTATCTGTACTATTCTCATAAGGTTGAATTGCAGCTTTACTTACAAACAGCAGCAGTTTTACCCTAAAATGAGAACATTTCAAGTAAAAAACATACTCAACTTGTGTATAAAAAGAGTCTGAACTACAATTTTCTCATTGTGAAAGTTCATATAACCAATTTTATGTAATTAATCATTAAAATTCACATTTTTTCAGAAATCTTAGAAAATATCTTTTATTTATTGATGTATAACTTGATTGAGATTAGATAGATAGATAGATAGATAGATAGATAGATAGATAGATAGATAGATAGATAGATAGATGATAGTAGATAGATAGATATCAGTGCTGTTTCTCATAGGACAAATCATTGAAAAAGGTCAGACTAAGATTCACTGCCCATTCTTCTAGTTCCAAAATATTTCAAAGTAATTTACTCTTGTGACTTTTTGCTTACTCTTAAGTTTTAGGTATGATTAACTATCTAAAAAAAAAAAATCCTTGCAAGTTATTTCCTTAGTTTTATCACTTCTAATGACCATATACAGGGTTGATACACCTAGTTGTGCAGTAAAATGCATTTAATTTTGAGAGTTCTGTGGTTTATGTAAAAACTTTTTAGGACCACAATTATATATATTTAAAACAGTAGTTAAAAAAAAACCCAAAGAAACAAATAAGACAAATAAAATCACCACAGAAAACAGAGAAAACACTCTTGTTTACATTTATGCTTTTTCACATCACCATAATTTTACCAAAGAAGTTTTTTTGTGTTGGTGTCTTGATGGAAAGTGCAGAAAAAAGCTTTCATCATAAGAGTCACAAAAGATATGATCCATTTCAATCAATTTTAGCATATCATTTCAGACTACTAAGTATACTGATTCATCAAGCTCCATTTATAATAAATGGAGGGTCCCCTGTACTTCCATTTGCAAAATGAAAGGGATTTGGTTTCTCGTGATTGTCTTTCTCACTCCATTTAATGAAGTGGGCTAGTTAATATTGCCTCATAAGAAGAAAAAAAAAATCTTTTTTAAAACAAAACATCAACATTTTGGTCTAAAAACATTTCCTTTTTTATTAAAGCATTTTTTTAGAATTTCCTTCTGAAATAAACATTTTGAGAGGCTGTCTTTCTCTATGTATATTTATATTTTGTTACTTTTTTGAAAGTATTTCAGGATCATGAAGACTAGTCAGAGCCTTGGCAGACCAAGAATAAAATCATCGTGTTTTCACACATTTTCTGTGTCTGTAGTTGATTTGATATATATGTATCTGTGTCATATATGAACAACTTCAATGATACATATTCACTTTTATCCTCTTTCTTTCTCCTGAAATAACTTGTATTCTGTTTATTTGAAACTGTTCCAGATATAACTACAGGATTTCTGATAGTACATCCAAATCAAAGAGAGGCACCCCTTATAATTTTGATCTTTAAAGTGGAACAACATATTTTACAGGAGAACATTCCTCTGTCTTCTATAATATCTTTATAATTTTATAAACTACAATTTCATTTGGGGTTTTTTATTAATTTTTATGTTCTTGCTCAAGACATATATCTAAAGATTCATCCTGCAAAATGCCAGCAACAGTATGATCCTTTTATTCAGAAGAAAGTCCCAATGTCACTTAGAATCATGCAGATGGTAAAAAAGGAAACATATCTCAGTAGCCATAAATAGAATTCTAGATATCTTGCTCTGCATCATAGCTGAACTGTTGTATTCCATGGTTAGGGGGTGAGGTTCATGTGGATCGTATTGCAGACTGGCATAAATAGGTAGGCCAAATCTTCAAGGATCAGGCTGGAGCAGAGAGGATTGACAAAACTGATTTAAGTAAGGAGAAGGAAGATAAAGTCATTGATGGGGTTAGGGGTTTGCTTTGAAATGTGAAGAGGTTGCTCTTTTTGGAAACCTTTTTATGAAGTTGTATAAGTAGGAGGGGAAGAGAGATGAAAGTAACAAACTGGGAAAACAAAGTTTTTTTCCAGTATTTTCCATTAAAGAAACAGAACACAGGCAGAATTCTGTTTCGGTGTCATCAGCTACTTAAGATTTTTGGTAATGTTTTACATTTTCTGCATTTTCTAAATTCTTAAAACACTGTCACTGGGTGGTTGGATTTAGGAGATATTTAAACATTTAATTGAATTAATTGTTTGGGAAAGAAAATTAAAAAAGCAATATATCACATGATAAGTGTTCTCCAAGGAAGAAAATGCAGTATGTCCCAGTGAGGATATTAAAGGCTGACTCACGGTCTAGTTTAATGGTAATCTGTATTGTTTCCATGGGTGTTAAATTCTCAGTTTTAAGGGGTTTCAGTTTTAGAGATAAACTAACTTTTCAGAAAGAAAACTTGGAATACTTGTGGTAGATTTTTTTCAGTTTCTTTGTCTTTGAAGATAAAAATTGGGACCAAGAGAAGAAATTCTAAGTAGATGTGATTGCTTATGTAGAAAAATACCTTGACTATTGTTTGAGCCACATTTCCACATGGGATCAATCAAAATTTTTGAGAAAATGGAATACATAGGGAGGTCACTTTATGTAGTCCATCTTAGTAATTTAATAGTTTTTCTGCCTTTTAAAACATTGCCAGGTACTTATATCTTCATTCTGGACTGAAATGGCTAATCCTAAGTGGTTTGAAGTTTAATAGTTCAACACTAGATCTCAGAATAAAATATTATGTACACAATGCTTCATTTCATAGATGTACATATATATCCAATTTACATAAACAAAGTATATAAGCAGAAATATGTCAGAAATTTATTGAAGAAAGAGGAAAAAAAAGAAAATTAATACAGGAGAAATGCCTGTGTCAAAAATACAGCTATAACCTGGAAAGGGCAATCAGGTTTTATTAATTTATTTCCTAACTTGGCAATTAAGCATAACCTGTGATAATAAGGAGAAGTTTTTTCAGAAATTGAATTTGTTTGTTAATTATGGATCGTCAGATTTTTTTTTTATATTTCAGCAAAAGCTTTTACATTTATTTGCATTTACAAGACTAATGTTAAATACTTCACAATTATGTCCTATATTCAGTAATACTGAACAGAAATTGTTCTTCTCTTAAGAACAGAAATTAACTACATTGCTTATAGCCTGCTTTTTCTGCTACATACCTGCATAGACGTGATGCTCAGAGTGGCCATAATGCCTTTCACATTTGTGAGGGTGAGAAAATACACATCTCATAATGCCATTATGCAGAGTAAAGAGACATTGTCTCAAGGCATATGAAATGGTAAATATGGAATAGGCAGTGAGCAGGCTCTTGTTCTTTGACTGGCTGCTGCTTGAATACTGTTAACTTTCTCAGTAATTTAGCTCTGGCAAGTGCTACTCTCATCCTTAGGGTAGCAGACAGACTGTAACTGCAGTAGTGAGCAAACCTGCTAATAAGTAGAAAAATTCTTGTTAATTTTTGGCTTTTCTCTTTCATTATGAACCAAGAACTTATTTTTAAGGTGTGCAGGGTTCCCAGCTTTTATGCAAAGGCATCCTTCGACAGGTCCTGTCACAGTCCAAAACTACCTCAAGTTCCCACAGCAGCAAAATGCCCACAACGGCATCCTGGCCTGCATTAGGAATTGTGTGACCAGCGGGAGCAGGGAGGTCATTCTCCCCCTGTACTCGGCACTGGTGAGGCCACATCTTGAGTACTGTGTCCAGTTCTGGGCCCCTCAATTTAGGAAGGATATTGAGATACTTGAGCGTGTCCAGAGGAGAGCAACGAGGCTGGTGAGGGGCTTGGAAAACAAGCCCTACGAGGAACGTTTGAAGGAACTGGGGTTGTTTAGCCTGGAGAAGAGGAGGCTTAGAGGTGACCTTATTGCTCTCTACAACTTCCTGAAGGGAGGTTGTAGACAGGTGGGGGTCGGTCTCTTCCACCGGGCAGCAACTGACAGAACAAGGGGACACAGTCTCAAGCTACGTCAGGGAAGGTATAGGTTAGATATTAGGAAAAAATTTTTCACTGAAAGAACAAAAAAGCACTGGAATTGTCTTCCCAGGGAGGTGGTGGAATCACCATCTCTGGATGTGTTTAAAAAAAGACTGGACATGGCACTTGGTGCTATAGTCTAGTTGAGATGTTAGGGCATAGGTTGGACTTGATGATCTTAGAGGTCTCTTCCAACATCATGATTATGTGATTCTGTGAATCTGTAATATACACCAGCCTCGTTTCTTCATATTATTGACTATAGTAGTGAACTGAAACATGTGAAACAGCAAGCATTGAGATTGATTTTTTAATATATAAAAAAGAGACCAACTGAAAGAGAAAAAATTAAATTGTTTCATCTACAGTTAAAAATGTACAACAACTAGCAGTTGATAGTAAACTGGCTTCACAAGAGTCCACATTTTATAATTTTAGTCTGTATTTTACTCACTGTTGCTCATGCAAAGGGGGAGTGAATAATAAGTAGTGTTCTCACAAGTAAATTCACTCCTCAGGTTCATTCAAAACACAAATAAAAAATAGAATAATTCACTCCTCAGGTTCATTCAAAACACAAATAAAAAATAGAATTATATGGTTAATGCATAAAATTAACTTTGAGCAAAGTTAAGTTGTATAGATAATTTCCCTTTGCTTCTCTATGCCTTAATATTGTTTTTTAATTTATAAGTACTCTTTTTTATAGTTTAGTTTGCAGATAATTGTAATATATTCCAATAATACATTGCAGAGAAAGTAAGTATTTTTGTTGGGTTTTTTAGATATAAATTATTCATATTGTTTGATGCACACTCTTATATTTAAATCTTTTGGACTAAATATTTTCTGATTTTTTTTTTATTTTATTTTTTGTTCTTCCTCTTAGAACACAGAAGATTGGGCTGTGTTCTTTTTCCCTCTGGAGCTTTTTTGTTTTGTTTATCTCTACCCATTATTGCTTCACTTGAAAATGTTTTTATTCCTCTGGGCTTCTGTAAAAGCAAGCCTAGAGCATGGCTGTAGAACACTTAACCTCTGATTCTGACCTTTCACACACAGGATGAAATTCTTATAAGAGCTCTTTTCTAACTGGAATTGTCAGTCAGGTAGAGTTATAACTTATGCTGGGAAAAAAAGAAAAAAAAATCAGTGTACATTTTTTTCCTTGACTAAAGCAGGCTGCTGTGTTTATCTCTGTGGGATTTAATACCACTGAGATTGAAAGTCTTAAAGTTTGTGTACCACATACCAATAGACCACATGGGGAATAATTTTCTTTTTTAAAAATTAAAAGCTATATCTAGAATGAAATCAAAGGGTGGATCCATTTAATAAAGAATTGGAACATCTTGTTCTTACTTGGGCATGCATGATAAACATGGAAGCTATTTTGAATCAGACAAATGGTTATATGTCTGCTACTATAATAAAATCATTTAAATATCTCTGTATCGATTGTATAGTCTGGTCACTAAATAAAATATGGGGCTTTGTGACTGAGTCTGGGAAGGGAATATTTCTTTCTTCTCAGCTGTAGGGAATAGAATCCCTGTAAATAAAACAGAACAAGCTTTATTCTCTGAGAAATGTCAGGGTTCAGATTTTGTGCCTAAGGCTCTTTCTCCTAACTCAAGGTGACCTCACCCAGACTGCATATAGGAGAAAATTTCCAGCCTTTCCTGAGCCCTGTAATTTATCTGTGTGCTGGCAGCCTGCTGTCCAACACAAACCTGAGCTATGCTTCCCCACAGTTAAAGAACACCCACAACCACAGGCATGTGCTCGAGCTGAATGCTCTGACTTTCCTAGGTTTTCCACCAGCAGTATTATTGATTAGACAGTAAGTGGACCCCACCCTTCAAGCAAAGGCAGTGCTAGTACCAGAGCACTGGTTCATGTTAATTTTTATTTAACACCAGAGGAAAAAAAGACCACAATAAACTTCAAGAAGATTCACCCAGCAGGGAGGAAGCCCTTAATAACATTGCTGTGATTCCCTCCACCATGGAATGGATTCTCTTCTTCTTTAGGGAACCTTGCTAGTACATCACAGAGGATTAAGACACAGCTTTTACTGAAGTCCACTTGTAAAATTTGCCTGCTTAGTATGATGTACTAGGCTATAATATACTGGAAAAAACCACTGTTAAAATAATCCTTAACACTTTGATTTCCTTTGGTAACTGAGAATAAGGCAATACAAGGCAGTTGCTACCCCTGAATAAAAAATTGTTCAGAAATATAATATCTCTTCAAGGAATATTTAGGGTCTTGGCATTGACATAATCATCCAGGGTTGAGAAAAAGCACCATATTTTCCAAATACAGTGAACAGACCCTTCAGAGAAGGATCAGTGGGTAACAGCAGGATAAGGAATCACAAAACATTGCAGATTTCAAACTGAGAGCTGTCTTGGGAAGCATTTGGAAGACCATTTCTCTGTCAAAAAGAAGCTCATTATTTTCCCCACAATATTATTCCATCTTTAAAGTTAATATATATTAGCTTTACTTTTAGATGAGTCATTTCAATTGTCTCAGAACTTTTCCCAAACAAAATTCCTACTGTTCTGAAAAGAGTACAGAATTCTAAATAGAAAATAAGGTATAAATTCACATTTTTTTACCTCCTTTGAAAAATATTTTAGTCCTTGAACAATTTAAGTGTTTAAAAGAGCCAAAATGCCTATCTCTTTGGTGGATGTGTTGCAGCTTTCTTGCAACTAATGAGAACAATGAGATGGAGATTATTATAAACAGCCACACTAAGTTTAAACACAGTTTGAACATTAGTGACATGACTCTATGACTCATTTTATAATGTACTGCCCAAGGCTGTTTAATTAAATCCTCAAATGGCAATAGTAGTGTTCTCTAATTTTATCAAAATAATTGCTGCCAATGTAAATTAGTTTAAAACCTGAGAGTCAAGGAAAATACAAAATGTTGTCAGGGAGGTCAAGACTGATACATGCAATTTTGTGTGCAAGATACATCACATTTCTGAATTTTTCTTTAAAGCAAAGCTTTTTTTTTTTTTTAATTGACTGTGTGAACAGTATTTTTACCTCTTTGTTGTTTCTTTGTTTGTTTGTTTGGGATGGGGGGGAGAGGAGGAGATGTGATTGTGGCGGTTTGAACATAAGTGGATTAAAATTCCCTGGAACAATTGATAAGAAAAATAGGCAACCAAGGTTGCTTCATATAATGATAGAAAACAACAGACACAAAAAGACATGGATTGCTGCTTTGCCAACTAGAAAAATTAAACATTTAAAGACAGATAAGCTTTGAAAAAGCCTTAAGATAACCGGGAAAGACTGAATTAAAACTTAAGATCTTATTACTTTTACTTACTCAATAGACAAAAAAAAATAGATTATCCATATGCCAGGTCACTGCTTATATCCAGCCTACAAGGTGTAAAATTAGTTTATATTTTTATATTATTGAACTCCTTCAATTTTGTATAATATGTTTTGTATACTTGTATGTATAATGTGTTACAAATGTGTTTGGTTTAAAATCAGCTCCTCTGTTGGCTCCCATAGACCAAGACTTTGCCTGTCCACTAGATAGAGACTTGAGAGACTTACCATCACCTTGAATATCAATCAACAGTTGAATGAGTTTTGAAAATCAGCCGTTTTGATTTTTCACCTACAATGACAACTAGGTGCTTTATCTAACTACTTTTGGAGGTCTTGCTCCTTATACTGATCCATTAATATGTACTAAAATCCTTTTTAAATTCACAATTTAATTTCACTATCAATCACACGCTGCAAATAAATCATCTATGTTTAAATATGTACATGGATATATTTCTTCTCCAAGAGGCACTGAATACTAATGTTACTTTCACAACCATGATATAAGGAGCACTAAATATCTCTGTCCCTTAAGGTGACTGCAATGAGAAAGTCTTATTTTGACTCAGAGGAAATCACAGTCTTTCTTTTGTTTCCGAGTCTTTATGCTTCTGCAGGTGTTTTTTTCAGGTATAGTATTTTCTCTTTTCCTAATGACATTTTGTGATCTCTGCTTAAGAGTATGACAAAGTGCATTGCAGTTTTTGATTTATTTAAGTAAACTCCAGATACCTTTATCAAGCTATTGCTGTGACTTTTCTATTCCTGCTCTGCCTTAAAATTACTCAAGAAATATTCTGTGGTCCATTATATTAAATCAATGCTTTTAAAATGTGAGTTAACAATCCACACACTGTATTTTCTTCTCCAAGCAGGAAGAGCGAATCCAAATATCCCCTCATAGACCTCTTCAGATTTGGATTCCCACAGACTTCAACATTACTATTCATTATCTGTTTTAAACTGCTTAGTAGAATTGTTCTTGCCATGCTCAGCTTGAGAGAATAATGTACTTTCATACTGTGTAAAACCTCTCTGTATAATAGTTGAAAATAATTTTTTCTTGTGAGGAATATGAAGCATTTTGGGTTGATTGCCAGTGAAATGCAGAAAATACACATAGAACCATTTGCTTTTTAGGGGACTGGAGTCAGGGGATTAAGCATCTATGAAATCAATTGAATGCTTGGTATCTCTACTATGCCTCGTTCATTTCCAGTGCTTCTTCTGTTTCATTAGATTGCAGGATTTTTTGCCTCATAGCAGGGATATTAAGCATTTTATCAGCAGTAGGAAAAATACTTAGTATCTGCATTATGTTGAATTCACTCTCTAAATTGATTCAACTTATAATAATTTCAACATAGTCAAAATCAAAGTGCTTCAAAATTCTCCCAAAACCTGTCATCTGAGGAAAGAGGTGGGGATGGGGGAGAGGGTGTACGAGAGGGAGAGGAACAGAAAAGTAAAATGTGAACATCCAAAGAAAATTTTCTGAACGATTTCTGAGTCAGAATCCAGCACCTAAATCCACATTCTACATCAAGCAGGGACATGTAGCATTTCTTCAAGTATTTGTGCAGACAAGAAAAATCAGCCTGGGATCGTTATTAGCAGGAACTGTCATTGTTATTGTTTTTCTCTCCAGGCTTCATCTCAAAATGGAAACTTCTGCTTGAAATAAAGAAATGAAGAAATCACACATGTGAGTCTTAGACTACATAACATAAATAATACAAATTCATATCCTTATATAAGTTCTCCAGCAAAATACAGGGAAAAATATTTCTATTTGGTAAAAAATATAATTAAAACATATTTGAATTTTAAGCATAATACCACTTCCATATCACTATACCTTTGAAAATCTTAAAAATAAGTAAATCAATAATGGACAGTGAGTATATGCTTACGATTTTGAATTTTAAATATATCCTAGTCATGCATCTAAACACCAGGCCATTAAAATTTATTCTTAATTAAAAAGTAAGCTTTTATGCAAACTTTTAATTGGCATCCATATTTTAAAAGAAATATTGAATAACTCTTTCATATAGTAACATTGTTGTAACCTTTATTTCTGGGTTACATTATATAATATATTCTAAAGTATTATTTTCCAGCTGAATTTATTAATACCAGAACTATAGGGTGTTAAACTGTTTAGAGAATTCTTTATTACCCCTTAGAAGATGAGAGAGCAGGCAGTTGGCAATTCTAGTCCCTTAATAATTCTGCTTTATTCCATGGCACTACTTCACTAGACTTTCATTTTTTTTACCCCACTGCTACCAACTTCCCAATTTTTTAAAAACAAGAATGTGCAATATGTACCTGTGTTATCTTCAATTTCTGCAGTAATTTACTACTAGTCCCTGACATGTATTAACTTCCTGTTATGGAAGTATTTCTTTAGTTTCTACAAAAAATTTTTCATTTATTTTAGTCTTCTATGGGAATGACAGTATTGTTTTTGCTTTTTAAACTATCTTGATTCAAGCTTCTGTTCTTTAAGCTCTTTTCTTACTTGTAAGTCACCAGTTTATGGGATAAAGTACAATACAGTATGAATGCTTTGATTCGTAAGGGTGCAATGCAGTGAAACAAGGGATTACATTTCAAAGTCATGTTCATTTTCACATTTTGCTATGCAGTATTTCACTATCTTTATATTTATATAGCAATCAGTTGATTGAACTCCCCCAGGTTTTCTACTGCAACTCAAGGACTTTGAAAATCAGAGACACATGAGATGATTCTTCTCATCTTACTTTATGCATATAAAACCTAGGGAGCTTAAAGAAATACTTTAAACTGTGAAAATCACTCTAGGTTTTCTATTTAATCTTCTGAGAAAAAAGGCTTCTGTGCAGAAGTGTCATCCTGGACATTTATTTTGGGATGAAAACAAAATAAATCCGTTCTAGAGGTATGATTTTTTTCTCCACATGCTAAGAAAATCTGGTATCTCCAGCTCAAAAGCAAATGTCTGACAGGGTATCTCAAAGAACTGAATTACATGTCAAGATATTAAAAATTTGTGCCTGTGATTTTCAATTCTTTGTCTTATTTTTTTAAGCTTCAGTTAAATTTCAGGTAAGATGTTTATAGCTGCATATGGATACATATTATGTGCTTCTAACGTTTCCATAGGTAACTTTTGAGACTAAAACTGGTTAAAAATGTTAGAACACCTTCACTGACAGTTTGAATTTTAGAAGACTGTTCAGAAGGAAAAAAATTTGAAATATTGGTATATTTATTTTTTTAATCTGTCATTGGAAAAGTTATTTTTAATTGATATCCATTTTTGTTGGTTTTAATAGGTTTTTTAGTAGAATAATAATGTTATCATATAACTTAATAAGAGCGTAATCTGAGAGAAGGATGATTACTGAAGAGCCAGTTGTTGATCTATGTCTGAAATTATTTTCTGTACACCCATATTTAGTACCATAGCAGCCCTTGTACCAAGGATTCAGAATGTCAAGCACAAGAATTTAAGTGTTTGATACCAGTCTAACTGTACATCTTCATTAGAGCTTCATCCTAGATAGCCTTAATCATTTAGTCTTGATCTGCTCTTGGACCTCATCACCTCTCTTGCTATCCTTTGCAATAGGATGGCATGGTACAATTCTGTAAACTGTTTATTTTGCTATCTTTTCCTGTTTTTCCTGAAATTTCTGAAGCAGAAAGCTAACCCTAGTCAGAGCAGTGTTTTCATTAAAAAAAAATTGACATGTCTTTAAAGCAGCTTTCCTTCTGGATTTGTGTTTCAGAACTGTTTCAAGAAAAACAAGGTCAAATGGATGGTATATAACAGAACTAACAAATTGCTGAGTTATGGGAGACGGCAAGGTGGAGAAAGAAAATAAGGGATCAAAGAAGAATCCAAAATTTAAGGCTATTAATGTCTACCATATAAACAGTTAACTACAGATTAGAACACAAATAAAATGACCAGACAATGATAAAGATTTGTGTATTTTGATCAAGATGTTTCATTGCTAGATAAAATTAATTGGTTTTCTCTTACGTGAGATTACTTTTTTATGCCATAAGGATTCAGACTTTCATATTGTCTATTACTGTTTTCAGTGTGCTGCTTGGAGAGGATAGTACTTTTCTTGTGTTTAAGAGCTGGTTCATTTTTAAAGTGGTTTTTAAAGGGAAGAAATATACAGTGAGACTTAAGAGAAATACTGAATGTGTGGGCAGCAAATTAGGAATGAAAGACCCAGAATCAGCTCTTTAATCAACAAACTAAGACTAATATTTTGAGATAAAAGTGATAAATTCTGAGTCACTGTCTGACTGGTGATATTAAAACTCATTATTCAACCAAGAAAGTACAAAGAACATGATTTAATTTATATGTCATAAATAATTTCAACAAGCCCTTGAGTTGTTTATTTTTTGTTTTAGAGACAGAATAGAGAAAACTTTCATCTATCTCCATTTAAACTATAAGAAAGCAAGAACTTACTATGCTTGCTTGAGCAGTTTCACTGACTTCATGACTTCTGATATAAGGAAGCTGAAAAGCTCAGCAAGCTTTAGAGCTAAACTCTTTATTAGGCAGTTTTCCAGAGATAACTAATTTATATTGTGTCCACAGGAAACAGAGTGGATATGTAAGAAAAGGAATAGCAGAGTAAAGATTTTAGATATTATTATAAAAGCAAACACCTGCCTGTAAATTAAAATAGCTTAAAAATTCAGACTCATTTTTTCCTCTTTTGTTATGAAAAATGTCTCTTTACATCTGAGTATAAAGTTGAGAAAACAAGAGCAGTTCTATGTTACTTTACAACTGAAAATATGTGTGTCTATACATACACACAGGGAAAAACAAAGAAAAAAACCTGATTACTGTGACAAGAGTGCGTAGAAAACAGACAAGCCAGATTGCTTTTAGACTTCAAAAACAATGTCTACTAAATTCATTCATTAACAGCACACTTCATGGCAGTGCTTAGTTATTGCACATTAATAATCAATATTGTTTTGAAGTTTATTACATTGTCTTCAACAAAGCCTCAGCACCAAGTTTACAATGTGTCTTCAACACCTAAATTCTGAATTATCTGTGTGTGTGTGCAACTCCACCTCACTGATGCCACTGCTGGCTGCAGTTTGTGGTGGTCCTTGGTGAGAACAAGGTGATCAGCCTTGAGAGCTGTTGGCAGGATAAGTCAGATGTGCATTGTTTTATCTTCTTTCTTCTGCACTTTTTCCCACTTGTGCCTGCTGTTTTCATGCTATTTGCTGCTACAATCCTCAGGAGGGAAATCATCTCCTCCTGATGCTGCTTTTAGGGTGAAGGATATTTTTCCAGTTATCATGGTGTACTTGGTTCGAAGTCCTGTGGATTTGCAGACCTTCTGATTATATTGTCGTCTGCATCTTTGTCTTTCTTGGATGCCTCTTATATGCAACTTCTCTTTTCTCCTTTGGTGGTCACATTATTCTCATACTTATGTAAATTGCTGAATTGTCTGGCTAACAGTGTTGTGCCCTGAAAATGCTACAAAATGCTTATATACTGTTCTTGCTTGCATTGTTTTAGTGTGCTTATATTCAAGTTAGAATTAATTGTATGGTGATCAACATCTTTATAATTCCTAGATGTCACAGTGGTTCCTAGTACTTGTAAAACACTGTCTCTGTGCCTGCTGTGGAACATACAGGCTTCTCACAATGAAAGAATACCCTCTGAATTCTTGCTATCCAAGCTACATAGAGCTTTTCTGGCAAAGGAGTTCCAGCTAGTATCTCTCTAAACAGGATTGCTAGAAACTTCCAACTTCTGGCCTTCCATGTTTAGCAAGCATTATTTATACTCCCTCTTTGCAAAGATTATTTCTAGGATTTTGTCTAGACCATAGTGTAAATTTTGAGGAAAAAACATACTGATCAGATGTGTATAGTTCAGATGTGCTGAGGTCTTTTGTGGCTTGCCACAAAATATCAAATCTTGCTGGCTTGCTAAAACAAATCATCTTTGTCTATGCTTTTGGGAACTGTCGCCTGTTGCTCCTAAATAAAAAGCTGATTATAACATTAGGGACACTTCAGCATTGAAAGCCAAGGAGATTAATGTCTGCACTGAAAAGTCTTGGCTAAGAAAAGGTAAGTGCTGAATGAAAGAGATGTGGCTGTTTGCAAAGAGAATGAGATTTAAATGGAACTCAGAAGAACTGAAAGTACACATTAACCATGATGGAACAGAATTCTACTGACAATTTTTCTTTTAGTTCTTTCAGCACACAAAATCCATAAATCCTAATCAGAAGGCCACTTCTGATAGGTTGTCTATCCACAGTAACTAGGTGCAAAGTGGTGACATCAGATAAACTCTTTCCTTTGTAATTTAATGGAAAAAGAACAAGGAATTCCATCCTGTAAGTCATCAGTAGAACTTTTAATATAACCGAGTTTTGCCCATATTATCAATTGCAACCAAATCAGGCATTTATCTTTTTTTTCCCTCATTTAATAAGGAACTGCAAAGTTATTCTGATTTCTCCATATATGTTGGAGAATGATTTTTGAGACTTTTTGAGGCTGAAATACATAGTATGGGTTAATTAAACTTTGGAATTCTTCACAAACTATGCATGCTAAGTGCTTGCAGTCAGTGTTAAGTTTTTGGTATCTGATGACCTATTACATTTAATTGTTACCACTTATATCTCCTTTGTCTCATTTAGGTAGAAAGTAAATAATCAAAAGTGCATGAAAAATGCTGTGTCCACAATAGAAAGCAGTTTTGTACCATAGGACAGGTCTTCTCCATCCAAATGCCATTGTTAAACTGCCTACATTGACAATATATGAAATATTTTATATACAATATGGTTTTTACATCGTCTAGGTTAGTTTTACTCAGTTTCACTGGATAAATGTCCCTATATAAATGTCCTGATATAAAGATCTCCAAAAGGAGAAATTGTTAGTTCAAACACTTAAATCTGCCCCAGCACTGTAAGTGCACCTGAGGCTGATCTGAGATCAGAGCTCCTGTTCTGGTTAACTTTAAAAATAATCAAATACTTGTTAATGCATATCCTTTTCAAACTGAATCAGTGCTCAGCAATAGCCAGTGGATTCACTTTGAAACCTCGTTACTGCTCTTAGCAAGTACACTGATGTGGACATAGACATTTAAAAGATGCCTGTGCTTTTATTTTAATAACTTTTGTCTAGAAATGTGGGCTATTGCACTTAGAAATACAATAACAAACCATGTTAACACATATTAAAAAAGCCCAACCATTCCTACAAACACACATTATTTATAGGAATAATATTCTTAGCAACAAAAGGATATGAAAGTGTTTGAGAGGAAAAAAAATGTGCAATTGAAACAAATATTCACAAATAATCTGTTTATCCAAGTTTTCATCAGCTTCCTTTCCTTTTTGTACTTATTATTTTTTGGTTTGGTTTCAGTTGTTTGGGGTTTTTTTAGTAAGTATAATGTCATTGCTTGTGACATACCAATAGCTAATTTAATTTCTTTTGGTTTAAAGAAAGTTCACATCTTTCTTCTCTTTCTTTTTCTTTTTTTTTCTGTAGTTTCATTTATCTTAGAAATAATTTGGTCTGTCTTAAGGCTCTCGCTTAATCTTTTCTGCTTTGACCTGTGATGATTAGTATACACATATCAGTCATTTAGTCAAACATTGTAACTCTGCCCTGAAAGATTAAGTGAATTTCCATCATAGAACACATTTCTTTTCAACTAGAGACAGGTTTTATTGTGCTAAAGACACAGATGTGTGTTTCATTATGCAGTTTCTCAATACTACTAATGAAATAACATTAGAAAAGCATCAATTACTTAAATATAGCACAGAACATACAGAGTATATCTACAGCTGAATTAATTTTGTCCATCCTAAATTTCTTTTTGGATCTGAATTAGCTTTTTATATAAGTAGCACTACAGTAACATTGTTACAGTGATAATCTATCAATTAATAAATCAAGCTGCAGCACTGAATAAATCCTTAAATGCAAAATTTTTTTTAATAAAAAGGGGAAATGTTTTGTTTCCATGGTTTCCTAAAATATTAATATAAAAATTAATGCATATTGTAGTGACAGGGATAACATGACCATTAAAGATATAGATGCACTTGAAAAATAGTTAAAATGGAAGCTTTCTGAAAGTCTGTATAAAATGCTTTACTGTATTTAGTTATATTCTTTTCTTTATTTCCTTTTTTTTATGGGTTTTATGCTTTTATGTTTTTTTCTATTCTCTGTCCATAAGATTTGTATTACTGGCATGATCTTCTGATATGTGGTGCTGTTTGTCAGGTATTTCAGCTTAAGGCTAGAAAAGATTGAGTTGCTAGCAATTTTAATGCCTGTGCAAATAATTCTGATTTAATCTAAACTCACGTATATTTAGATTAAAATAGACTTTAGAAATACTTATATCTAGGCTTCTTCCAGTGCTGAGCTATGTTATGGCTCTAGCCTTCACATTGTCCTTTCCATGTTCTGCCACCACTAACTTGCTGCCTCTAGTCGCGAGGGGAAATCTACCAAATTGTGTCACTGAAGATTTGAATGTAAAGCACATGATCTCAAAGGGATGAAGCTGTTTCATGTGGAAACATCATATTTTCTCTGGAAGAAAATAAGATTAAAAAAATGCACTTAATGTCTTCCTCTGTGCAGTATAAGGCTGTTTAAAGACTATCAAAATTATCAAAATATTTATCCATGATTCTGTAACAAATCCACTGAAGGCTGTTTTGTTGGAGGGGGTTGTTTTGGTTTGTTTGTTTGTTTATTTTATCAGCTCTTCTGATAATGACATGGAGGAATCATTCTTCCATTTGTTTTTGCCAACTTCATGCTGGGTTTAACCTTGTTGCCTTACCTTTATCATATTTAGTTGCACCACCCAGCTGCTTCTGCTTGCCAGGTTGTACTGTTGTAGGTGTAAAACCATCTTGATATTGTTAGGGAGATGCATCCCCCCTAACTGAAGCCATGTGAAATGTTGACAGTCAGTTTAAGCTCTCATCAGAATCATTGCTGAAAGAGAGAAAGAACAAAGCATCTATAATTCAAACTGCTTAGCAATATGTATCTCTGAGGGAAGACAGGAGTCAGTCTTTGGAATAACCTTCTTTTCAGACTATCAAGGGAACCCAGATGATCATATCAGATAAAATTCCCAGCTTTTACAAAACTGAAAAAATGGCTTGAAATTGACTCTTTATTCCAAAGCAATCATAACTGTTGCTATTTCTTGTCCTAATTCTTCCCATGCCTCTTCATTATTTATTGTTTTCATTCTTAAATCTCTCTTTGTCCTTTTGTTGTCTCTCCCCTTCATTAGCTTTCTCCATTCTCACCATTCAGTCAGGGGATTAACAAATGCTGGTTTTTCTTTCCATCAAAATGTCTTCCTTCTCTGACCCTTGAAAAGTTTTCCAACTGCTGTAACAACTAGTTTAGCTCTTCCTTGCAATTTCATAACCTAAAATAATTTTGATAATCTATTTATTGCAATTCTATAATTCTTCCTTCTAGAATGCATTTAGTTCTTCATTGCACTGCTATTGAAACTGAAAATCATTATGTATTTCTGGTCTCAGGAGCTCTTCAATTTGACTTAGTGACCCGAATAAAATTTTAATATACTGAAGATAAGCATGCAAAAAACTATATGTTTTTTGAATGGCATTTTCTCCGCAACATTTTTGGAATAAATGGTGGCATAAACGTGTTGACAGCAGCTAATCTCAGAGGATGAAGTATGCATTCCTAATAAGCTCTTTACTCATGTTAAAGGAGAGTGAATGACAGGCAGTGCAAGATCTTATCTAAAAGGCAAAATACATTGCAGTGCATAATAATGCACATAACAGGTCTGCTCACTTATGAGCTGTGGATAAATGCAAGAAATCACTACAATAACATGCCTGAAGACAGAACACTTATTCTCGTTGTGTGGGTGAGTGTGCTGTAGAAATCAATTAGATCACGTAACTCCTGCAGATAGTAAGAATAGCAGTAATAAAACCTAAAGCAAAGAACATATTGCACAGTGTGCTGACAAGGTCAAATTGATAGTAATGATGTGTGGTGGCAGCGCTGCAATAAGGTTGTCTTATACTGTATGCATCTGATATTGGCTTTCATTACCAATATCCTGGAGTACAGTCAGAAGCTTACTAAAATGATAGTGATTACCCAAAGGGCAAAAGCAAATAAGACAGGCATTTCAGTTCTTGTGCACCCTTGCAAACTTCATAAAGGCAGAAAAAATTGTCCCTCATGCTAGATCTACAATGCTTGCTACCACTGGGATCAAATTGAGTTTATACTGCCTTTTGTCAATTTTTAAGCTGATGTAGCTCTTTAAAGCATGTATATGCTTAGTGAGTTTATTGAGCTAGACTATCAGAGACCGTGATAGCTCTCTTCAGTACAAGTCTACAAGTAGGTACTCTAAATCAGCCTGTAAGACATATCATACACAAGATGTACTGTTGTTCTGGAAATTTCAAGTTAATGCTGGGTAGGCACTTAAAACCTTAGGGTTGGGCCTGGTTTGAATAAACCCCAAATATTTGGATAAGTGTCTAGTGTTTTAGTGTTTGTGCAACACAGCATTTTCATAGCTTTTTAAAAACCAAACCAAACCAAAACTAATACTATGCTTTACATGAGATAAATACCTTCCACCACTCCCTGAAATTCATCTTCCCTTACAAGAGTTTAAACACAAGGAGCTTTAATCTCTACTGAATAAGACATGCTCATAGACAGAAAGGTAATGAAAAACAGAGTGTCCTTTGGAAAGATATAGCAAACATTTCAAAGAAATGCATCTGGGAAGTTACTTCTGGTCTTATCTGATGTCCTCGCATCCTCGCAGCTCACACAAAATGTGAGTGGGTGAACAAAATTAAGCGGAGAATTTTTCCATGGGGTATTTCTCTGGCTCATTTAAAGATTTAGATGAATAGTAGGTTTGTAATGTGGTAATGTGCAATGCTCCTATCCACACACACAAAAAAAAAAAAAAAAAAAAGTTTTAACCCTGAAAGTATTGAGGTGATATTCAAAGCAGAGGTGAACATTCAGAAAATGGCAATTTGTGAACTTGACTGCTCTAGACTTTCCTTCTCATTACAACATTAAAATGAACAGCTGCTCTTTCGCTAATGCATGACATTTTCTGGGCATTATGATTCTTCTCTTTTGCGGTGTTAACTATTCAAGGAATCAAGGCTGGCATAACAGGACTTCAGTGAAGTATGTTAGTCAGGTCTGCCCACATACTCTGGATTTTTCTGTTTGTGCACTTGACACTGCTTTGAATTTTTGTCTGACACAGCTGAGACGATTTTTTGGCTGTGACTTCTTGTACCATTGTTGGGAGAAAGACACCTGTGACACCTGTGAGGAAAAGGCTGGGTGTTGACTATGATTCAGACATGGTGGACGTGGGTAGGAACAACAAGGAAACGGTTGCCCCTGACATTTGGATTACCCAGATGAGTCACCTCAGGTATTCAGTTATTGTAGAAAGAAAAGCATGGAACCAGAGAATGGCTTGGGTTGGAAGGCACTGCCTTAAAGATCATCTAGTTCCTACTCCCCTGCCATTTAAGAAGGTTCCAACCAATCTGGCCCAGAACACTTCCTGTGCCTGTTCCAGTGCGTCACCAGCCTCACAGTAAAGAGTTTCTTTTTTGTATTTAATCTAGCTATTATCCTCTTGCAGTTCAAAGCCATCAACTGTTCTACTGCCACTAAATGCCCCTTTAAAAAGTCCTTCTCTGACTTTCTTGGAGTGTGGCTTTTGTTTCAAACACTAATTTAATATTTTAAATAAAGATTTCTGTGTACCAGATGCATTATTCATAAAGACTAGAGGGTTATGAGGAGGTGGTCTTTAAACCATGGCAAGCATATGGCAGTTATCTCTTCTCAGTGATGGCTCCTTTTCCACCCTCAACATCCTCTTACTATGCAGCACCGCCATGCTATAATGCCATCTCCTACTGTCATGCTCCTAGTACCTTGTTCCTGTCAATCTCCTGTCCCTCATTCCTTCAAAAACTTATTTTTTTAAAATGTGTGGGCCCTCTCTTCTCTCACTACTTAACTGAAGAATTATATTCTGTTTGGAGAATCACTACTGGTTATACACATTCAGGAAAACAATCTCATTGTCATTGTTACATGTTAGGCCTTAAACATGTTTGATATGCTTTCTGAATACTGATTAGTATTCAGAAGTTGTATTAAGTTTTTAATTTACATTATACACTTTTTCCTCCCAAAAGCTGGATTTCTCACAAGACTTCTCAGGAAACAAAAATGTTATCTTAGAAAATACCGCAGTAACTTGTCCTTGCAAATAACTGCCTAAGAATTCACTTTCACGCTTGCAAAATGTTTGGGAAACTCCATTTAAGTTAACCTTTCTGAAAAAGTATCCAAGCTCCTGAAAACATAAGCACCTAAAAACACCTTTTAAAAAAATCTTAGCATCAATTTTTCAATTATTTTTTAACCTATGCATGATTTTTGTACAAAATTACACATACTGCACTTCAGTTACTAAGCACAATTTCTTCTTCCCTAGATGAAAATCTAGGGAATTTTCTTAACATGTGCCTCTTTTTTTTTATTATATTCTTCCTTTTCAGATTACCTGTAAACAGCCAAAGTAATTTCTTATCTAGATACAACATTGTGAAAGTTTGCTAATATCAGTTTATTATTAAAAGAATATTATCCCAATGCCTTCTCTTAAATACATTATACATCTTTGATCAAAGAGCCTAAAGATTTGTTGGCGCTTCAGTTATTCCATACACTCTCCTTGTAACAGCAGGTATGATTATGACTAATGCAGCCTGCATCAAGATGACTTCCCTAATATGCTGAGATTAAAAAGGAAAAACAAAACCACATTCATTATGTTGCAGCTCTGAGTTTTTGTGCTGAATAGGAAAACATATACGTGTAAGCAGTATTACAATGGTTGTAATTACTTCTGCAGTAAAAAGTGCATTACAATTTACTGTTCTTTATCAGCTGGAAAACCCTTCCTTTTGAAACATTGCATGTGCTTTCATGAAGAACAGAACAAGAGAGACTCCTGCTGGTTCAAACTCTACAGAAATTAGCACTTTTTTACTAACTTTCTTTTTTCTCTTCTTTATGTACTTGCACTGTCATTCTTCCCTAATACCGAAAGGCTCTGAAACTGAGTGAATGTACTAGACACTCTCCTGCAGCTCAGAAGAGCTGACTATTCAATTTTTTTTTAATTTCTGAGACAAATAAGCTGAAGGAAGAAGGGCACAAGTTAAGGATACACATACAATCATACAATCACATGAAGTACCACATAGTATTAAGTCTATATCAAATTATGAAGCTACTTATTCAATATGCACTGCTCTTAGTTGAGAAAGTGATTATTTGGTTCAAATATTTATGTATGTACATATCTCTTATGCAAAAGTAAACCAAATCAAACCATCAAGAAGAGCACAATTCACAAAATTGTTTCATGAAGCTCAGTTCTATTCTCAGGCAAAATTTTAAATTCTTGTGACAAAGTATTCCAAGTAACAATGACTTATACTGGGTTTTTTTTTTTGTCACAGGATGTTTGCTCTGTTCTGCACTGGGGAGGATGGGCACAGCTTAGAGAAGGAAGAAACTTAGTATTCCCTCACCCTCCTCTTGCAATATATTCCTACTTACTACACAAACCTGTACTGGAATGAAGTTTACACTGTAATTTTTATAGTGCTCACTATATCTGAGGGCTAGATATTTAAAAGGATTTAAGGGCTTGACAAAGGTGCTTAATATCCAAGTCCCAGTTGATGTAGTGAAAGATACACACTGTGCAGAAATACTGGTGTGTGTTTGAGGACTACAGCTCAGGAGTGTGAGTATCCACTAGCATAGCTTATGCTGCACCACAGGGATAGCACAGACACCTATGGAAGCCTCAAATCCAGGCTGGTATTTTTAAATGTTGGAGCAAAGTCCCATGCAAAGATAGTAGCTGCATTCCAGAAAATACTGAAAATGGCAGTCCACCTGAGCCACCTTGGAAGGATAAATGACTTCAGCAACTCTTGCTTTTGGAGGTAGTAAGTGTTTCTCTCCCTTGCTGGTTTTTGTACACTACAAGGAGATACTCTAATTCCAAAATTAATATTGCCAAACTTTTTGCCCAGTTGACCTTCAACCCTTGAGGTACCAACCTTTACTGGTAATAATTTTTTGGGGTACTTACGAATCTGCATCAAATAATTGTGTTTTGTCAACAGTGAACAGACCTTTCCTGATCTCAGAAACCACTGGAATTTAATATTAAGGGTCTTCTCTATTATGTCAGCTAGAGTTAAAAATTCGTTTTCTCAGATATGATTAATCATACAAAAAATAAAAATGGAAGAAAATCAACATTTTATTTTATTTAATAAATTAGCAGCTACACACTCATGGAGATTGAACATTCTCATTAAAACCCCTTCTCTTTAAGGGGACTTGAATGAACATATTCAGACCCCTCCTGGCTCTCACTCATTTCAGATTACAGTTGTCAAGATGAAACTTTTCTGAAAATAAATTTTATAGATTTCATCTTGAAAAATGCTCCTGTACTACATTAAAGCAAAGTGAGAAATGTCTATGATTTTTTCCAGTATCACAGCACATATTTATAATAGCTTTTACCATAGAATCATTTTTGCAGAATTTTTCAAAAACTTTCATAAGTCTGAGTCATCCTCTCTCCCTTTCTCTCTCCACCTTTTATCTTTGATGTCTTTCCTACCTTCTTCTAGGAATAGTAAAGGACTTCACTAACACATGAAGTGCAAGAAGGCAGCAGTCAAAAAGGAAAGGTGATACAACACCATGCAATTAGAGCTGACACTGAAATGCACAGGAACATCCAGCTGTAAATGGTATGGTGCAAATAGGCACAGCACAAGACATGCTGCTGTCAGGTGAGGAAAGGCTCACATGGTCTCTGAGTTCACAGGCTTTAGTTCAGCATGATGTATCCCAGCTGGGAGATCTCAAAGCACCCCCAGGCTCCTCTGCTGGGGGCTTAGAGCACATGCCTCCTGTTAGAATGTACCTGCCACATCAGTCACTTCCTGGCAAGGAAGCTGCAAGCCTACAAAGAACCTTAAAACAGGTGGTCCAGCTGCTCAAAGAGAAAGCATTCCACAACACTTCACCAGACACAGCCCAGCTGAAGCTGTGCTGCCATCATGGAGGGTACCAAAGAGGGGAGGAAAAGCCCAGCACAAGGTGAGCATGCTGACATAGTCTGCACTAGGGGAAGCAGCAGTATCTCGTTCATCTGAAATGACGGGAGGCCAATTTTGTTTCAAGGTGCTGATGCTGATTGAATTTTAATCTGTACCTGTGAACCAGATACAGGATACTGTTTTGCTTTGTGGGTGCAACTGCATGACAACTTGCTACAATATATGCTTTCTGGATAACCATAGGCTGTTCTATTATTCAGAATCATCAACTTTTTTAGCAATCAGTTAAAGTGCTAACTCACACTGCATCTGTGGGCTAGACTAATTTTCAGCTACTCAATACCAGTAAATTATTTAAAGCACTACGGAGGATGTGTGTTTTCTACTGCTTGACAACTTGCTATACATGAGCCAAGGATTTAGTAAGGCTGGGAACTTCCACAGCAAAAGTGGATGATTGCAAGCATTTTCCTCTGAAGTTTGAAACAGTAGGGTATAGGGTACTTGCAGTAGACAGCTGTCACCTGCTCGAGTACATTTATGTTGCCTCACCCTGGTGACACTGGAGATGTAAGTCAGTTCAGAGAACTCATGTTTTTATTTAGGTTTTTGATAGTGTGCTATTTAGAGCTTCAGCTTAGCCTTCAAAGCAGACATGAAGTTCAATGTATTTTACCACCTAAAGAGTTAGATGGAACATTGATGTATTAAGTTGAAAATACATAGCCAGGCTGGAAGAGAAATCAGCTTGCTCTAGGAAGTCAGGGGCAAGGATAGGACGGTGGCAGGACAGAAACTCTCTTTGTTCCTTTCACATCATTAAAAAAGAGAGATTCCAGGTATAGTTATTTCACTCTTCATTTCACAGAGGCAATTGAATCTCTTCAATACTATGATGGAAAGGTTTTAGTGATATCAATATTGCCATAGCTACCTCAGAATTTGCAGCAGTAAAGTGATACTCTATGAGGATGTAGCGAGGAGCATGCTTGACTTTTCTGAGCCAGGTGCTAATTAAGAGATAAGCAGAATTTACCTATAAGTAAAAAATCATTAATCTTAAAGTTTCAAAATCTCTGCTTACCTTTACTCAATCCATTAAATTTTCTGCAGCTGGACCATGTAAACAGGTTCATTAAAAATAAAAATGTATTTTACAAAATTAAGCTGATTTACCAAGTTCATTAATATTGTATTATTTTTAAATTTATCACCACCGTTACAAACAGATGGTCTTGTAATGCTTTTCTACTTTTGCATGGTTGAGATAACAGCAAAAACTATTATCGGTTGTTACAGCAGTCTAAATGTAAATATAAAGAAAAGCTAGGTCTCTTGTATAAATAGGAACTGTTGTTTGCAACCTGGAAACTTTTTAAGATATATACCCAAAAACATAAATATTTTTCTGTTGCTGCTGTTAGGCCTGATCCTGAAGTTGTTAATCAGAACAAATAGATCCTTTTCTCTACTTAGACTGGATGTGGTCAATATGTAGTACGATGTTGCATGTGTTTATTAATCTTTGTCTTCCTCTGCATTACCGCTTTGGACTTATTAAAAATAGCAATCTGGCTTTTAAGTGGAGCTGTGAAAATTAGAAAACAAATGCTATTGCTAAAAAAATACAGTTTTATTTCTGTGTTTGACCCAGAGGGATTGGCATAAGTTTTCAAATTAATTAGCATCCCTTAGGTCACCATAAATTTAACACTCCCTTGTTTCTGTTGAGAATATACTAATTGCAGATTTTTTTGCTGATGAGCATCATATCGTATAATAAATATATGGAAGTGTCAGTGAAGCATGCTTTCTTTTCAGCATATTTGCATGTAGAGGACATTCCCTAAACATACTCATTAAAACTTTTAAGAAAAAAATAATACAAATTACTTCTAGATTGAATTATTTTATAATAATTTTGATTTACAATTCCCGAACAACAATAAAATTTTGAAACAATGGTTTAAATGCGGATAAATAATATATAATTAGTAAAAAATTAGATTGTCCTGCCTCAGATAATAACATACTTGTCCAAAAGTAGTATGACTACCATTGTTAGGGCAATTTGCAAGGAACCGTAGTATTAAGATGATTTAGTGAAATAATCTAATCCAAATGTATTTTACTTCAGTGACGATTTTCAAACACTTTTGGTCTGAAGCAAATATTCCAACTACATAAAGAATTTATTTTTAATAATTTCTTCTCATTCCGATCACCAAAATGCTGCATATTTCATTCACGCATGGAAATCTTAGTGGTATTGATGGGTTTTATATTTAGGAAAGACTATATTACCTTCTGCATCTGCCCATTCACACCTCATCTTCTCAAATAAATCTGTAGTGATGTTTTCTATTACATTTGAAACACAACATTTGTGATAGAAAGATTTTGATGAAACTCAGACTTCACAAAGGCAGAAATAGACTTGAAGTTGGTTTTTGAAGAGTCATCACAAACTAAATACTAGGTTTCAGTATGTGAGCATAAGAGCACAAAAATAAAAAATAATAGTTATGCTTTTAGAGCAATTGTTTCCCATTTTAAACTTAAATTTTGTTTGAGAGAAAAAGAGAGAGAGAAATAAAGCTCTTTTTGTATGAGGAAAAAAAGAAAGAAAAAACCTACAAACTCAAATCCTAGATTATCATCTTATTATTTGTATGATTTGTACAGTGCAACTTTTAAAACCAGGAGATTAAAAAAAAAGAAACAAAATAGAAAGAGGAAAAAAGTTCATTTTTTTTCTTCTCCTTATTACACTGTATTGGTGTACAATATGTTTAAAAACTCTACTTGCATCCTGTTTGATAAATGAGTTTAATACACTAGAGTTTACCTCAGAGAAAATTCTGCCTATGTTTCTGAGAGGCTTTTGTGCATAAAATCTGTTTATCACATTTTCTAATACAGAATGTGGTCAGCATTTATACCATGGGAAAAGGTAAAATATTTCCCATTAGTCTTTACAAAAAAATCATTTATTAATTACAGAAACTAAAGCAAATGTAACCAAAGACTTTGTGCACTGAGAAATACCATGATGCTTTTATTTATAGGTTGTTTCAGGAAACTGATGCACATATGTATGCAGATGACAAGATCTTCCTGGCCACCAACATACCAGTCCAGCTCTCATTTCACAGGAAACCTGAGTAAAGGGGGTTTCTTTGTTTTAGGGGGGTTTAGTTTGGTTTGTGGTGTTTTAATTTGAGGGTTTTTTAAAAATAATATAAGGCTAAATTCCTTCAAAGAAAGAGGTCTACATTACAGAGAAGGTACTCTTTTTCTGGTGTTCATACTATCATTTGAAGGGATGGTCTAATGGCATTGACATCTGAGAGTGATTGAATGAATGAGCAGACTTGGAATTTGCCCAAAACATGTTTTTCCAGAATTACCTATCACATCCAATACTAGTGCCATCCATTACACTCTACTTCATTGCATCTTCACATCACAGTTTGCAACAGAAATATGTTCCAAAGGATCTGCATTTTGAGATACTCCTTTGCTAAAGACATTATTGATTTATACGGTTCCTGATCATATATAGTTACTGTAAGATCCATCAAGACTAACTCCATGTTTTTCAGTTTTTCTGCCGTGATTGAGTCACAGCTATGAAAAAAAAGCCATTTTATCAGTAATTCTTATATAGAAATGAAAAAGCATATTGCTACAAAATCAGAATATTAACATGCATACCTTTATGCATATTAATGTGACAGGCATTGTTTTTGAAATTAATGGTAAGGGGACTACAGAATTAGAGATTCTAAAAAGAACTGGACATTGTATATCTTTATACACTTAAAATTTTATAAAACATTAAAAAATACATTTGTAAAACAGAGATGACCTAGTGTACTTATTTTTAGGACCTCTGTGATTTGATATTTTAATAGGTGTTGACTTCTATGCATTCCAATCAATACCATATTCAATATTTTTTCAGTAAGGAAAATTTTTCTTTAAATATCTATACTTTAAGAAATTGATGGACGTAAGACTGACTGTGATCTAAATAGTAATGGTGTGTAGCATTGTAAAGTATAACTTTATTGAGGTCTTTATTGAAAGATTTATTGTATCATGGTGTGATTCTTGGGCTGTCCTGTGCAAGGCCAGGAGTTGGACTTGATTATCCTGGTGGCTCCCTTCCAACTCTGCGTATTCTATGATTCTATGAGGCTGTGAGAAAGACAAGGCACAATGTGCTCACACAGTGACAGACTCAGTCGCCAAGAGCAAGCAGAAGGTCACAGGTGATGCCATGGCTCTGCTGGACTGCCTGGCATGCTGAGTCTGGGTCATCTGGCAGCAACAGTCAATGACACAAATGACACGTGAAGGTGAGTAAGAGACACACCCAGCCCTTGGCTCCACTGCTGGCACTGTGCTTTGAGACAGGCATGACCTTCCTGGGTAATAGGGGCAGCATCCTGCCTATGCTGCTGATATTTGCCAGGGGGCAAGGTGCCAAGAATGAGTACAAGCTGGGAGGAAAATAGGTTGAGGGTGGCCCCGAGAAGGACTTGGAAGTCTTGGTGAGTGAAAAACCTGGCATGAACCTTCAATGTGCATTTTCAGCCCAGAAAGACAATCATCTTTTGGGTGGCATCAAAGGAAGTGTGACCTGCAGGTCAAAGGCAGTGGTTCTACCCATCTACTCCCCTCTCATGAAATACCACCTGGTATCCCTCCAGGGCCTAAAGAGATCCTGGATAGAGCTGGACAGAAACTTTTCGCAAGATCTCAATAGGATAGGGGTGGTGAGGCACTGGAACAGGTTGCCCAGAGAAGTTGTGGATGCCCCATCCCTGCAAGTGTTCAAGGCAAGGATGAATGGGGCTTTGAGGATCCTGTTCTGGTGGAAGGTGTTCCTTTCAGTGGCAGGGAGATTGGAACTAGGTAATCTTTAAGGTCCTCTCCAAACCTCTGTAATTCTGTGATTAATTACATGGCTTTGCATAGGTGAAAATCCCTGTTCTTAATTTTGTATAAATGTTTAACAGCAACTGATTGCCAGTTGATTATGTAAGAAAAACTTCAAGAAAGAACAAATAATTGGGTATCAACACTCAAAAATTAATGTAACTAGTTTTCTGATAACTGAAAATTGCTATGCTCAATTCAGAAACTATACATTCACAATACTGTAGGAAATTATTCATATGATTATATTTAAATGTTCTCCTGTTTAGAATTAGGATTGTTTATTCTCCTGTACTACATTTAATAGCTTGTTCCTGAAAACACAGAATTCAGTAGTTCCACTAAATGTAATGAAAATGTAAATATAAGTTACTTGCCTGAATATATGATCACTGAATTGGCTCTGAACATCTCAATTTTCAGTGTAGAGTGTGTTCATTTAGGTATGTGATATATTCTCGTAGGAGACACGCTACTAAATCTCTGTGAATCCCCTTGAAAATTGAGATATGTAAGAAAAGGTATTTAAAGCTTTTAGTCATAATACTACCATAGCCATTATGATGAGTAAATGGCTTAAGCTATTTGACCTTTTCTACAAATAGATGTAATGCTACTTTGTTCCTCAGCTAGACAAGAAAAATTATGTGGTTTTGAAGTTTTTTTTAAAAATAAGTTATTAAATTTAACAGGAATATATCTTCACATAGTGCAAATGATTCTGTACTAAAAATCCTTCTTTTATGTGTTTTTGGATTCATGCAGGGCTCAGAGTTTTGCATACTTTGAGTTAGTTCACCATTTTTCATTATAAAATCTAGAAACTTTGAAGACAAAGACTAAGGTAATGGAAAATCAATAGTCTTCTGAAGATGTAAGAAAGCATTCCTGTGTATTTCTCCACTTTAAAAAGTATTAGTTTATGATCCCTGAGAAATAAATACTATTGAAGGATTGGGGGAGGGGAGGTTATATATTTTTTTTTGTTTAGAATGGAGCTCTTCCAGGGTTGCCTGGAACTAAGCTTACCAAATAGCTTAGTTCAACTCAGAAAATATTCTGCTGGATGTAATTTCACCATATTGCATCAAGTTTCTTTTTCTGGTATCAAACTAATTTATTCTAAAACCTCTCAGTAACATTGATTCTATAGCAGCTGGTGTATTTTGCTGGCATAAATACTTACTAGTTTTAAACACTTTTGGTCACTCGTATGTTTTGGATATTGAGCCACAAGCCTCATTAGAAATAAGGTTAGTAGCTTTTCTTCATGCAGATGAAGAAATTTACCATGTCTGGTAAATTGCAGATTATTTCAGCAATATTTTCTGTCTGTGCCATTTATTCTACTACATCTTGTCTGATATTATCAATCTACTTTTACCTACAACAACTCTTTGGAATTTCTTTACATCATCATCTACACAAAACAAAATTACAACCATCCTCAAAGGCATAGAATATATAGATGCTGTAGTCACATTTTCAGATATATTGACTCCATTTCAACTTTTATTCCTTACTCTATTTTTATTATTTCCATTTGGTTAACAGTCATATTGACGTTGCTTCAGAAATCTCTTCTGCAACTTACAGTGTCTCAAGAAGATCACATTTATTTCTTATTCATTTATGTCTCTTTATTCCCTTCCTAGAATGTTTGTTTATTTGTTCCCTTGAAGTATCCTACATATTTTCATCTTTCTCTAGAATAACATAGGTCAAATTAAACTTACTCTAGAAGTATTAATTTTCTCCCAATAGCAGTACATCTGCCCTGAGTGAGTAGTCACTGAGTTGCAGGTTTCAACTGTAATTCTATTCTTTATTTAAAATTAACTTTACTCCTATGTGTCTTTCCAAATCCAAAACAAAAATTCCATGGAAGGAAGTGTTGATGAAAATGCACAATAAGATAGTGCTTCTTCATGCCCTTTGCCCTTACATTTTTAAGGGTTCAGCTCTGTAAGCAAATTGCTTTAGCTGAGTTCATTACTTGACACTACTATTTTAGTCAATAGTTAGACTAAAAGAATGTTCCTGGGAATTCTAGAAAATACTGCTAAAACATGGATTTTGAACTCAATAACATGAATATTCAATACAATCCCAAGAGTTTACTTACTAGTTTAGTCAGTGAATTCCAAGACTTGCATAACTGAAAAAATTCATTTAAATCCGAGTTATTTATTTTCCCTGGATTAAAAAAGATGGAGTAGACCTGTCAAGAAAGGAAACAAGTGAAATCCATGCATTTCTGACAATGTAATACTCATTTATTGAGACAAAGCCTGTCCTCATCACAACTTAAATATATATTATATATACACTGATATATAAGGAAACATTTGACCTCGGTTTTTATGGTATATTTTGCTCCTGAACTTTATCACAAGCAAACTGAAAATTGGGGAAATAGAATCTAAATCTCTAACCACTGCAAAACACTCACCATAGGAGCTGGTCCACCACGAGGTTACAGGGAGGTTTTTATGTTTACAAAGCCAAAGAGACACAAAATTTGGGGTTTTTTTTAAAAGCAGCTACAAAAGAGAAGAATATATCTGGGAGAAGAATTTATTTTGTACACGGCCCTCATGGTTAGGGCTACAATGTGCTGCCTGTTTTTATATTTTCAGAAGACTGTGGGATCTTAAAAATCATGTAACTATAGTGTCAATGGGGACAACATTAAATTATTCAGTTGGATTTATTTGAATGTGTTTATGCAGTTCTGTTTTCAGAGCCATCACTGATTAAAAATATGCATTTATCTCTAACAGACATTTCTTTTGCTGCTCTTTAGTATTAATGAATTATTTTTTTATCACATATGTCTACATTACATTCAGATATTGAAATTAAATAGCCACATGAAAACATGAATCACTTGTCACAAAAATGAACCTAGAAAAGATAAAACGTTAAAAAAGAAGCTTTGAAAAATACTTATGTGAGGAGATATAAATGGAAACACATATTTTCCTATGTAACCTACTCTGTTCAGTTTGGAAACACTGTAGAAAATTTTCTACGCAGTTGGAAAGCTATTCACATTCCAAAAGTCGCTGCACTTTTTAAGGGAATAAATGTCAGTAAGGCTTTTACTTCTTTATTAATTATAATTCTATTATGTCAAAAAGAAAGGCTGTAATATTCCAGAGAATTTTTTGTGACAGAAAATGGACTATTGTACAAAACATGTATTGCAGGACTTAAATGAGATTTACTTTCATATGAATTGAGGAACTAGAAACTACATGTAAGTTGTTTCACCACTGCATGTCCCATGAGCATATATGGTGGGTTGAGGTGGTGTCTGCTGGTTTTAAGAAAAAAAAGAATGATTTGCACGTGCAAAAGTATTAAGAGTAGAGAGAGAAAATTAACATAAGAAATGTATAACTTGGCAGCAAACTTAAATGCCTTGAATATTATGATTAATGCTGTTGCGAGAAATATTCCAATCACCACAATTCAAACCCAGAAATATTATATAAGAATTCTTACAACATGGATTAATTTTAACTGTGTCTTTGACAGCACAAAGGGCTTTCAGTATATCCCTGGACACTTTCCACAGGCTTATTTCTGCTGGATTTGTTTTCCAGTGTAGACTTCTGAACTTTGACCTATACATTGAGGCTGAGACCATGTCCATTCCACTCTTGTATTCTGACTACCTTCACTCATCATAGGTCTCCACATGACATTTTTATGTATATCTTTCATCCATGCTTCAATGCCAGTATGACAGTCTCCCTAAAATAATAATAAAAAAAATTAGAGGTCTAAGTAAGAAAAGAAAAGCATCCTATAATTTATGCTACTATGATCAAACTTCCAACATCTGCACCATTCAGTGGAACAACTTTGATAGTCCAACTGAAATAAAAATACTTTATCTGAAAAGACTTTATCTGAATTCTTCTACTGAAATGCAAACTTTTAAATTTTAAAATTACTGACTAATTATTAAATAAACAGGACTCTGTCACATAACCTGACTATTACTTCACCCCACAGAAAATGCCTAAAATGTAGTCAGAAGTACTTTAATTTTCCAACAAACTTATTTAATGTTCATTATATTTACTGTTTTGCTTTTAAAATCCTGAGCCACTTGATTTATCACAAAATAAATTCTTGAAGCACAGAGAGGAAACAAAGCAGGCAAAGGATTTTATTTAACACTGGATAATTTTTTTAACAAAGTTTTATCTTGCTTGTTAAAGTAAGATGAGAAGTTTTCTATTAAATAGGCTGGGAAGCCTTAGGGGCCACTGAAAGCTTTTTAATTGCATATTTAATTAGAAATGTGCTAGAGAGCTGGTGTTCAGCTTTTCTGAAGCTCATGGCTCCTGACAAAATGTCTGCTTTTAAGCCATTTTGTCTCTTGAAATGTTTTCTAAAAAGTGGGTTAAACAGAAGAAGCTTTAATTTTGCCTATTTTCACTTCAAAGGGATTTTACTATTTTATGAATCCCACTGTAAAACCAAGGTGAAATGACATCTTCAAAAGTAAGCGCTTTCAGGTAAAATAAATCTCCTAAAAGAGCAAACTTTAAAGAATCTAACAATTTGTTTCCCTGCCTATCCCACCAGCAGGATGGAAGATGAAAGAAGGAAAGAAGAGGAGTTTTATGTCTGGTTACTACAGGTGCAGAGAGTTTGCAGAAGCAAACCAACAGCCACTTCATGCAGTAGCCAGTGTCTGGAATTGAAGCGTAATAAAGTCATACATTTTATCTTTATATCCTGGGTAGAACAATGTTGACACTGCTGCCTGCAGTTGTCAGGATGCACAACATTTGTTCTACAGCTGGACAAAATATGACAAGCCCTGTATGTCTTATGCCCAGTGCTTGGTCAGGGTGCCTTTTCCAAAAAAGTTTTCTGACAGAAGTTTGCTTGGAATTTAGGTTGCCTCAGAAGTCCTACCTTCCCCTGAGGTAATTTAGTGGATAAAGGAGGGCAACCCCAACAAAAGCTGACAGCACTTAGCATTACAGGTATGAATACACATTAGTTATGGCTGGATAAAAATGCTTCTGAAACACAGGCTATAGCCAGTAAAGTAAGCTGCTGACTTTTTAAAGAAACACAGTATTTGAATAAGCATAGTCTCTTGGACACAGAATGGAAACCTATTTTTTTTTTGTTGTTTTACATGACAAGTCCTGTTTTTTAAATAATTTGCATGAAATAGAAAAGTTAGAAATACATAGAAATTTCTTGATCAAGTGTGATCTTGTACAATGAAAGGTAAATATATGCTGAAAAACAACTCGGTGATTAAATTACATGTTATACTAGACCGTGCATCTAAATTAACAGAATTTGGAAATGCCTTTTGATACACACAAAAGAGAAATGTACCAAACTTGACATACTATATAAATGGTAATATATAAATGAAAGTGCTAATGCATTGCTGTCCTTATATCACTTTCACTCAATAGCACAGCCAGAGAGTTGAGACTCCCTAGACTATCCTACTCACATAGCTTAATCTATGTCTTTCTTGGCTAGCAAAATACAGTAAGTAGCACCCACTTGTATTAAGACTGGAACTGGAATTTTTCTCTTTTTTGAGTGAATCAGATCTATACATAATGATAGTCCATGTATTTGATGACAGAATTGGCAAATATATTTGAAGGGTAGGAAATAAAGTTTGTTGGAAGTAACTTGATTTGAGGAAATAGACTTAAATACCACCCAAGACTAACTCTAATGAGGCACTGTCATTTAATTTCTGTCATCCATGATTATCAAGTTTTTCCAAAATGTGATCCATTTAGAATTATTTCAATTTTACATTTAAATGCTCAAAGACTGATCTTTGACAGTAATAATATTTCCAATTTTCTCTTGCTCTGCAACCTCACAATTTTTTTTCATTTATTATTTTATTTGTTAATTTATTTATTCATTTATTTATTTATGAATTGGGAATTTCTTTAGTATGTGTTTGCACACCATTCCAGTAGCATAGGCTAAGCAAATGCTTTAGATTTGGCTATGGAAAAAAGAGTAATTCAGGTTAGCAAATATGTTCCTGCAATAACCAGAAGTTACATCAATATTACTATTAGGTGCAAAAACAATACTTATAATTAAATCATTACCTATTCAAATAAAAGTTACAGATTTGACACAGTTTTATGAAATTAAAGTAGGTTGAGTTCATTCACACCTTTTGTTATGAAACCAGAGTTGAATACATTGATTCATTTGCCCTCTACAGATTAATACAGACAGAATTTGGTCTTGTCATAGCTGCACAAACCTGTAAAACAGAGGTGTGAGGTGGGATAAATGCCATCATCAGTACTCCAACAGTGTCCAGCTCTGTGTTTCCACATCAAAACCAAATAGAGCTGATTCTTCAGTGACTCTGTGCTTGGCATAGACAGTCCTGACAGGCAGTTGCCTGGTTTAGCCTAAATCCTGTTAAATACTGATTCAGTCTGGCAAGAAAAATTCTTTGAAGTCGTGGCTGATAGCCATGACTGCACCTTCTGTTTAAAGCACCTGCCAAAGGAGTTCTAAGATTAGTCCTAAACTCTTACTAGATTATTGTTGATATTGGATGCACAGACAGCCACATCTGAGAAAACCCTGGATGCCAAGCACCCAAGAGTTACTCAGATTTTGCCATGTTTTTCCTTCCTCTCTCATGTTCCCAGGCAACGTGAAGCTTCTCTAATGCTGTCTTGGATGACCCTTCTAATTACATTTTCACGTGTGGGGATCATTTCGTACTAGATCTCACACAAAGAAAAATTGAAAGAAGGCTCAGGTGATTATGTTTGCCTTTGAGTTTTCTCAGAGAAATAGAAGAAATTTGTCTTAGTGGCTCTTCAATCCAGGGACGTCCAGTGCCTCTACTGAAAACCCATTTGCAGAAATCCCAAAAGACTGAGAAGGCAAGCACAATAAAGTTGAAGCTATCATCTGTCACTAACATTTTCTTTAAAAGTTGTGGTGAATTAGTTACCCTGAAAAAAAAAAATTTAAAAAAAAAAAATCCGCTGAGTATTTTGTGTACCACAGCAGCAGATTTATGAATCAAACTCAATGTTTTTACCTCAGATATTTTTAATCTAGATTGACATTTTAGAGATGAACAATGGAGAATGAGATACAGTTGAAAGCACTATGAATAAATGATAATGTTTTATTCATTTCATATTAGTTCCACATTCTTAAGACTTTTAGTAACCAAATTAGTTTACACGTCTCTACAGATACACTTAATCTATAAAACTTAAAATAAGAAATGTCTTAAAGGGAGCAGGGTTGAAAAGCAGTCTGGCTGTTTCCCATACTGACATATTTTACCTAGTGTTGTAACATTTTGTTTCATCGGAAACAAATGAAAAAACCGTGTCCTTACTGAAAAGAATTCTTCTTTCAAATACACCCTTGTTTATTTCCAACACGAAAAGTCATAACTGGTGGGAAAAAAAAAACAGCTTAAAGGACTTGTAATTTAAGGCTTCTCAGATGTAGTAATTCTCTTTAGTTTAGAAAGAAATACTATTCCTACATTGGATGAAATCCTCAGGCAAGTCTGTGGAATACTTCCATAGTTTGTTCATCAGGTTTAAGAGTATCCTATTTACATATGTTGGCATAACTGTTCTGGATAAATGCAGATTTCTTTATTTTATTTATATTTCTTTCTTTCTTTCTTTTTTTTCCTTGCTCTCTGTGAAGAGAGACGTTGTCTTGTGATTTCTAATTTTTTTGTTTGTTTTTTTTTTTTGCTGTGGGCCATAAGACCAGAGTTTCTGAAACACACTTCTACTTTTAAGAAGTCTCAGGGAATATGTAGTTTGCTTTGAATGCTTGCTTATTATAAGTTCAAGGAATGATTTACTAGTAACAGTAAATAAAAGATCTAAGGACATACCAAGTTTATAGCTGGATGGAGTCTACAGAGGGTTAGAGGACATCAGAAAAAGTGCAAAGAGAGCTAAAATTACATATGGGAGCCAGGAAAAATCTGAATGGCTTCAGAATAGGAGATGAAGCAGAGTGAAATGTCACTACACTGCATTTGCAAACAAAGATTTTGATTCTCAATGACAATTTCTGTATTTTTCCTTTATTTTTTTTTATTTTCTGACAGCACCAAGCTTTTACCTCACAAAGAGATAGTCAGTCTGCTTCATTGAATCTGAGAGAACTCAGCAAGATTACGAAGGCTTTCCTTTTCCGAGAACAGATGATTGTCTACATGTAGCAAGGCACCTGCTCCTTTCTAATAGTTTCTCTAAGTTCCCATTTTGCACAGATTGACAGCTTGTGCTATGCAAGGTGGCAGTATTCCCATCAAGAAGAGATCAGCAGGAGTCCTGCAAGGCAGAAACTATCAATCAGTTGACCATGAGTCAGTAAGTGCCAGGGATATCTCTCTGCACAGAGCCCAGCATTGCTTTCTAGCAAAACAGCTTAGGAGTCAACAGGAGCTCAGGGGCATACTTCCACTTCCCCATTACATAATTCATTGGAATGCTAGAGGAATTATAGCAAGCTGAACACATATGTCACTGTCTGTGCATACCTTTGTGTGCATGTCTGTGTGTGCAGGTATCTCTGTACATAGATCTATGGTTCAGGATATGATGGGAAGGTTGTTTGGGTTTTTTTTCCAAGTTAATTTCCTTGAGATCAAAACAGTTGTGTAAACTCCAAGTGGTCTTTTGCTCTAACCATATGTCCTATGTCTTAAAATCACCTCTGAATTCAGCATATTCCTCAGCTAGGAGGAAATCAGAGGAGCCAGTGATTTGCTTTTCTTCATCTTCAGCAGTTTATCAGTATTGGATTCCTACAGTGTTGGATTGAGACAATGAGGTGCAAATAATTGAGTTTTCATTCATTTTGCATCTTGCCTGTTTAATTAAAAGAGAAACTACCTAATACATAACAATAGACAATTTCCAAAGGTAAATACTTTATTAAAATTGGTTGCAACATTTACAATTGGAATAAGGTATTTCTGTTTTGCAGTGCCATATTAATTTCTTCCATCTCTCCCTTTGGAGATCTTGTATTATAATGATATCTCTAAATTTCGAATTTAGTAAAAAAAAGTCCCATTTTGATGATCCAGTCTCATGGATCGTTACTTAACAGTTTACACTCAGCAATTATGCTCTTTGCCTAGTGGATATTTTGTATAAATAGATTGCTTTAAAATATATACATATATATATTAGATAGGACATAGGACTCCTTAATATATTTTTTATATTTCCTAATGTGTTATTTAAAACCAAAAATATTAATTTTATGATTATTTATTGCTCTTTCACTTGCTAGTTCACTCTTGTAATTTTTCTTATCATGCCATTCCAAAGAACTGAATCAAAATTATGTATGCATATCAGTTTCCCCAAACTGTAAATGCTAATTATTTCTTTGAGTGCAAAGTGTTTCTGGAGGGTTTCTTGATGAGGAACCAGATGCTTATTATGAAAAATAAATACTGTATATTCTTGTAGGAAATTCCAAAACAACATCTAAAGCCTTGGGATATCTCTTTCCAAACAGCCAAGAACAACCACAGACAATCTGTGCCCCCTTTACTGGCCTCCAATTGTGACCCTAAAACATATTTGTTTTGTAAGTGTTTGAACCTTGAATTATAGCTGAAAGGGAAGCACCTTTCCCCTTTCCTCCTGTGACTGAAATTTCAAGAGTAACTGGTGCCCGAGCATCTTATCAGGACTAAGGACATTTAAAAAAAACACATCAAATTAATAATCTGCATTCTAGTACAGGGTACTGAATCACACTATGAAACATTACACTTCAGGACTTCTTTGATCTTGCCTGAGACTCCATACAGAGAGTAAGAAAAAAATATAATTGTACTTGAAAAGGAATAAAAGTGATTGCTTATGCAAAACAAGCCTTTAAAATTTCCTACTGTGACAAGCCTAGGAGCTGTGATATATTTAGGAGCAAATTAATAGTGACATGGTCTTCAAACTCATCTGAATGCACAGTGGGAAGCAACATCAATCACTTTTCTTACTTCTTTTCACTCTCAGTTGATTCCAAAACATGCATCTAATCCATTTATATCATAATTAGTCCTGGCCTTCCCTTAAGTTATGCCCTTTTCTACTTGATGTTCTCTGACTTCCACAAATGTATATTAAGATGCATCAGAGCATCAGAGAACAGTATTTTGACTGCAAAAGAGAACACAGGTATATTCATGCAGTCTACAAATGGACAAGTCTATGGGAAAGAATATTTGTGATGTTACTTTAAATAAAACCTAGAATCACAGAATGATAGAATAGGTTGAAAGGGACCTTAAAGATCATCTAGACTAAATTGCCTGTTGTAGGAAAGGACATGAGATTGGACTGCTCAAAGACCCATCTAACCTGGTCTTTAACACTTCCAGGAATGTGACACCAAGAGCGTCTCTGAGCAATCTGTTCCGCTGCTTCATCACTGTCACATTAAAGAATTTCTTCTTAATATGCAGGCAAAATCTACTTTCATTTATTATAATCCACTACCTCTTGTCCTGTTATTACAGCAGTTGGAAAAATGACTTTCTCCATCTTTCTTATAAGCCCCCTTTAGATACTGAAAAGCTTTTGAGAAATTCAGGTAGATGACATTTGTGCTTCTTCTCCTGTCTGATTTGTTAGACAAGAGAAAATGAAAGGGAACATAATTTTAATTCTAATATTATTTCTATGTTTGAAGGTAGATCTATAAATTCTATCAATTAGAATTGGGTGATATCTTGCAACCCAGCAAAGAACTTATGCCTAATTAATAGAGATGGTGAATTAATTGTGCAGGCAGTTTGTGTGTTTGGAGATTGTTATTTATTTATGTAATTAGCATATGAGCGAACAGGTCAGAGAAGAAGAACCAAACCTTGTAAGTCCAAGCGTGCCCATCAAGATCCTTTGGATGCTCTCTATGCTCTCTACACTGTCATAGTTTTCCTTAGTTAAACAAACAGCTCTTTTACATTCTTGGCATCACTGTGGTCTGCTTCTAACTAAAGGACTGAAGTCTCTTCTCATTTTCTGAGTCAATGAGAAGAGTACTCAAAGAATGAAAATGTGTAGATTTCAATGCTATTAAGACTGCTAGAAAAAAAAAACTTCAACACTACCAACTACTATATTTCTGAATGGTATTTCTGTGCAGAACTTCAGAGACCTAAAAGGAGGACTTCTGTTCAGGGGATCCCAAACAAGCAGAAGGTATTTGTCTAGATATCTAGATATTAGCTCCCTCAAAAGTTTTCAGCAGAAGCCTTCTCAAATATCAAAAAAAGCTGCAAAGGTCATTGGGAGGGTGGGAGGTGTTGACTCATCTAAAATCACACAAAATTTAAATTTAGGTATTGAAAAACTATTTTAGTCTTATCATCAATGCAAAGATACTTTATAATTACTGAAAGTTACTTGCAAAATTAAAAGAAATCAGGTAATTGCTTAGATGTTTAGACTACTCACAGGTCTACTGATAAATCTTAGTTCTCACTGGAACACCACTACAGACTTTTGGCATGCATTCTTTATTAAATCTCTGAATAAAATTCATCTGTTTTGAAATCTTTAAGAACTTTTGCATTAAAATATTTATTTATTCTCTATGTCCCTAATCTGTATTTGAAACCCTTTTCTGTACCCTTTTTTAAGATATATAAAATTAAAGTATTTCTATTTACTGTAACAGACACAGGGTATAAATCTTGTGATGTGGATCCTATGAGTAAAATGTTATTTTTTGTATTAACTCATTATATTTTGATTTAAAACTTCACACATACACTGATAATTATTTCACTATGTCAAGTGCAATGTCAAAGCATTTTCTAAGCTGAAATGTGAATGTTATGCAAAACTCAAATTAGCCTTTATTAAAATTCAGCTATGTTAACAGCAGTATTTGGACACTTTCTTATAATTTCATTTCTAATCAGGCCTTAATGTATTCAGAAAGACTAGTCTGCAGCGCATGCATTCAGGACACTGCACTATGGATTCAATCATCTTTTGTATGTCCAGAACAGAAGAGACAAAATGCAATATATCAGGATAATACTTCTCTAATCTAGAATGGGTTGTCATGTAAAAACTGAAAGGTAAATATAATGCAGACTTAAATTTAATAAATTCCACAAATATTTTTGATGTAAAAAAGGATTTTTTTCAACAAATACAATGTTATTGGAGAGTATTCGATATTTAAAGATGCTGGCTGTTTACTGCAAGAGTCTGAGAAACTTCACTGCCTCCCCCAAAGTCCATCATGAACTGAAAGATGCTTGGAACCTTGAAGAAGCAAGCCAAAAACAATTATTTAATATAAAATTTGTCAAACTGCCTACCAGCGATGATGGGGAGTAAGATTTATTTTTATGCTGTGGAAAGTGTGCTTTGTGCTTTGCAGACAGAATCAAGAAAAGCTGTTTTCCCTGAGGATCTTGCAGGCTCCTTACAAAAAGCTTTCAGTGTTGCACCTTCTGTGTAAGCCCTGAGGAGCAAAGATTTTTAAGCATTAGAGAAGAAGAGAAAATATATAAACTATGTCTTCAAAAAGGTCAAGAACAGGAGTTGATATTGTAAATGCTAGAAACCCCTCCTGTTCCAGGCTGGTAAAGGAAATTGAACATAGGGGGCAAGAAACATAGAATTTTATATAAATCACAGAAAGATAAATAAATATATTTATCTCATTGATTTCTCTGAGCTTTGTAAAAAGGCTACAGTTACCTATCTAACCAGTTATTTTTTCTGTTAGTTTCACTGGGAAACTGGAAGTAGTTCCACATCTATCAGTACACAACTTCAAGTTCTCCTGATTGATCACTATTTTTCGCAGTGCTTCAGAAATAAAAATAAATAATTTTGTCATCTTTCTTTACAAAAGAACTCTTGGTGTCTTTATGAGGTTTCCAAAAAGAAAAGGAAAGACTTAAAGAGATAAGAATATACAGGCTTTCACGCAAATTTTATTAACTGACATTGCTAAAGGCTAAAAAGGCAAATTCAACATTCCTTAACATTTATGAAAATATACTCACACTTTGTCTATTTTAAGAAAGGCTAATGCCTGTGAAACTAGTTGAGTATTTTACTTTGCTCTAGAAACTTCTATTTAAAAAATGTAAGGCCTCTTCTGAATTTTGAAGTCTTAGGTGTTCTTTACTTTTCCACAGTTACACCATCATATATTTTTTACCATACATATTTTACTGTATTTTAAAAATACCATTCTATCTATCACTTTCTTCAATATTTGGCCTGATTAAAAGATTTCCAACATTTTGTAAGATGTGTCTTTTCACGGTTTGCTATTGGCAACTTAGTGAAGGAAAACTAAAGATAACTCACATTATTTCAATCTGGATATAACTTTCATCAAAATAGTCTGAACAATTACAAAGAGGAGGACTCATTTTCTTCCTTCTGAATCTGAAATTAGTAAATTTAAATACTTATATTGTTTTCTGCTAAACAAAGCCTCAACACCTAAGTTCTACATCTTTGTAAATATCTCATATGATCCATGTGTGTCATGGTTCAGTGTGGGAATTGAAAATAGTGTAAAACATAAAACTAAAGTTCAAGAGGAAATATTTTACATCTAGATTCCTATTCTTCTTCCACTAAACAGTGTTCTGACAAAGAGAGAGAGTAGTGTGCAATTTCTGTCTTAAGGCACATTATGTCAGGTCACAAAGCTTATGGCATTGTCCTGTATCTTTTGGGGTTTTTTTGTTTCTTTTAACCTTTCAAAGCTGAAGAACTGACATTCATTAAGTTTATGTTTTAGATCAGAAGGAAAGTAATGGAAAATGGTTGATTCCAATAGCCTTGAGTATTTTATCCTGCTACTCTGCAATGCTCAGATATTAATAATGATGGTAAGGAGTTACCAATCAGTTAAGCAGAAGGAAAGAAATCCTCAAACCGTAAGACGTTTCCTACAGGAGAGATTTTACATCATTACTTTTGAAATATGACCTTCTCAGCAGCATCTGTAATTTTATTTCAAATTAAAACTAATACACTGTCAAAATCAGTCTCCCAGTTACTGAGCATAGCAATTCCATTCCATGGACAAAAAGAGAGCTTGAAAAATAATGTTGGAAAGTTTATACCACAAAGAAACTCAGATATCCTTGAATCCTAAATAATAATAAATATTATCTATGCAATAGCAATGAATATTAAATGCAAATTCATCTTGATGTCAGACTTAAAAATAATATGTAAAATGAAATAAAAAAGAATTTACTCATATTAGGAACATTTTTTATTCTTTTGCCTACTTCTATAAATTAGTAAAATAAATAGCAAAATAAAAACATCCATACTGCTCATAGGCCAGCTGTTATTTGCTGCTATATTTCTTTTGGCAGATGATTTAACTTATACTGTGTTATACTTATGGTGTTAAGCTATATACTGAATCATAAGTTAAATGAGATCTTACAAGAAGAAAAGGACTAACACAATAGGAAGAAAAGTGGAATATTCTAGAGGTTGTGACTGAGCTTCCTATTTTCAGTGGTAGTGGATCTTTAGAGTAGAATAAAAACAGTACAGGCTAATGAAGAAAACTCTTTGTGACTCTGCAGTGATGGATTACTCCAGAGTGAGAGAGTAAACTTTTCTGAGAGGTGCACAAACCACTTTCCATCTTCTTTACTTTTATTTCATCTTAAAAGATTTGGTTCTTTTCTCTAGAAAGAGAACACCTCTGTAAGTATTCTCAAACACTAAATCAGTTCAGACAGATATTAGAGGTAATTATATCTTCAATCTGTGAGGATTGAGGTCTCACGTTCAGCTTGCAAAAAAATGTCATCTGTGTACGTGACACACCCAATGGCATTCATCCAGTTTCCGAGGTATTTATCCCAGACACGAAGTCACACAAACTACACATTGAAATTATATTTTGACCAAATGCATATACCTCTTTTCCCTCTGGCCCCCAGAGGCATAGTCTTAGACTAAAAACGATACACCTGAAAGGATGACCCAAAACCTTCCTCACTGGCTGAGCCTAAGCTGCATTATGGATCAGTGTATCTGCTTTCCTGCCCTCATTTTAATTCTATTATTCTTATATTTTTATGATTACTCACCAAAGAAAAAAGGCAGAAGACTATTTTGTAGTGAACAAGGCTAGTCTTTTAACTGCCAAGGGGATTTTATGGAGGACGGCAAAAAGTGAAGTGGGGGTAGAATCAAGCTGTTACTCTTCCCAGGAGAATATTTTTACTAAGAATCACACAACAATATATCGTCTGTCTTTGTTTTGTGTTGACAGCCAGTACAGCTGTTGGGCACTGAACTCAGTGCTACCTGCTGTGCAAACATCTATGAATATTAGTTCCAGAAAGATTATTTTGAAGCTAATTTCCTGATTTCCTTCACTTATTATGCTTTGTATCACAGAAATGGTTTATTCTTTTAAGTGAAACTAGGAAACACAATCCAGAAGTATGTTTTCCACTCCACACGCCTCATTTGGTACTGTACTCAACACTGGTGAGGTCAGTCCCTGAGTCCCGTGTCCAGTTCCAGGTCCCTCACTTCAATAAAGACATTGAGGTGCTGGAGCAGTTCCAGAGAAGGGCTGGTGAATGGGCTACAAGAGTAAATCTTATGAGGAGCAGCTGAGGGAGCTGAGGGTGTTTAGTCTGGAGAAGAGGAGGCTCAGGGGAGCTATTATGACCCTCTACAACTATCCAGAAGGATGTCATAGCAAGGTGGGGGGCAGCCTCTTGTCCCAGGAAATTACCAATGGAATAAGAGGCCATAGCCTCAAGATGCACGTGGGGAGTTTCAGGTTGGACATCAGGAAGAATTTCTTCACTGAATCAGCGGTTAAGCATTGGAATGAGCTTCTGAGGAAAGTGATGGATTCATAATCTTAGGAAGTGTTCAAGAAACAATTAAATGTGGCCCTTGGGGCTAAGGTTTAGTTGACATGTTGGTGTTTGGTCAAAGATCAGACACAATGACCTTGGAGGTCTTTTCCAACTTTTATTATTCTGTGGTTCCATAGGTCAATTTTTTTTTATAAGGGGAGCAGTCAGTAGCAAATTGCAGCATCCAAAGTCCCTGTAAAAGTAGCTTGAGCTATCAAAGGATAAATTCATACTGCATAATATTCTGAGGCATGCTGAACTAGTCTGTGGTGTGACTCTGGCTTTGGGTGGCACAGCCAGACCTAGGCAAAGATTTTTGGAAGCTGAATTATCTGCACCACCTATGCTTGAGTGTCACCCAAAAGCAGGACCTCACCTGGCATTATACAGTCGTAGATTGCAGTCCCTGAGTGCCTTTAACACCAGCTGAGAATGAAGACTGGTCAAATGGGGCAAGAGCCACCACTCCTTTATCGCACTGTTGGCTGAAAAATGTAAAAGGAGGATATGAGTAAAATGTTCATTGTCACAGTGCAGGGAAGCCACCTGAACAGCTTCTGTACTATTTTAATATACACGCATAAAAAAATGAGCACATATATAAATAGCCATATATATATATATATGTGTGTGTGCGTGTGTGTGCGCATATGTATATATATGTATATATATATATGTATATATGTGTACATATAATATATATTTTTATAAATAAAATATTTGGAAAGATAAAAATGAACAAAAAAGTTAATAATAAAAAATGAAAAGGTGGCTGCTTAAATAGAGTTGTTCAAGGGAATAAGGACACAGCAGATTATGAAGGATGTTATAATATAGGGCAATAAGATAGAATATGAAGTTGACTGTACATAATTACAAAATGTAGCACATGCAGAGAGAAATTATTCCACTTTCATATGTTAAAATCTGGGCTTAGTAATGACCATTAGTACTCAGAATCAAGACAGTTTCATAAAAATACCAGCTCAGTGCTTGGCAGAAGTGAAAAATAAACCCAGCTGAAGTGTAAGAATTATTAGGAAGGAATTAAGGAATATGTATTCATTGCACAAATACACATATATACATTACAGACCATTAATTTCTTCTCCCCGCAGCTCTGAAAAGGATACAGGAAAACCCCAAATGTTTCAAAGGGATACAAAAGCTAACCTAACCAAAGATATATTATAAAAATGTGCAGAATGAGAGGTCTTAAGAGCATCAACAAGAATAAACTTTTCTCTGACCTTTCCCATGTAAATTCCAGGATGATGGAATGAAGTGTGTGTGAGTACTACATAAAATAATAAACTGGCTAGATAAAAATGCTTTATTGTATTTTGAACTTCTTACTGAACAACCATTCTAATCCTTCCTACAACTGAGTTCATTAACTTAGAAAACAGTTAATTTACCCATGAAAATAGAAGTTGAGATTTTTTTAATAAATGAATTCCCTAAGGAAAAGAAAGAAAAAACAAAAAAGAAAGTACATATTGCAGGCTTCTTTAGCAACCATCAAAGTTTAGTATTGCAATAATTTTGGCTCCTGAGTATCAGAGACAACATATTATTTAATAGCACAAAGTGCAAGGCTCTGAAAGGGCCTGTATTACCATCATGTCCTTAAATGAAAAAGGATATCAGTGCATATAGTCCTGAAATGGTGTATAAAGTTGGTAGTAATCACTAGGTATATTTATGCTAGTGAATTTTGGGTTTTATTTAATATTAATAATTTTTGGTGTATACAATACTGTAGAATGCTGTGCCCTTAATGGCATCCACAGTAGTCTTCACTTTCAGATGACAAGGATAAAAGAACTCTTTAAAAATATATATATTTTCCTGGTTGAGACCTCAAATCCAACAACACAGCCATTCAAAAATATTTAACCATACCTAGGCTTAACATTTCAATGCTCAATCAGTTTGAAAAACACTTTCTGGGACTAATTTAGATGGAGTATAGATAACTAAGTTTGTACTCTGACTCTCAAGACTTCTTAAGAATATGAACCCTTGGGAAGCTCAAATTCTTCAGGTAATCAAATTCAGCTTATTTTTATGTCTAAAGGCACTCTGAAATTGACAGCAATGATTTACGGCTTTCTAACCAAGCCTGTCTTCCACAAGAATTCCCAAAGCTTTTTATTCCCATTTTTAACTTTTTTCACTTTGAAGGTCAGAGGTTTGGAAGGAGTACAAGCAAGAGGGTGTTCACAGAATACATTTATTGGATTAATTCCATAAAAATCCCCCCAAAATTAACTACTATTTTCCTGAAGAAGGAGACCAAAAGAGTTATCAAATTTCTTTAGATAAGGATTTAGTGCTTAGGACATTCATCCAGTACAAGAAATGTTCTTGGTTTATTTCTCCTCTGTGTGAGGAGACTTAAAACCAGGGTTGCTATTTATGTGCTTTACATTTCAAACACTTAATCAGCCCTCGAAGCTGAATGCTTCAGCTGAAGCTGAACTCCAGATGGCCCAGAGGAAAGTCGTAAGCACTAAATTACAGCCCTTGTTCTCTCACTTTTTCTGTATCCCATCCTGTCTCTCCAACACAGTCCAGAGCTGCTTCAGACCAAGCAAAAAAACTTCCTACATGCAGATGGAGCTCCTCACACTCTCAGTCCTCAGCCTAACCCAGAGTTACCTGTCTCCATATGTCCATCACCTGGCTGCAGGTGTGAAAATATGGCAAGACCCAGTCATTGGGTAGTGTAGAGTTTCAGTGCTTGCCTAACAAGTGAGACTAAGAGAGTCTTAGTCTCTTCCTCTTGCGCAAACTGTTTTACTTTGACATTATAAAAGCCCAGCAGATTTTGTCTAAGAAACGCCCTGTTGTGCCAGAGGAGAGTAAGGAAGGCTGTTCTTCCCCTTGCAAAGTTAAGCCAGGAGTTAAAATGGAAAAATCAGGTTGTATTAAGAAAATATATGACATATCATCCACACAGATGGAGGACTACAGTGGAATAAGCCCCAGAACCAGTGCAGAACTCGTCCTTTGCACAGTTGATGACCTGCTGTGTTAGCCCACCTCTCTTCCTGAGGAAGACAGTCTGCACTGATCTTAATTAAGACTGAGGAAGTCTTTGGAAGGGTGAGCCTAATGGCAGAGAGAATAAGATACAGTAGCTTGTCCTGTGTAGCATTTTCAAGAGCTTTATGAAGCTCTTATGCATTAATACAGGTTATGGCTGTTCGTGTTACTGTGCCTTGACTGGTATAACTGGTTTTATTATCACTAAAATGTCAACTAGATTTGCAACGAATTCTTAAATACCTGTACATGGCATGCTATATTTCATATTTTAAAGATTTTGTTTATAACAAAAAAGTGATTATTGTCAATTTTTTAAAAGAAAATGTCTACTCTTTAAGGGTTTAAGACACATTCTTTCCTTCTTACTTTGCTTTTGGATTTCCAAACAAAATTAATATCTTTTGCCAGTATACCATTTCTCGTACTTATCATGATCTTGTGAGAAACCTATTCCAACAGTTGCGCAACTAATATTTAAATATTAAACATTTTTCAAGTAGCCTTTATTATGATATTTTCTTTGTTTTATGAAAGGACCTACTGAAAAGTAGTTTTGGTTAAGGTTTTCTTTATTGACCTTTCAATATCCTAAGAAATGCTCATGGTTCCAGAATACTCATCAGGTCCTCTGCTGCACAAACAAATGTAATTTAATTACCTTATTTTGTAGTCTAAGATTAAAGGTTGGTGATAATAAATGTCAATATAAAAGAACATTCAGATACTTAACAAGCACGTAAGTTAATTAACTATTAGTTCCCTTCTTATGAAATTGCTTCTTAAAATCTGTTACCAGCAGTTAACAGCTGGTACAGTAGCTAATAGGGAGAAGCATTTCTAAGGACAAAGATAATATAAAAACAGGTGTTAACTTTAGTAGAGATTATTTTTTTGCCCCAAAAAACAGCTGATATTGTACAAGGAAGCATATATTCTGTAAAATAAGAAAATTTGGTAGCAAGAAATACTGCACTATATCTATGTAGCATCATTAAAAATTTTTGATTACAAAGGTACAAATAATTTTATTAAATTTAAGATGACTTCTTGTTTCAAGTATTACTACTTAAATCTTTTGCATAATCTTGGGTGTTAGTCTGATTCCAAGAAGAATATTCAGCTCTTTCACAAACATAGGAAAAAACCCCATTTTCTTGAATAACAAATGGTACTAGTTTTAATGCAGACATTATCAAAAAGGTGAACTTATTATCAGTGTATTTTTTATCAAATTAAAAGTGAAGTGAACTAGAATTTGGTGTCTTGAATTCACAGTTTGGTGCATCTTAGTGATTTCAAGAAAATGCATTTTAAAAATTACTACATAGGAATCTGTTTTCAGTGCTTATGAGAAAATGAGGATAAATGGAAGTAAACACCAATGTTCTTTTGTAAATCTTTTTGTGATTTTGCTTTTCAATTTTAACATTTTTTAGTTATTAAGACCTGAAAATAGAGCTATTTTAAAAGTTCTCATCCTATGACATTAAAGCAGTACAATGTAGGGTTTTGTCTTAAGAAAGCACACATTCTTATAAAAAATAAATAAAGCTTCAATTAGCATTTACTTCATCTTTAAAAAAGGGGAGAAGAATTTTCAAATATGAAAAGTCTAAGAAGCAATTTGAAAGTAATCTTGTTTTCCCAAAGTGAACAACTACAGGATTTCAGAAAGAATGCCTTGTTTTGCATATTTTTACCTACAAGGTGGAAACAAATAGATAACAATCCCTAGAAGATTTATGTAAGGTTTATAATATGGTTGCATAATTTTGTTATGTCCAAAAAACCTAATAGAATTACTACAACTATGGAATTGTTATTTTGTTTTCATAAATGTTTGGATTTTCCTGGAGAAAAAAAAATTAAGTCTGGCAAACACTATTATATTAACAATAAATTATTTGATCTGTAAATTTTTGGCTCATACACTGTATAGTTTAAGGCAGAATATGCAAAGAGTTCATGTGAACTGAAAACTTTCATTTTATTGCACCATACACATTTTATTTCATAGAATAGAAATGTAGAATGGCTTGGTTTGGAAGGCCTCTTAAAGATCATCTAGTTCCAATCCCCCTGCCATGAGCAGGGACACCTTCCACTCGATCAGGTTACTCAAAAGCCCAGTGAATCTGGTCTTAAACACTTCCATTAATGGAACACTTATCAATTCTTTGGACAATCTGTTCCAATGTCTCACATACCTTGCAGTAAAGAATTTCTTCCTGTCACCTAATCTAAACCTACTGTGTTTCTTCTTATTCACTGGAGGTCTGATTATGGAATGACAGTATGACATTTAACTTTCAGCAGAAATGGTTTTGGTTTACAGTAGTCATTTTTGAAAAAATTTAGAAAGACAAGTATCCTAATATTAATAATATTATAACCAATATTGTTTAATCAGTCTATATTCATTATGTTAAATGAATGTGATAGGTAGAATGGTGAGTCAGTTCCACTTGAGACTAAATAATAAAAAAAATTCCTTAATAAAGCAAAGAACAGAAAAATGTCCATGACTTAATTTTTGTTTCCTACACAGTTCTAAAAATCAGTTTTACTTTTCTATTGCAGCATGTCCTGAAACACAATACAGATTTTCAGTATGGCTTGTAAAATATTTTCATGGTGTAACTCCATAATCATGTATGCTGTTATTTCAACAGTGCGTAAAAACAAACAAACAAAAACAAAAACAACCCCAAAAAATGAAAACACTGTGATATAGAGAGAAGGCCTAAGTGACTCAATTTACTCTAGATTTCACAACTGATAGTTTATTTTTTTCCAGGTTCTATATCTGGCTCATGCCATGACATAAGCAAATTACTAAGGAATGCCTTAAAAATAAAAGTCTGGATACATTGACTATTTCTACAAATATAAAATGCTCAGAATTAAATCTGACAGCAATTAATTAGTATTTTACCCTGCTCACAGCTTAACATATTTGAAAGTAGCAGAAATTGTGGTACGTGGTAAAACCTAAGGAGAAGATAGAGAAAGGGTGGAATATTTTGGGTGATGACATTTATCACCCCAAGTAACTCATGATGGAGCCCAGCTGTCTGGGAGAACACTTGCCTGCCCTTGGGAATGGTGAATGAATTCCTTGATTTGCTTTGTGCACATGTTTTTTGTTTTACCTAATGAATTGTCTTTATCTCCACCCACAACTTTTCTTGATCTTACCCTTCCGATTTTCTCTCCATCCCGTGTTCTCCCTATCCCACCAGGGGAGAGTGAGTGAGCAGCTGTGTGGGGCTGACTTGCCTACTGGGGTTAAATGGTGACATTCCCTCTCTTTGGGAGTGTGAAGTATTTGCACAGATTAATTTCTTTAGGATTGATTTAGACAAAAGAGAAAAAAAGATAAATGCAAAATTAATAGATATGCATGACACAAAGGCAAACATTTCTTAGGAAGAGATTTGTTACTGTATAAAACACAACAAGTTACAAATTGCTTTCCTATTTAGTGATGAAAAATTCAGAGGAACAATCCCAAGGTTATTATTCCATAAACAATATGACTGACATCTTAACAGAGTGCTGTGACTCCTCCTAGCTCCATTGACTGTTAGTAAAAATTCTAATTTCCCTTCAGAGATAATTAAGAAGATAATTTTATATTCCATTGAAATTAAATTGGAGACTATGTGAAAAGACCTGAGAATACGTCAGTTTCTTTTATTGAGTTTTATCTTTATAATGGAAATTCTTTATCTGTTCTCACTTAATAGTAACACAATGAACTTGTATTAACTTTTAGCATCTTGGAATCTTGTATTATAGGATCTGTATATATGACATCATCTATATGTGCAAAGGAAAAGAAAAGAGAAAGATAAAAGTTATTTTTCCAAGAATGGTAACTTAGGAGTTTGAACTCCAGATGGTAATCTTCACTGGGCTAGATGTTAATTTCTCTACTATATAGTCTTATGGGAAATCAATTCAATTTAGTCCCATTTTCTGTAAATTTTCTTTTTTTTTTTTTTTTTCTCTAGATGTCTCTATCACCTTTGGCAACAAAATTTCAGTGATTAGTTGGGACCAAATAAATATCTTTTGCATAGATTAAAACAGCATTGTTTTATTTGTTTTCAAACTCGTAAGACTGCAGAGTTTTACCTAACTATTTTGAGTATGCAAAATAGTGCTTTGAACAGACAATTTCAGGGATAGAGCTGAACTACTGAATAGAAATTAAAGGATTTGGGAACATTTACTTTAGTTTAGCTGCAATTTTCCACGCAAATGTGCGAAACAATGCCTGGTTGTATATGAGGTTTTGGGTTGGGTTTTTTTTTAACATCTGCATTTTCTGTCTTCATCTTCTCTATTTTACCTCAGTAAAGACATTATATTTGTGTGTTAGATATTTTGCCTTTAGAACATTACAGTCAGCATAGCCTACCTCAATTTCTACATAGATTAAATTTATATCAGTCTTGTCCTTTGTCAGCTGCAGATTCTACTTTTCGTTGTATCCAAACCACAAAATCACGGAATCACAGAATGGTTTAGGTTGGAAGGGACAACAATGGCTCTGGCCACTTGCTCATGTGGTCCATCCTTCCTGCTCAAGCAGGGTCATCCTAGAGCTCATTGCTCAGGATTGTATCCAGACTGGCACAGCAACTTTTAGAAAGAAATGTTGGCTTTGGCTCAGTTGACAACCTGAGACCTAGCAAGACTTTTTAACACCTTATCAGTTGTTCACTACTTTTTTTATTTTTTAAATATATGACTCATGGCTAATGTGTTTGAAAAAAAAATAGAAAATCTCTGATAAAAGACATGCTCAAATTCATCCGTTTGCATAGATGAAAACATAATTAAAACACAAATCTACATATTTAAGAACTAAATTTTTCAAATAGGCACATAACCTGGCAAATTACATGACTTCAGACAAGATTTTTGCATTATTTAGAATAAATATATTTTCTCTGATATCATATAGAAATATCCTTTCTCTAATTTCATTTTCATTTGAAAGAAAAAGAAAACAGTTCTTGATACACACATGTCCCAATGTATTTGCAGGTTTACCTAAATGCCTAATTAAAAATTCATCTAGAACTTTAATCCTAGGCCAAATAGACTCAAACTAAAACATAAATTTGTATTAATTTACTGATAATTTCTTTTGTTTAATTCAATCCTCTAATTTATTCAAGTCAAGATGCAAACAATTTTTTTCTCTTTTGGAACAGTTTAGTTTTCAGAATACATCTTACATTACATTTTAAGAATTTTGATTATTGTTGTAACAGTGGTAGAATTTTATTATTTTTTTGAAAATCACAAAACCCTTTCTAAATAGGGATTAATTGCATCCATCCTGTGAGATGAATGATACATTGGGGTCTTTTTACACAACATGGTGTAGAACTAAGCAGTTATGGCTCAATATGCATGAACAGGTTGAGACAAATATCATTCATTCAAGGATTATGTTGGTATTACCTGTAATATCTGCAATAACACCCCTGAAGCTGGAGAATGAGTTGCAAATAGAGGTGATCCAGCTAGAATTCATGGCCACACACACATGCAAATTTTCTTTTTTCTGCTTCAGAAAGTGAACATTTCATGCTCTTAATGAGAAATGGTGATCAGGACCTCTTTCACTCTTCTACCAAAAAAAAGATTAAAGCTATATATAGGTACATCCTGTTGTAATAATTCACATTAAGAGAGGTACTTTGAACATTGTGTGACAAATATTTGTCCTTAATGACAAATATAGGGAGAATACCTCTCTTCTAATTGTGAATGGGGACATGGTCAGTGCCATTACCACTGGCAGCTCTTTGCAGCTTTGCACTTTAACAGTAGGGTTTTACAAAGAGCATTATTTTTCCAATGTAGAAACTATTCCAATATTTCAATGCACAGTGGAATATGTAAATTTTATTACTTGTGCATAACTTATGTTTACATTTTATCTTCTGTTCCTAACAGGAGAAAAATTGCTGGAGAACAAGAAGAATAATAGAAAACATTAACTCATAAATATCATTACTTTTTTATTCTTCTCACTGCTATATAAAAGACAGTTGCAAAGTTATTTCATGACATACATATAGAAATAGTACAATAAAAAATCAGTCTGATGGTTCTGAAGTTAGCAAAGTAATTTTAAACTGCCAGAAAAAAATGCTTTGTTTATTCTCAGCAACATTCAAAATATTGAATATCATTGCAGTATACTGATATGAGACTGAAATTGGTGAGTAACACCATTTTAATAGAATATTTTTATGAATCTGCTTTCTGAATGCACTAAGGACTTAGAAAAGTAGAAATTTATAAGGAAGCCTAAATAGTATATACTGATAGACGCTCTACAGGGTCAGTTAGCACAATAACATGCCATTTTTTCAGAAAAGTTTAGAAAATTGACAAGGTAATATAAATTTTAATATAGAATTCCAAATAAGAACTACTGAGAAAATGCTTAGGACTTAATGTATGAGAGGGTAATAGAACTGTTAAGCATGCTTTAAAAAAGTTTTCTTTATAATCTCAATTCTGAAGTTGTTTCAGGAGTATTAAAATAATTGTTCAAACATTTTTAATTCTTTCTGGTTTTTTGCTTCAACTTCAGTATAACTTTTACTTCCTAACTCTTGTTCTGGTCTCTATTTTTCTTATTAAAGTAATTTACCTTCCCTTTATTTTTGAGAGAAGTCATGCCAGTTTTTGCAAGCTTTTTTGTCCTGTAGTAGATACTTTAAAAGTATTAAATTCTATGAGTAGTTATTTACAATGTCAGTAGTGGTCTGGAGATTTATTTATGCCATTCTAAAGCACACATATTATTTGTGTAAATATTATTAATTTGGTGCATTCCAAATAGCAGTGTAGAAATGCAGTGTCACTTGTCCTACTCAATGTTTGCAAGCTTGACATGAAGAAGTCTGACTACTACAAAAGATTTTAAACACCATCTACCTAAATATTTGAGTCTTTCTACCTGCCTTAAGTATAAATGTTTACTATTAGTGTCAATGGTATCTAAACGTGCTTTCTAATCACCAGGCCAAAGCCACAAGTCCATTTTTTATCTCCCAGGGGGTGCTGCTGGCCTTCTAGGCACCTGATAGTCAGACCAAAGTGCTGGGACCTGTCACTGTCTCAGGACTATTGTGTGTTGGAGGACAGCTTGTGTTCTTTTTAATTGATGCAATGAGGGCTTGGCTGGTTAGTTCATTTTCTTCTGCCAAAAATCTATGCAGCTGAAAATAATTCTAAATTTGTTGGATTATTTTGAATTTGAATTTTTGTTCCTTTTTCTTTTAGTAGTTACAAAACTAAAATTTTTTTTCTATTTCTAGGCTTGTGTTCTTTATTTTCTAAACTGCATGGGAGCAGGCCACTCATTCTCATTATGTGAGATAAACAGCAATGCCTGCATAGCACTGACCTACATGTTTGCACTCTGTTAGTTGAAAAGTAGAGACTGAGAGAGCCTGGTCTGTGAGTCCTGTTTGATCCTGTGGTAACACTCAAAGCTAGTTTTTTGGTTATACTACAGTAATTTAGAAGAAGTTTCGTCCTTTCAGTGAAAAACTTTTTATATTGTTTTCTCCTCTTTGCATTTCAAATTAGAATTTTTTGACAAGCAGTGAGAAAATCAATTAATATATTTAAAGAATTGAATAAAAACCTTTTTTCTAAGACTATTTAGTAACTGATGTTCTACAAGAGACAACAATGGCTCTTATAAAAGCAAAGTAAGAGAAAAAGAATTAATGCAAACAAAAGGGCATCTATGGTTGTAGTATCAGTACTTAGAAGCAGTGAGTACTTCATCATCTTCTGATGCTATATGCAGTATGATGAGGACAAACCATCTTGTTTCATCCACTTATTTCACAGTCAGTATAAGGCTATGCAAATCCCTGTCCTAGGCAACATTTTGCCATTGTCCTAAGATGTGATCTTGACCAGCCTGCTGTGTTTTGGATTAACTTCTCATTCTTTTGAGCTTTCTAAAATTTATTTATTTATTTGTTTATTTTAGTGACTGCAAGGATTTCAACAAAAATAATTTCCTCATGTCTTTACAGTGTTCTTGGTAGTAACAGAAATGTGATCTAATATTAAGTGAAATATACTGGGGACTCAGATAAGAGAAGATAGATCTCCAGGTGATCTACTTAAATTTTGCACAATAGCTAGGGGCAAGAAGATAAAAGCCCTTTTCCCCCCATGTCCTCAGAATAAATACATCTAAATACATTGGAAGACAAAAGCTATGTATTTGTAGACAGTTTATAAGAAAATGGAAAAAAAAATTATCCATGTGAAATATTCTATTATGGCTCTGATAAGACTGAAATGTGCACATCATCTTCTGTGGATATTCACACAAGTAGCCTAACCGTTGCATCATAAACTTGCAAAAGTTGAAATATTAAATGCAACCTAACCTGAGAAGTCCTAGCTTCATAGAACTTGAAAGTATACAGAAAAGGCTGTGTATATGTGCTTAGAATAATTGTACAAGTCTTATTTTGCAGTTATTTTGTTCTATTGTATTTGTTTGGTTTTTGTTCAGTAACATAAAATGAGTAAATCCCTGAGGATTATTATATTGTTCATTGTCATTTTGCTGCCTGGCTGCACTTTTTAAGTCTTCTTCTGAACTTCATTCTTGACACTAAGGAGAGCTCTGAAAATTGGATGCATATTATCTTTGAGTACTCTCACACAGGAGCCAATTGATATAATAACTTTAGGTCCTTGGTGTCTGTCAAATGATGTTATTCTAGAAAAAAAACACATAAGTTAAAAGCACTTGACATAAATACTTGATCAGGAATCAAAGTTTGGACAAAGTTTTACTGTGTTCTTGGAAAAATATTCTAGCTTAGAGTATGGAAGGATCATCCTTCAGAAGCTTAAAACATTTGAATTCACTAAAAAGTGACTACCAGCCCTGGTTTTCACTCCCTCCATGCCTTAACAGAAACAATTGATATTTGCATATCACTTATTCAAAATATTTACTAAGATACATGTCAAAGACTGCAGTAAATGCTCAAAGTGCTAGGTTCTAGCCTTCTCCTTACATATTTTAGAGGTTTTCTGAAAGGTCAGCTTACTCTGATTCTGTTCTAAACCTCCTCTTCCCAGGGACCTGTCTAGCCATCTAGGTCTCAGACTTTCCCTTCTTATAGAACTGGGTTTGAAACATAGAAAAACACATATGAACTTATTATGGACTTATTACTATTAACTATTATTAACTATGTACCTGTTTTTCTAATATTCTTTTTTATATACCACATATAAAATTGTTGCAATGGAAACAACATTCCATGCAAATGTCAATAAAATTGTCCAAGTCAGTATTTTTAAGAAAATGCATTTCATACTACAAAAAGATAGCTCTGTTATGGTCATTATTTCCCAAAAACATCATCCTTTGAATGACAAGAATGCACATCTTTGATATTAATATATTTTAATATATATACTTGATCTTCTTTCTGTTTTTCATTAAGCTTCCAAAGGAGCTAATGTTCATTTTGCAGCACTGGTTGTCTAATGAGCTATAAACCAGAGACTGTGGATTCATATCTTCTTTATAATATAGTCTTTTGGGATTTTTTTTCATAATAATATGGATTACTTTCCTTGTTCAATCAAGCAAGAGACAGCGTGCTCAGGTGAGTAAATCTAGTGTTTATTGGAACCCCAGTGACCACCCTCTGACCACTGTTAAGTTCTTGTCTGATGTTAAACTGGTCCAGTCAGGCACATCCCCTGGTAGGCTCACTTACCAGTTACATCAGGAAATTCTTTTTCACACACTCCAGGAACCTCCTACACTTCATGCTCTCTGCTGTGTTGTACCTCCATTGGGCATCTGGCAGATTGAAGATACCATAAGTACAAGAACTGGTGATCACTACCATTCTGCTAGGTACCTGTTGCACTTATCATCTGCCTGTTCATCCTGGCTAGGACGTCTGTAACAGATACCTACCAAGACATCCACCCTGCTGTCCTTCCCCCTGATCTTCACCTACAGGCACTCAACCTTGTCGTCAAATTCAGCATCATCATCATCATCATCACCATCACCATCATCAATTTCAGTACAAGACTAAGTGACTAAGATGCCACTTTCAGTTGCATTTCTTTATTAGTGATATTTTTCCCTGTCTTCATGAATATTCAGCGTTCATCATTCAATGTGTGCTGGCTTTTTTGGCCAATGAAAAGTTAAAGCCATCAAAGGTTTCCAGAGTAGTAAAAAACCACAATAGTCAATCACATTCAAAACAGGCATTCAACTGACATTCCGAATTTGATTTTTTTTTGAGGCTGAAGGTAATGCAAAGAAGAAAAGTTTGCACTATAGAAACAGCCACCTCAATCTTGACATGTGTATGCATGTCTTCTAAAAATCATATACTGTGCAAATTCTACACTATAATAAGAGTTACCACATAACTTTACAATGCTGAAGTTTACCTTTCTCATCTCTTAGGGCATTATTTCCCAAAGCAATTATTAAATAGAAGCTGTATGTTTATAAGGTTCTAAATTCATTTATCAAAGTTTAAACATGAACACAATGTAGTAAATTTCACATAATGTCAAATTACTTTTTAAAGCAATCTTCATTTGATTACTTTGTAAAGATGCTTAAATTTTTAATTGCTAATATATGTATTTTAAGGAGTATCCTAAAAATACAAGGAATTAAAATGGTTGGCTGAATAAAATGACCTGCAGATATTTTTCTATATTTGCTCCTTACTGAATCAGGAAACACATTTAAATCAAAATTCCAGTAAACTAGCACATCCTCCTTTACAATTTAGGGAATTCAGCAGTGAAACATACCACCCAATCTGATATTGGTTTTGAAAGCATATTGTATTTATACGGTTTATTGGTAGATTTAGACCAACCACACTCTTCCTCTGGCAATACACCTACATTACTCTCTGCAAATAGAGAAAATTGACTAAAAGGAAAGACAGTCAGTAATCCAGGCACAGAAGCCAGTACCGAGCAGCAATTAGAAATTATGTGTTTGCTTGGAAACTGCTGAGAATACTGCTTTGTTTCAACTGGAGAGAAAAATAAAGTATGCAGTAAAATAGCAAAATTTTTTTCTTCTTATGCGTGATTGATCTCAGTTCAAATAAACAGCATCAGAGAACACTAGATACAATTCTTCAGCCACAAAAATCTCTCCCACAAATATTAGAAGACATCCAAAGATTAGATAGATAACATTAGACAATTCAGATGGAGTTATTAGGTTATGGGTGCATAGATTTAAACTCAGATTAACAGTAATGAAATATGCCTACTAAGAATAATGGCCCTTTCAAAAAAGAGTACATCTAATCAACTGTGTTATGCACCATTGAGTTTTTGTTCAAGGGGCTTGCTGTTTAATAGCTGTTTGGTGGCATTTGGAACTGGATGCAGTTATTAAACAACGTAAAAAGCTAATTTGTTTCTTGGCAGGAGGAGTTAGCCCTTTTGCTCTCATTCAAATTCAGATAAAATGACCCACAAGTAAAATAACTGCAGAGAAGGAAGGGATATGCATGTGATAATGAAGAAACTGACAGTCTATTATTTGCAATCCTGCAGTCTTCTGTTGGAAAATTAAATTGAATAGAAGTGTAGATGTATTTTCAAGTACTCTGAATCTGAAATAACTCTGAACAAAATATGGAGAATGGAGACAAAATCAAGAATATTTTCTGTAAAAAGGGGGTTTTTTTGCTTATTTTTCATTTGTCTAATTACTATATACTATAATGTAGCCCATGATAGTACATCATAAGATTTTACAACAGCATAAAAGTTATAGGATTGCAAGATGTCCCTGGCCTGGTACCTTTATTCAAGAAAACCCTTCCTGAAATTAGTTTAGAATTATATGAGAACAGTATTCATAAGAAGTATGCAACTGGTTCATTAATGAATCCTTTCAATAATTATGAGGTTAATTGTAATTTTTTTACCTGGTTTCATAGTATCAGGGATACTGTGATACCCAACACAGAGATTCAATGAAATCAATAAAACAATTAGCTTTTGCTAGAGATTCAGAAATAATGCAGTCATTCCCAGCAGCTTCTTTATAAAATAGTAACAAAAATATAATTACTGAAGATGTCTATGAAAATCTGATCTGTTATACTCAAAGGTCATCTACAAATACAATTTAAAAAGTTAGGGTAGGCACTGCATAACTGCCACACCAGAATAATTTATTGCATCCATTTTTGGGACACTTGAGATTCTTCTGACCAAACAGGTACAGATAAACAAGCAAATACACATCATTCTAACATGGATGTGAGCCCACAGTGTCGATTAATTTATATTGTATATAAAAAATTTAAAATACCAAGCTCAGATTTTGCTATCCATATCCTGTTAGATGACTTCCAGACACAATGATTGGGTACATCTGATCCTGCTGTGGGTCAGATCAAAGACAGAGAGTTTAAACTGACTCTGAAAAATTTTATATTTGATTTTGGTTTTTGAAGTACACTAACAAAATTAATAGAATAGTAAATCTGGTTTTGTATCTGTGTATACTTAACTAAAGTGGGTTCATCTGATCTCCCTGTTATGCCAGGCAGTTTAAAGCCCATACTGACAAGGTCAGTCTGGCTTTATTGTAGATTACCTGAGTACAGGCCTGAAATTGAGTGGAAGGGTTTAGGGCTCTATTGTTGTGTAAATGTGGATGGTCATAGAAGCTTCATTTCAACTTGGAACAAATTAATCATCCAGCCACTGAGGTTTTGCCCTTGTATCTATGGATGTATTTGCAAAACTAAATGGGGACAGATTGCTTTTGGCACCGGTATGAAATTTTCATACTGTTAAATTATTAGCATTGTCCTTGATCCTGTTTTACCCTGTCCTAACTTGTGGTCTTGAACAAATGCTCAGGTAAGACAAACTCTGCATGTAACTGAGATTATTCTCAGTAGATAATTTGGTTATGGCCACCCTGTTTGATCAACATGGACACAAGATGTGCACTGCAACTTATTTTTAAGGTCAGAGGACCACTTCTAATCTGGGGGTTTTTGACTAGTATAGGTATATTTTGCATGAATAGCATAGTCCCTGGATCATTTTGGACCTTTGCAACTACTACTCTCAAAATACTGCTACTCTCTTGTATGGACAAGACTATATCAATTTATACTCCATCCTGTGTAGTCCTCTGACACTGTTCCAGGAGGCATTGGTCTATGCCTCAGCTTTCCCTTCCTGCAGACACTCCAAGCTAACATGCTCCCTCAATTATACTTACCTGTGCCCTGGAAGAAATCCATAGCCAAGTATCATAAAGACATTCAGACTTGGGCTCAGAGTTAAAGGTTAGCTACAGCCTTTGTTTTACATATCTGTCTACTCAAGCTCAGTTATCATTTTTCTACCTTGAATTATGTAGTTTCAAAGGTATGGACTGCCAGTTATTATTATTAATATTATTATATATTATTTTTATCCACTGACAATTATTGTGATGATCACCATAAAGGACTTGAGTCAGTGATTCTTTTTCCCCATATTTCAGGATTCATATTTTAACTTTATTTTTCCTCCAAAATTTAAACTAGTACTAAAAATATCAAGATTACACAAAATTTAATGTTTTAGAAAAATTCTATTCAATAATATCATTAATTTCCATTTTATTTTTTTATAATTAAGTTAAAAAATACTATGAGATAGGGAATGTCAACCTTGAAGGAATTGCATGAAGAAATTTCATGCATCTATTTCCTTTCGTGTCACACAACTGTATCTAAGACTACTATAGCATTATACATGTATTCTCATTTGCATAAATCCATATGAACCCATATGGGAAAAAAATTCTATATGCTAACCTACTACTGTTATTAGTTTAGTTGATAGGATTTGGAGCATATTTTCTTCCCAAGTGTTTAAATGGATGTCTCCAAATAGATTTCTGTCTGAGACAGATGTGGCACAAAGGAGGTGATGCCACATGACTTTTAACAATCACCAATTAAGTCCTGATAGAAAAAATGCCAGAAGTGCAGACTCACATAGGTCTGAATTAATTGCTGTCAATGCCTCAGATGTTTTTTTTAATGGAAAACTAATGTTGAGGAACTCTGATGAGGAAAAAGTGTTTATGGGATTTACAAGCATTGTTTTAGAGGCAGGTATCAGAAAGTGTAGACTAGTTTGGAACGACACTTAAAGCAACCCACATATATAAGAGAAAAAGATAAGAAAAAGAACATCATAGCATCCATTCTGTGGCACAGAATCATTTCACATATAACCTATTCTTAATGTTCTCAGTCTTATTCAGTCTTGTACAGTGCTTTGAGAAAATGTTTGGAGTATTACAAGATGAAAGGAGTAGAATGTCAAATAGTTTACATCTTTCAATTCTACTGTTCTTATGGGAAATACAGTTTCTGTCATTGTGAAGTATTTACCTCAAGAGGTATACATAAAAGATTTCCCATAAAATAAAGCATGGCATTTCTAAACATGTCACTTCCATTTCAATACAAAAGGAATTAAGCATAATTAACCTAGAGAATACTTTTCTCACATTTTCAGCAAGCTTTTCCTAAGATATATTTTATAATTTTCTCCAGAATTTCCATCTGAGTTTCTCTTCTTTATGTAGTACCAGAAGCGAAGAAACAAATTTAGCCACTTCAGATTCTAAGGAATATGAAATTTGGTATCATTTTACATAAAAATCTATCCTTTTTTAAAACATTAAACACTTGGAAAATAGTTTCAAATTCTTGATGGAAACAATATCAATATGAATCCTCTATCCTCCGAATGGTCCAGAATATTTACAACTATTTATTCGTTTAGTAATTTTTTCAAAATATCAACAGAGACTTTGACAGTGAATTGTGTTGTTTGTCATACTGTTATCATAACAAATTAAGTTAAATTTGGAGAAAATCAAACATAGTCTTATTATTCTCATCAATTTGTTGTACTACCTACCTTAATTTTTTTTAGCACTGTTCTGTGAATCCACATAATGTGCTAATTAAGATGATAGGTGGGTTAGGCAATTTTAAGATTATTATATATTTATTAGGAATTCAATGTCAGCAGAATGCAAAAGAATGTATAATAATTTTTAACTGTCAGTTTTAATATTTTATTGTTTCTGTTTAGGGATGTTTCTGTCAAATTACAATTTCAAATGCAAGATAATACATTATCTGATAAAAGTCACATTAATTTTACAGATTACTTGAAGAACAATTTGGCATGAGATATTAATGCTGAATTCTGGGTACACTCAGTGGTCACTTTCTTAGGGACTTGATCAACGTTTATCCCCAGAAATGAAATAAATAATGAGCTTTCTGAAGAACTGAATTAGAATCCACCTGTAAAGAGAGAAATTTTTTTTTCCTCTAAAATATAATATTCCAGCCTTTCATATCAGGTGGCAGCTAACAACACTCCCAGTGTATAAATACTGGTCCTGAATTTGCTTCAGTCTAAGTTATGCTTTTATACCAAGCACAGTCCAGTAGCAATCCTATTATAACTCTATTTTTCTTTTCTAGGTCATGCCCAAAATTAACCACAGACATGGCATGTTAGGATGCCGACACTGAATCCCATACACATAGTATTTAACTGTCAGCTCACTGTCAGGATCATTTTGTGCTGTCCTAAAGAGCTCTCCTCAAAATAAACGTGCCACAGAAAAGCCCACTCCTCAGCAGTGTGGGTAGAAGCAAACTTGTTGTCTCTCAGGTTTGGGCTAAGGACCAATCCCCCTATTTTTTTAGCAATATCATCAGAACTGTAGGATTCTGCTGTCTCTGAGACGTACATAGTGTCATGGTATTTCAGTACATATCTCCCACACCCTAAGGGAAGACTCAAAAGTATTTCTTTCACTTGGCTTTATATCATCAGCAATTTTCATTTTACAGAGAGAGTTGAAAATAGGATTTTTTTTTTCTGGTGGAAAGTTACAGCTAGAATCTAGATTGAAGAAACAAGGATGTTGGAATACAGTACAAAGTCTAGGTGAACTAGGTCAAGAAGCTTAGATTTTTTTTTTTCTTTCATCAGGTTTTCAGCAATTTCCTGCTTTTTTTTGTGAATAATATATAATTTTTTTCAAAATGTAAAATTACTGATATCTTTGGTTTGTTTTTCAAGATAAGTGTATCTTATTAGTGACTGTATTCCACAAGTATTCTCTTTTCAATTTTTTTCTGAATTAAGGTGAAACTGTTAACAAAGTAAAAGACCATCATTTTTTTTAAACTGTTTGAATCTTCAGTCTCACAGTTTTGACAGTCCTGTTATCAGGATTTAAGTGATGGCTGCTAGAAGCCAAAATACTTGATTTGGAATAATGTAGAATAAGTAAAAATAGAAGCCAGGAATGCACAGAATGCTGTTTTAAATAAGTCAGCAGACTTCAAAGGCACCTAAAAGTTGTTGCTACTGGATTTTTTTTTTTCATACTGAAGACTACTTCACACCTATTCACTAGTCTTGTGACAACATGCCATATTTTGATACTGTTCTTTTCCAAAATAATTTTGCTTTCATATCTGCTTCCTTTTTACTCCAATGAAATAATATTAGATATTGATTAATAAAAACCACTAGGGAATTTAAATTCTAAACAAAGGACCTGTGTGTGGGAGCTTTTGCCAAGACAAAATATTAAACCATTTAAATTTTTCAGACTTAAGGGATAAATTTAATATTGTGCTACATTTTAGGTGACTGGTCATGTAAATAAATGCCCTGTCAGTGTAATTAAACACTTTTAAACTGTAGAAGGAAACAGTCTACTTGAGGATTTCAGTCTGCATTCATGGTGCTGAAAATTATTAAAATGCAGTAGACTAAGAGGCTGGCAGGAATAAGAATAAATCTTTGCTCAGGAATCTTTTAGAAAAGACAAAATTGCATAATTCTATGAACATAAGTAGAACAGGCATATAGGATTAAAGGTTTTAATTTTTCTATTGTACTTTCTATTGTATCTATCCTACATTTTAAAAGATGCCTGTGAAACTCCATTGGAAAAGCCATTAAACAGGAAAATTTCACAAACAGCATTCACTTTTCTACATTCCTATCCATCATCCTCCTTTAAAATGGTGAAAATAAGTAAACTGTATATTTTGCAAATTTTTTTTGCCCTGTGAGGTGCTTTGCAACTTCTAGAAAGCTGTTTCCGGGAGCTGTCAATCTGAGAGTGTTCTACTTTCACACAGACTGGGCAGAAAAACTATATTCACAGAAGAAGATACTGCTAATTTATGTAAAAGAATCTGAAAGGGACAATGGGCAAAATTCTCAGAGATTATCAAGATAAGTGTGACACTGCTACGGAAAAATGTATTAAATATTTCCAGTTGTTTGTTTTTCTTTGTTGTTTAGTTTTTAACCCTGAGCAAGTGTAGTGATAGACATGTTATGTAAAGAGCATGTTATTTTACCCACAGTACTTTTTCCTATAGTAAAACTTGTCTGTAGTATCATTATGGTATCACACTATTCTAATTTCATTTGAACTGATATTTTTGATGAAAATTTATTTGACAATCCCTTAATATATTAGCTCATTGTGTGATTTTTCTTTTAAGGGAGAACATTTCCTTATTTTAGATTTAAAAACAAAATATTGTAAAACAAAATAAGAAGAACTGGTAATGTAAGAAGAACTCTGCTATGCCTACTGAAATAACAGAAAAAAAATATATATAATGCTTTAGTCTGTCATGATGGTTCTTTCCAGACTGCTTCTTCCTACATGTAATTGAACATGATAAGCAAAACCACCTCCATGTAGCATAGGAGTCCCAAAAAAGAAAAAAAAAAAACATGGGGATGAAAGAATTGTCTTTATTCACATACAGCAGTTCAAATTAATTTATTAGGAATTAATTTTGGGTTGTCCAATAACCTAATCACAATGGTCCCTCCTGATTTGTTGGGTTAAGAGTACACAAATATAAAGCAGTTTAACAGATGTCCTGGCTTTGTATAAAAGAAACTTGTTACCATATATTTCTAATGGTGTCAAGAAAATCTGCAGGGAAATGTCTGGGCCATATGTTTGATGTAGCATATCAGGCAAGAACTGACCTTCTAGATAGAAATCTTCAATCCAAGAGCCTTAGAAATGTCCTTTTCATTTGCTTTACTTACTCTGTATTCAGCGTACAATAAGCATGCTTGGGGATTGAGAGCTGATATCTGCCTCATGTGAGAGGAGTAATAGCTCTCATTACATCTGCCACTGCAAGTGAAAATGCAGATTCAGCTGACAAACCATCTAAATTTGGCTGAATGATGGAAAGTAACTTGGTGAATAAGAAATTAAAACTGCTACAAACCTTTGTTTGGTTAGTCCATCTTTACATAAGTACTGAGCTGAGTTCAGCAAATTACATTTCAGAAAATCATAAAATAGAAAGTCAGGCCTATATATTATATTATGAGAAAAGTATTACATCTCTTAAAATATGCACATAATCAAAGACACGTTAATGTTTTTCAGAAGTTTAACTTTTTTTCTTTTTTTTTAAATTGCCTTCTCCACTGTAATGTCATTTTTTTAAAAAAGATGCTTCTAGAAGTTCAGTTTCAAAGGCCTACATATTTCAAGCTGTCATAATCTTAAGGATCCTACTGGGAAGAGTCAGGCTGATGGCCAGTCATTATAAAGACCCTATTTCACCTTTTCAAAGAGGTAATTATATGGCTTCCAAATGATTCCAAATGAACAAAATGGACTCAGGTGAATAAAATTCACCTTATTTTAGAGCAATGTTATACCCATTTAAATGGAGACTACTGATTTTTCTGAGAAATCTTAGGTCTATTGACTTCCAACTTTATATCTACAGTCTGACTATTTCATATTCAGTAATTTGTTGTCCTGAGTGAATGCTGCTTGAGGGGTTAAGAGATGACAGAGATACTTCTCTCTCTGGGTGAAATATTTCTGACTGCACGTGTGGAATATTAATATGTCTTTCATTTCTGTCAGCCCTTCTTTACACCTAGCGAAGAGAATGCATTAACACAAAGCATTCCAATATACAGATTGTATTATTTCAAATGACCAGAACGACTAAATACATGTAAACCCTGTCTCAGGTTTCACCAGTAAGCAAAAACATCCCATCCTCCAATATGGCAAGAAAATCATCCCATCCCAGACATCCTGAGAAGAGAACAACTCTGAAAAGGGAGCCGCTTAAGTGACAGATGCAGCTGTGGAAAAAAAAATCAAATGGAAAGGCCTTAGACATGCTTGGATTGTTAGTGGTGTGTCACTATGTTTGGAAGATATTCCCACTAAAAATCAAGCTATAGCATGAGAGTATGTTAGCAGTGCACAGAAATCTAAGCCACCTAACTCTGCTTAAGTGTGGTAAGGTAGGTTCAACCTATAGAAACAGCTTATTTTACTGACATACAAATTTTCAAAAGTCAAAGAATTCAGTACCTCTTCTGTGAGGGTCCTATAAACTAAGGGGAAATGGAAAAAGCTGTAAGAATACCTCCTGTGTAATGGGAGATGGCATTTATTTTCCAACTTATTTTCCAATTCTGCGCATATTCTTTCCAATAAAATATAATAATAATTTTTAATCTTTACTACACAAAAAATTTAGCACATATTTTGGAGTTTTTCTGAGTGGCTGGAAGAGTGCAGTGTTAACATAGCCATGTCTAGAAGACATAGGAGCATTGTGAGAGGTGGATAGTGATAGTTGCTAGTGGAAGAAGAACCTTCTGGTAGAAGAAACAATGCACATGAGGCAAAAACAAGTCCCAGTAAAAGATTATCAAAATACTAAAATGTAAATGAAGGTTACTGCAGGAAGGGCAAGTCAACTAGATGATCAATTGCTAGAGGAAAGACAATAAACGCATTATGATTATATACTAAGGATTAATTATTATTAGCACTCTTATTTATTTGTATACTTATTGGGTTTTTTTATGTCCCTTGAAAAAAAGCATTATCTTTAAAATTTAATTCATGCCTGCACATGGAATACTTAGATATTTGAGTCCCAAAAACTTAATACAATTATCCCAGGTCTGCTTGAGCTGGTTATTTAAAAATAAGTCCTTAAATATTATTTCAGCTTTTGTCGCTGTCTGTCAATTCTTGCCAGGAGGATTACACAATCTTTTTTAGAAAAAGGATTGTATCAAATTACAAAATGAATCCAATTATCAGATTGATAATATTATTTCTAAATCCATCTTTAGTCTCCATAGAACAAATTTGGATTGTGATAGTTCTCCTTAGCTATCAGTCCTCAGAATAAAAAAGCATTTTCTGTTCGGTGGCATTTGATACAGTAAAGTTCCAACCACATAACATATGCAACAGGAAAAAAGTCACTTCCAGGTTACAGTGAATATTGATCCTATGGTGTAAAGGTAGCCTGCCTGAATTATATGTTGATTAGTGTCAGAAAACTACCTGATTCCTAACACTGAACTTTCCCACAAAGATTTTAATATAGGTATTAATTAAATTGAAAACATCAATTAAAAAAATAATCGTTGGGTACAGATTAATAAATCTCTGCTGCTAAACACACAGAGACAGTTTTGCATAGAAATGTTAAGCACTATTCAACAATTCCTGTTGAGATGTCTTAAATGTTTGAGAAAACTGTTCTGAATAGTGGTCACAGAAGATGGGGTTTCAACTTAGTTGAAAGTTGATAACTTAGAACTTAAGTTAATGATTTTTAAGATTCCAGGATTGAATGTTGAAGAATATCTTGATGGGTGTGAGGTTACTTGCTTGTGATTGTGTAGCCATAGATGTCGCTGAAGCCATCAAATTCTTTTAACAATGCAGAAAAACCACAAATTTCTGTATAAGATGTGATTTTAAGAGGCTAGAGATAGAAATCATTGCAAAAATAAAAATAAAAATTAAAAAACAAAAACAAAACAAAACAAAAAAAACCCTGAAGATTAAATTGGGTTTTTAATAAGAGATTGAATTTTTTCTTCCATTTTTAAGATGATGGTTTCATTCATTTCTCTCCCTGATAGTCTTTCAAAAGCTGTTTAAGAAATGAGGTCAATTTTCTCACCTTAATAATTTCCCAGAAGAAAACCTCAAAAAAGGTCTTCCTATTTCAGATATTTTGTGTAAGAAACTGTATATACATATAATCAATAAATACACCCAATGGATAAGTCAGATGTCACAGAGATGTTGAAAATTGCAAAGGTAAAAGGCATTAATTTCTTTCCTTGAAAGTCCTAGTTCAAAATTCAAAACTGAAAATAATTTTTAAAGTACAAGTTAGGAAAAAAACCTATAGCTGAAAGAATATAGCAGTTATATTCCAAATAAAGAGAGATTATATATGGTTTATATATATATGATATGTATATATCAGTCTTAAAAGTTTTTTTCATCAAAATTATATTTGAGGGCTTAATATATATATGCTTTTATGCTTCAAAGAGGTTGATTCATGTTTGCTACATCTCTTGTAAAAATTTATCTGCAGTCCTCACATCATGGTTCACATGACTTTTTTTTTTCAGGTCTCAAAACTTTACTTAAAAATAAATCTTCAGATTTCTCTTCCAGTACTTTTTATCAAGCATCATTATGACTGTGATCCATGAAGCATAATAAACTTTTAATATTCCCAAAAGAGGAAATGCAAAATATGAATCTAAATTGCTAGCCTGATGAATATCTATGAATATATAAACATTTAAAACTACAGTGATGTTATAGAGAAAAAGATATTTCCCTAGAGTATATGTTCAAATAAGGAAGACTGGACAAATGTGTTATCTCACAGAGAAGATAGGAATTGTGAACAGCTTTGGAATTAAATAGTTTCCCTAATCTGCAGGAACCTAATAAAGCCTCTTGATGAAGCCAATTGCCAAGACAATCTCTTCTGGGCAAGTCTCTAAGAAGCAAGTTTAGACTGGAAATAAGTGAAAGGATCTTTCCTTTAGGAAGAATCCCTGCCCTTTTCATACTGCTATCCTCCTGTGCACAATTTAGTGGGCAGCTTTTGTCTTATCATTTTCTCCAGACCTCTATGACTTTAGAGGTCAAGTTGAAACACTGCTAAATTAATTAGTACCATATAAAAATGTTCCAGTCATAGCGAGTAGTAGCCTAACACTCACCATTTAACCTAGTATTTGGGGTAAAAAGGAAGGAGCATCCTTTCCTTCTCTACCCCATTTCTGCTTCTTTCTTCTCATCCTTATATGCTTAATGTAGCTCTAGATAGAAGGATTTTGTGCATATTTACCTCACCCTGTAGATTCTTTTCATTGACACATAATCTGGAGCTACCTAACTTACTTGTTTTGCAATTCATCTAAGTAACGAACAGTCTGGATTTCTATCACCACACAAAGTCCAAGATGATTTCTTATAAAACTGGGAAATAAGTTTTCAAAATTTTCTCATGTTCTCAAAAATATGCTTGATCCCACTGAAATTAAAAATAAAAATAGAAAAACCTTTAATTTAATTTGCTACAATTTAGTCACTAAATAGATTTATTTAAAGTACTATCAGAAATTATTTGCATCACTGAATTTTAAAAATCATTACTCTGACACATGTAACTTAAAACACTTTCACCAGTCTGAAAATTTTTGCTGCGTCAACACATATTTTCTATTGCTATTTGTAATCTTTGGGAAGTTTTAATTCCCTCCCCCTTTGCTGCTACCTAGCACTATATTATGGAGATACTTCACGTGATGGTTAATTCATACATCATTTCAAAGTAAAATACAATCATAAATCATAGAGTCACAGAATATTCTGATCCGGAAGGGACCCACAAGGATTATCAAGTCCCCAAGAGTCCCACCATATGCCTGAGAGCACTGTCCAAATGCTCCTTGAGCTCTGTCAGGCTGGTGCTGTGACCAATTCTAGGGAGCCTGTTCCAGTGCCCAAATACCCTCTGGGGGAAGAACCTTTTTCTAATATCCAATCTAAACCTGCCCAGACACAACTCCAGGCCATTCCCTCAGTCCTGTCACTGGGAACCAGAGGGAGGAGATCAGTGCCTGCCCCTCCTTGTCCCCTCACAAAGAGGTTGTAGGCTGCAATGAGGTCTCCCCTTAGTCTCCTCTTCACCAAGATCCAACTGGCCTCAGCTGCTCCTTGTATGACTTCCATTCAGTTAAATGCAAGAACAAAATAGGTAGCTGACATGTCAAAACTGATATAAGTTCTATCCATTAAAATTGCAAGTCAGCAAACATTAAGAGGCAATCTAATACTTTTGCATTATTAAACTATTTTGCATATTTATACATATGCATGATTTGCATGCCAGATGAATGTGGAGTAATACACATACAGCAGAGGCACATGTACTGACCCAGAGTGGAAATTTCTGAGAAGCGCTGTAAAGGTCCCTTTCCAGTGATAGTTCTTTCCTGAGGAATGACAGACACTCATCCACACTTTGACGATGCATGATACACAAAAAATGCCAGGCCTGTCTACTTCTGATCCTGCTTGGCCAATTTATTACAAAATTCTAAAAATAACTACCAAGAAACAGACTTTTATATTTGATAACTAAAATTTTTTAATTAATTTTTTTAATTTTCTTTGTGCCAAAGATTAGAAACTTAACAGAAACTTCTCTAAGTCTGGTACTAGAATGAATTGCACCTAGTTTCAATGAATTCATAAAAACAAAAATGGTACACAATTAAAAAAAAAAGTTACAGGGAACCTTAAAAAGGATATGTTTAGTACATCAATAAGAATACATGAGTATTGACCATTGTCATTGACATTATGTAAAACTGATTTTTTCTTATGGTTTTTCTTCTCAAATGCTATAAATGTAACATTAAAATTCTTAATATTCAGTCAAGTAATAGTTTTGGAAAATTTATTTAAGATTACTTTTAAAAACTTTAAAACGATTATGAAAATTTTCTAAAATTATTGAACTGAATTCTGTGAAGTTAACCAGCCTTGAGATGCTTTTAAATATAAAAAGTATATATTGAAGGTATCCAAGATTAACCTGTATCAGATATCAAAGAGAATGTCATATATAGTCATACATATAATATCAAACTTATTGCAAATTATTATTCTTACTAGTAAGAATGTTTAGTGTTAAAAACTTCCTGATATCTTTTTGTATCTCTGTAACTTAGAGTCATTATAGATTTTTAATTGATTTATAAGCAAGTCACACACAGACCTCAGTTTCCTCACATCTCTAGCCACTCATTCAGGGCAGGTGATGGTTGTGTATGTTTGGAGTTAAGTCTACAGTAATATTTTACACCTTGGATAAAGTGGGGTAGGTGGGATTATTAGTTTTCGTACTATGTAGTGGAGCAAGACTGCTTTTACTTGGCTTACTAATTTCTCTGTTTAGGACTCTTTTAACCATAAAGGTTTTTTGTTCAGTAAGATATGTTTCACTAAAAGCATGTGTCCTATAATTTTTATCAAACCTGTCATTCTCTTATCAGTCAAGCACAAACAGTTCTGCATAAATTACATCTCAAATTGCTATGTTTTATTTAAAGCAGTTCTATATACACTTCCATGTAATTTAAGGGCAACTGAATCTATTAAACTGCAAATTCTTCACAAAATTAAGAGGATTTTCTTTATTATTCTTTCTAAGCATTTTCTAAAGGACTTCAGTAGAATTTTTGCTGTGTTTTTTTATTCTTTCTTTTTTTTCCTCTGGATTTTTTTTTTTCTCCTGAAAGAACATGACTCTCTTACTGAAGAAGACTCAAAATAAGCACCAACTTATTACATTAGGTATCGCTTCTACTTGGAAATGACAATTACATTTGCTCAGAAGAGGTGGAGAGGATTGTTGGAGTATTACTATGAACAGTCATGTAGCAGTTATCATAGTCAGGACAAAATAACCTGTTATTTTCCTTAATTCAATTTTGGTTTTAGCACCAGCTGTTCATTAGAACCTGCAGACTGGGTCTTAAGGATACTATTGTTTGCAGCAATCATCTAAACTCACATCTCTTATGTCAGACAGGGCATAAAAAACAAGCACTTTGCTGTTTTCTGACTGAAATAGTTGTGTTTCCTATTGGTAATATTTATGTCCTTTTCCTCAGGAAACCTACATCCATGTTCACAACCTTTCATAGGCAGGACAGGGTTCTGAATATTGGTTTTCAAGTTTGATTCAGTACAAATGCACAGAATTCAATAGCTGTTCAATAGTGTGACCTCAGCATCTAGATGTGCACTATAATTAGTGGAGACCACCAGTGCATCCAATGTAGTCCAGCCCCATGATAGACACATCCCAGCCTCATAGGGAGATATGTTTTAGATATTGTAGGCAAGACTCAGTTCTTGAAAATTTGATTTCTTACACATTTTGTGTACCTTATTGCATCCTGTCTGGTCTCCAGCTGCCACCAAGTAAGCCACAGGTCTTCCCCAAGTTTTGTATTTTATCTTTCAAATGTCTGCAGGTGCCTCAGAACTATTAGGGCATAAATAATGATACTAGACAGATATGCTTAGACAGGTGAATCCCTCATGAGGCTATCTGGATATGAACTCTATTATTCTGGCTGAAAACCTCATTCCCATGCTCACAGTGTTTTCAAAGAGATATTAGAGCATGAGGAGTACAGCCATACTTTTTCCAAGCACAGGCTGACAACACCTGTGTTCTGATGACAGATAGTAGTGAAGGCTTATGGAAAACCACAGGAAAAAACTGTATGATAGAAAGGGTACTGAAGTACTACTGGTAGAGCCAATCTCAATCTTCTTTACAAGACATTTTTAAGGCACAGATAAGTCAAATGTCTCTGACAGTGCCTGTAGTAATCCAGAATTAATGCCTGGGCTTGGGTTAAATAATATCTTGAAGTGCATTCCTGCCTTTCATTCATATGTTGCTCAAATTGTAGACAGGAGAACAGCAGAAACTAAGAAAATGAATTTGGGTTTGTTTAGTGTATTCTTTTCTTTTGGTTTTTAAGCCAAAAAGAAAAAATCTTTATCAGGTATTTGCCACTCCTGAATAACATAGCTGTTGAGAACTTTGTAACAAGCTGGCTCCGAGCTAAAGGTCACAGTGAGATTAATTTGACCGAGATAGAAAATGAGGGGAGTTGCCATTCCAATTAAACTTGTGTGTCCTTGGCCCACAGATGAAGAAATACACAGAGACAGGTGGTGGAGCGGGACAGCTTGGGAAAGTGGTGATAGTTACACCAAAACAGCACGTAGCTAGCTGATAACTAATTAGCCAATGGTGAGCTGGGATTTTGCACTATGCATGAGCTAATTAAAAGGTGTATAATAATTGGCGATTCGGGAATAAAGACGAGACTTGTAGATCATCATCTGGTGAACGAGTCTCCCTTCTCCATCACATAGCAAGTAGCCCAATGCTCTGAACTTCTATAAAAATATAGATAAAAAGTATCAAATTTTAATATAAATATATGGATATTAAATTTTATTGGTTTGTATCTATAAAATTAAGGTAAGATCTACCAAAAATCCTTACAATTTTTTAAAATCAGTGGAGGAGGTTAGTCTAAAAAACACCCCAAAATTTCAACAACAGATCTGACCATAACACTTATTTACACATATCAGTCCTGAAAAAGGAGTAGTTATTTGCCAAGCACTGATAGGTGGAGTGGTTTAATTCAAACAGATACTTAGAATATATATGAGTGCAACAAGCATAATTTATTTCTTCATGAGAAAGGACTTCAGATGTCTGCAGATAAGCCCTTTTCTTAATTCAAGCTGGTATCAAGATTTCACAAATGATGTTAAATTTATTTGGCCTCTTAGAGACTATCAGCTAAAGTATCAGCTAAAGAAATCTCTTTCTTCTCCTTTCCTCAGGATGCCCAGCCCAGTTTTGAACACAATTACATTAAAAAAGCACCAGACAAAACATAATGTGTTCTATCTTTAAGTATGTATAAATTCAGCTTCCTTTTACTTGTTTCTGGTCTGGCTTGTAGGAAAAAAAACCCTACTCTTCTAGAAAACCATTTATGATTAAACATGAGAAATGCTTATGAAGGACTATAGACTTTTTAATTTGAATATGGTTAATAATTCTGGACATAGCTTCACCATACAAAGGGATAAGGAGAAATTTTCAACGTAAGGGCTCACCTAAATAGAAAATCAATTAAGTAATGTGCATCAGTTTAGTCAAGAAACCTGTCTGAACTCTTGATCCAGTAGCTGTGTCTAGGCTTCAAAATTCCAATTTTAAAAGTTTCAGTGGTTGTTATATAGCTATCAAGCCACCCTCATCACAGCTACTTAGAGAATTAGTAAACTCTCAGGAGTGTGAGTTGAGATTCCTATAATATTCTCACTACCACTACTGATTTTCTATAGCTGGAAAGCAATCAGTTTTCTTCTCTCATGGAGAATCTCTCCTTTTTATGAAGTACTTTAGTCTAGCTCACAAAAAATTAAATTCTGTTTCTATATAGTACCCTCATTTTTCACTCAGAAAATGACTCACCACAATTCCGCTTTCACCACTGTAAAGTGGGAGAGGGGGCTCATGTTCTTTAATCACTTCTAGCTCAAGGTGCTTGACAGAGATCCACTTTATCTTTTTACTTAGTCAGTATTAACTACCATAATAGAAAATGTGTTTTTTCACTACACTTTCTTCAGAACTTTCTCTCTGATATGGAGCTTTATCAGTTAAAAGTGTAATTCCCAGTAACATAGATAGCACCAAAAACCCTATAGCTGTATATTCTTTAAATGGATTCAAGTACCAAAAAATCCTTTGCTTTCATTTTGGCATTGGTTTTGTAAGGGGTTTCTCCCTAGCCTGGAAGCGAGCAAAGCAGCTTTTAAATAATTATAGAAAATTGAAACCTCCTATAAATCTATATGAAGTTATCACACTCATCAAAAAACAGAAATAAACTGTTTTGCAGAATTAGAATATACAATGTTATCTTCAGGAATTATAGATGTGTTTTGGGTTTTTTTTTAATATCTGGGTGGGACAGTAGCCTTGACTGATATATTGATATAATATACATATACATATACATATATATATATATATATGCCTATAGGTCTAGCTAGTGAATCTAGCAGTCCTATCTGTAGATCAAAGAGGGAGGAAGGGAGGAAGGGAGGAAGGGAGGAAGGGAGGGAGGGAGGAAGGGAGGAAGGAAGGGAGGGAGGAAGGAAGGGAGGAAGGGAGGAAGGGAGGAAGGGAGGAAGGGAGGAAGGGAGGAAGGGAGGAAGGGAGGAAGGGAGGAAGGGAGGAAGGGAGGAAGGGAGGAAGGAAGGAAGGAAGGAAGGAAGGAAGGAAGGAAGGAAGGAAGGAAGGAAGGAAGGAAGGAAGGAAGGAAGGAAGGAAGGAAGGAAGGAAGGAAGGAAGGAAGGAAGGAAGGAAGGAAGGAAGGAAGGAAGGAAGGAAGGAAGGAAGGAAGGAAGGAAGGAAGGAAGGAAGGAAGGAAGGAAGGAAGGAAGGAAGGAAGGAAGGAAGGAAGGAAGGAAGGAAGGAAGGAAGGAAGGAAGGAAGGAAGGAAGGAAGGAAGGAAGGAAGGAAGGAAGGAAGGAAGGAAGGAAGGAAGGAAGGAAGGAAGGAAGGAAGGAAGGAAGGAGCACGCCTATATTTTCTCTTATGCGGCATTGCTTGCAATATGGCAAACACATTTCAAAGGCAAGAAAAACATTTTAGTAAGCCTACATCTTTAGTCCTAATGGAAATAACTCCTATTCCTACAGATAACACACAGCATTTGCCAAAAGAAAAGGAATCATGTCTTTAAGCAGCATATGTTTCCATGTGATAATCTCTGCTGCCTTCAACAGACAGCATGCAAGCAAACAAGAAAAATCCCTTTGTTCCAGCTGCCCAACCCTTGCACAGCTGAAAAATATCTGTGGTGTTTTTCTACAGTGCTTTTTGTCCATCCAAAAAATCTCTAGTTATGGTGTGGGATACTGGGAGGTAAAGAACTGGGTATGAGGTTGGCTGATTATTGTACAGGACATGAAGGAAAGATTGTAAGGAAAGATAGAAACCCAAGGAATTTGATTATAGAATCATAGAGGGGTTTGGCTTGGAAGGGTCCTTAAAAATCAATTGAAACCCATCTGGGATGGACAGGCGTGCCACCCACTAGATCAGGTGGCTCAGGGCCCCATCCAATCCAACCTTGACCACTTCTGGTTTCTCTGGACACCTCAGACACTTCTCAGAACCCTCTGAAGAATTTCTTCCTAACATGTAAGATCATGGATCAGCTGGACCAGATGTCACAAAGGCACACCAGAGGAACAGGCCAGAAGGAGAGGAGGTTAAAACTGACAGGAGAACAATTATGAACATTGACAATGGACTATTGCAAATAAAGAAGACAGAAGAAATTAGTATATTTTTAGAGAACAAATATCAGGAATTTGTAGGAAACTAGATACAGTGAATTTTATTAAAGATTAAATAAATTTGGGGAGTTTTTTTAATACTATACTTCTTTACAACAAAAATTCCCTGATCTTTTTATGGCAATGCATTGGCCACTTCTGGTAACTAGTAGCAGATTTATGTTTAAATTATAGTAGAATGCATAGATCTGAATAACTATTTTATCTTTCCCTTCTGTCTTTATCCATATGTAATACTGAAGAGTATTTTATTTTGGAAAACTTGTTACTGTAAACAGAGAGTTAGGTAATAAAATGACAATTAGAGAGAAAGATAAAGGACTCACTAAATCACCTAATGCATTGCACTGCTATTGTACCACTGATGCCTGAAAGATCTGATACATTTTGTTCAGAGCAGTAATAATAGTCCTGAACAAATCAGTCTCTGTAACTGCCATAGAAAGTTAGCCCAGAGACTGATTTCTCTCTATCATGAAATTCTGTACTCTTCATTCTAGTTTTTTCTGCCCTTCTTTTCCCTCTGTTATTCCACATTAACTTTCATTTATTAACCTAAATAATTCCACTTTCTTCCTTGAATTTTGTCTTTGGAATATTTATAGATGTTAAGAAATCTTACTCTTTTCTCAAAGTTAATCCCTCAGAAGTCATTGTTTCTACTCCACTGATAGTGATTATTTTCTTGTATTCTGAACTCTATCTAAATTGTCAGCATCATTCTGGAATGAGGTGGCAAATGGAAAAATTCACCTGGAGGAAATAATTTCAGTTCTGTGTTAGAAATTCAGTTCTTTGCTACAAGAGCCACCAGGATGACTAAGGGGCTAGAACTTCTCTTGTATGAAGAAAGGCTGAGAGAGCTGGGTTTGCTTGAGAAAGGGATTGACCTCCAGATGTCCCTCGCAGCCTCAGTCATTTTGTGATTCTGTGATTCTACGCCTTCATAGAAGATGAAAAAGCATAATGTCCTTTTTCTGATACAAATGTGCACTTGTACAGACCTTGAAGATTATTTTTCATGTTTCTTCATTCCAAATTTTTTATTCCTATTTCATACTGGATATCAGTCATTTAGAATTAATTATGTCACATAATTAATAATTATGTCCCAATGTCTTCTTTTCTAGAATTTTTTTTGCTTTAATGAAAGAAATGCTCACATTTCTTTAATTGTATTTGCTTTTTCATTGACATTTTTAATGTTTCTTTAATTATCATCCAGAAACTTGTATGAGCATGTTCAATTTCACATTTTAAATCCGAACTGCATTTCTCAACAGTGAATCATAGGTGATCTTAAAGTGTTTCTCCAAGACCTACCAGCTGAGGCTAGAGAAAGGGTCAGTCAACAATGAATTCCATTCATCTGCTGCATACTCCTGATCTTTGGTAGTCCCAGGACCTGAATGACAATATGCACACAAAGGAGTGTTGAAATATTTTCTTTGGCAGCTCCAAGAAATATCATCTTAATTGGAGACCCACAGCATGAGAGAAGAACATACTTCTTAGGAGAGAGATTTGCTACTTTCTTACTCTGTAATACATTTAGTTGACAGATTTGTCAGTTCAATGTCTTGTCTTTGTCTATTCATTTTCTTGACATTTAAAATAGGGAAAATATCACATATGCAGTTTACTGTGTATATATTTGAAAAACCCATAAGTACTTGGCATACAATGTCTTGCAATGATGCACTCATTATTCTTTTGTGATTTGGAATTAGCATTTTTTATTTTTAATTTTAATTTCTGTATTAATCTTCCCCATTAGCATATTGTTTAAATTTTTAAGAGTCTGCAGCTTGATATTACTTTTTATTTTCCAATCTAAATTGGCCTCTGTTGTCTTTTTATGACTCTTCAGACTTCTCTGGGTTACATTTCAGCTTTTTTCTATAATCAAAGCTGAAGTCTCCTGGAAAATGTTGCAATGCATTCTATTAAAAATCAGAATTTTAGATTAGTGTTTGGAGAGTCCTGCTTTGTTAAAAGCATTTGGATAAACATGATTTTTTTGCCTTCTATGCTTTCACTTGTTCTTGCTTTCCCATAGCACTTTTCTACTCTTTCTCTAGCTTGTAGAAATAAACATCTTATCGCCGGGATTGGGGCTGTTTTTTAGTTCTTCAGCAGTTGTCCCATGGAGATACTGGCTCCACAAAAGGAAAAGACACAGGTCCTTGCAGGTTCTTTCTGCACCTTAGTTTCTGTACAAGAAAATTTGAACACATTTTCCCGGGGATAATCATCCTATGTTAAAAAAGAACCTTCATCTTTTTTTTTTTTTCAGGCTACTCTGTAAGTTGCCTGACATATACCATGATATATTGATCCAGTGTCCTTGTCTTCTTCCTAGACATTATTTTACCCTTTCCTCTCTAGATGACTGCAAAAGACACCAATTTAGCTTTCAAGAATATATATATATATATATATGTATATATATATATATTATATTTTTTTTTAGTTCCAGCCTATTTTTACTGCTACCTGTTTTTCTGACTCACTCTTCTCTTTCTGCATAATACTATTTTATTCTAATAGTACTATTTTTGGAGGGCTTCTCATAATAGTGCCTTTTTCAGAAGTATTAAAAGCTGCTCACATAAACAGAGATACAGGAAGACCTTTTAAGGCATTGATAAAATTTAGTAGATATAGTTCTATTTATTTTTAAAATTCTTTTAAAGTAAAAATAGAGTATTCATTATGTGGAAAAGTTTTGAGAACTGACTGGTATTGCCACAACAGCCACTCATGCAAAATCTTCATCAATGGGTGGTTTCCCTGGGTTCCAGAGCAGTAAATACATTTTACCTGTTGTCAAGGAAGAAAACACAGTAACAATAAACTTTCTGATAGCTAAACATTGACAAGAAAGGTAAAAAGCAAAAGAACAGAAAAGTCCAACCAAATGAATTTGAAAAAAATTTCACTCTTCAAAGAGAATTAATTCTAGAAGATCAGGTACAAAACAATAGTATTTAATTGCAAGTAATGCCAGCTAATGGGGTACATATTCTGGAAATACCTAAATTAGTGATGTAATAAACTGTCGTGTCAACGCCATACACACAGGATTAAATGTCATACTTATTTTAAGCAAGGAGAAAGAACACTGATTTTATATTATATGCATCACTGATGAGATAGCACAGAAAAAGTCTTCTGGAGTTGCCATTTGTGGATAAATATCAGTCATTCTCTCTAGCTCAGTAATTTGGAATTGATAAGAAATTTCCTTGTATTGTTCCAATGCATCTATGACCAGAAAACAAATACGAACTTTTTGCTCAGAAGTGGAAAAGGAAATAGTGAATATAACAAACCAAATGGGAAGAACAAACAATCACATTGATTATAATAATGAACAAAAGCCCTGAGGTTTTTTTAATCTGCAAATGTGTCATCGTTTTTATGCACATATATGGTAAAGGATATTGTAATGGTTTCATGCTTCTTTTGGGAGAGCAGTGAGATGTCTCTATAGATGTTCTGAGTCAGCTGTTCTGATATTGAATATTATGAGAGAACATAGAAGTTTACCCTGAGGAATTATCAAGAGGGAAAGGCAGACAACCTACAAAGTAATCTCCTGACAGTTCTTCACATTGAAGGGTATGAAATTAGACCATGTAGTTCTGAGTCACGGAATCACAGAATCACAGAATATCCTGAGTTGGAAGGGACCCTCAAGAATCATCAAAGTCCAACTTCTGGCCCTGCACAGCAACATCCCCAAAAAATCACACTATGTGCCTGAGAGCATTGTTCATATTCTTCTTGAGCTCTGTCAGGCTTGGTGCTGTGACCACTACCCTGGGGAGCTTGTTCCAGTCCCCAAACACCCTCTGGGGTAAAGAACTTTCTTCTAACATGCAATCTAAACATTGCCTGACGCAACTTCAGGCCGTTCCGCAAATCCTTTCACTGATCACCACAGAGAGGAGATCAGTGCTTCACCCCTTCATACCCTCAGGAGGAAGTTGTAACTGAAATGAGGTCTCCTCTCTCCTCTGTTTCAGACTGAACAGACCAAGTGACCTCAGCATCGTGTCATACAGCTTTTCTTCAAGGTTCTTCACCATGTTTGCTGCCCTCCTTTGGATGCTGTCTGACAGTTTAATGTCTTTCTTATGTTGTGACACCGAAACCTACCCCCAGCACTCGAGGTGAGGCCACCTCAGTGCAGAGCAGAGCAGAGCAGAGCAGAGGGGACAATTCCCTCCCTTGCACAGCTGGCCATGCTGTGCCTGATGCTCCCTAGCACAGGGGTGGCCCTTCTGGCTGCCAGGGCACTGCTGACTCACGTTCAAATTTCCACTGACCAGGATTTCCAGGCCCCTTTCAGCAGCACCTCTTTCCAGCATCTCATTCCCCATTCTGTACATCCAGGGTTGCTCCATCTCAGATGCAGAATCTGGGATTTTTCCCTTGTTGAACTTCATATGGTTGGCGATTGTCCTGTCCTCTAATTTGCCAAGGTCTCTCTGGAGGATGGTGCACTTACTGAAAGTGAGGATTTGATGATGTTTGCCTATGCTGAGTTTGGACTTTCAGGTGGACAGAATGAAAAATACAGTGTTTCAGTTTGCTTTACTCTACTCATCCCATGACAAGTTTTCCATCTTTTCTCTATATTCACTTCCTAGTATCTCCGACTGAAACACAATATGCTCTCCATGTTTGGAGGCTTGAAGGCTCATATTACTTTATTATTACTTTGATCTCTGTATTTCTTTCTCATTTACAGATTTCACTGCACTTTTTACTCTTTGTTACTGCATTTTTTTAATCTAGTCTGTCTATTAGCCTGAATGGCTTACATACTGGTTCCCATTCTTTTCAGCTTCCCTTTCTCTTGTTTTCACCATCTATCAAACATGTCAACTCTTGTTCTATGAAAAACAAAATAAAACAAAGATTGTGTTATGTGCCCAGGAAACATGTTAAGATGTTTTTTCTTTAAGTAATTTTGTACAGAACTTTAGTGTTTTTCCAAACTGAAGAAATCTCCATATTTCTAAATGAAGTCAGCATATGATCAGGCGGAAAGAACTTTTCTTATATACCATCTATAAAGACAGATTTATTTGTCTACAGACATGATTATGGGTGGAGAATGGAAGATGGAAAACACACTTATTCCTGTTCTTTATTGCCGCAACTTAACAAGCAGCTATAAGGCCTGCAAGTCAGACAACAATTCTGGACATATCTGTTTGGCCTGTGTGGAAAAAATGAAATTGGCAGTCAGAGGGAGTAACTACTAGTTTTAGTGCAAAAATGGCATTGTAAGAAAGAATATCCTGGATGAACAAAAAGTCACATTCATAACTCAACTCACAGTCACCCACATACAAAGCTGAGCTATCATCCTTGTTTGTGTCCCATTCAGCATTGAATGAAGAGGTAGCAGAGCAGGCACCTGCTCAGAGGAATCCCACAGGATGGAGAGACGTGTGTGCCAAGAAGATGGTGCCAAAGGTGTGTGCCAAGAGAATGCTGCCAGAAGCTTTCCAGTGGTGCCCAGAGACAAGATGATGACAGAATGGCCATGAACTAAAACAGAGGAAGTTTCACCTCAACATGAGCAAGAACTTTATATTGAGGATGGTGAAACATTGGAACAGGTTGCCAGGGAGGTAACAGCCTCTCCCTCTAGACATTCAAAGCCCACTTGAACACATTCCTATGTCCTATGCTCTAGGAGAGCCTGCCTTGGCAGAGGGGGTTTGGGTGAGTGAGCTCCAGAAGTACCTTCGAACCCTAACAATTCTGTGCTCATTTGTTAGTATCCTAATTCAGAAGTTTAAGCATTAGTTTTACCTTTTGTTTGGTGCGTGTGCTCAATCCCTTATGAAACCAGCAGCACCTTAGAATTTGGTTATTATGTTTTGCTTAATAAAGATGAATTTAAGAATATGCTTAGAAGATATGAGTGAACTGAGGTTCAAGATTGAAATCAAAAATTCTCATAGTGTTCTAGTTTTTAATAATTTTCACTATTAAAAATGGTAGACATTACTCTGATAATGGTAGACTGTGTGCATGCCTCCACTGTCTGTAAGTCAAAAATAAAAAATATTATCTGAATGCTCAGAAGGGAAAAATTGTCAAAGCAGAAGAGATTGAGCAAAGGAAAGATAAAAATTTTTTATTGAAAGAGAAATAAAGGGAAACTGTAAAAGAAAACTGCAAAAACAAGGCTGCCACTATATAAATCAGTGGAGACTGACTTTGAGACCTAGGACACAACCATATATAAGGAAAATATAGAATAAAAATCTATTTTTTTCATATAACTATTTTTTCTTTTCTTTTTTTCCTTTTGTTTTCCCTTGTTCATTGACTATAAAATTTCATATTACTCTCTTTGAGTGGGAAGTTTGGCTTACTCTCTGACAAGACAATAAAAAAAAAAGAAAATATTTTATAACTTTCCTTCTGAAAATATGGAATGTCTTCTGTAAGTTTGAACAACATGCGAAAACTGGGTTCCCAAGTTTCAGTTTCCCACATTTGGAAAGACATTGAAGTATTGTTCCTGAATTCTCATGTGACTTGCACACATGCCCCAGTATTGTTGAGTTTAAATTTGAGACTTTGATTAAGTGTAATTCCCAGTTTTTAATGTATCAAGTGAGTATGATGTTTTGTATTATTACTGCTTCCAAAAAGCACTAATAACTCCCTTGGATTTTTCAAAACTTTCCTGCTGTAAACCAGAACTGGAAAATAAAGGGGGAAGAAAAGCTTTCTTTAAAAACAATGACAAAAACAACAAAAACCAAAAACAGAAAAAAAATCCCTCAACATCATGATTTTTCTCTTCCCCTCCTATAGGTTTGATTTCTGAAAATACTCCAACAAAATTTCTCTACTAAAATTACTGAGAGACAATAAATTCTTGTGAGAAGCTTTTTTGCAAGAATTCCATCTTAAATCTTTATGAGCACTGTGTCACATGTGTCAGAAACTATTTATCTTCCCAGTCGTAACCACGAAACAAAAACTAAGCTTTGAATCATCACAATCAGTGGCAAAAAGGTAAAACACCAAGTAGGTAATCACTCCCAGAAGTAACTGTGACTTTAGATAAGTTACATAAGGAGAAAGAACCTGGAAAAAAAATTGAATGTATTGCTTCTTGTGAATTCTTAGTGCAAATCTATCAGCTCTAAGCCTTTCTCCAAATACAGACTACATATTTTTTTCTTATTTTTGGTTAGGTTTTGTTTGGTTTGGTTCCATTTTTTCCTGGTCAAGTAGTTAACAAATATATCAGGTACTATGTTGAATGTTTCACCTAATTAGAAATGCCTGAAAATACAACCTGAAATATGAAAATGTGCACTGTGGGGCAAAGATGCCTGGTTTTAGTGCCCTTCCAACTGTATGTTTTATATATTTGCAAAAGTAGCTTACAACTGTAGCAGTATAGAACTTGTGATAATAAAAACTTTAGGGCTTACAAAATCTCATAAAAATCTCATGGACTATTTCTAGAAAAGTCATGAATTATTTATGAAGCAACTTTCAGAACTAGTTTTTCTGGTCTGCTTCCATTTATATGTCTCAGGGTCATCAATTTCAGTTTATTTTAACATATGAAACATAATCTTTCACTTTTTCACTAGAAAGCAATAAACTTTGGGCATAGTTTCAAATAAAAAGAAACCAGTCATTTATGATATATATGTAAGACATGGTTATTAACTAAAAATAGACATTTAAACAGAACAAACTTTTATATGTCCACAGCTTCCAGACAGCTTAAAATTTGTGAGAGCTTAAATGATTCATTCCTGTTTCATCTGAAAATTAAAGTTGAATAAATAATTTGTAGGTAATATTTCCTAGCAAAATCATTCTCTCCTTCTCTTTGAAAGCTGAGTAACAATTTTTGGGTCCTGCAGTGGGTTGATCTTAGTGGGATTCCAAGTGTCCACCAAGCTGCTCTGTCATTCCCCCTCCTCAGCAGGACAAAGGAGAAAAAAATCCTTGAGACAAAGGCATCTTGACAAAGAAAAGTAAAGGCAGTGCTGAGAAGAAAAGGAGAAAGAGTCTAATTCTGTGTTTCCCCAGTCACTTCCTGGGAAGTAGGGTCTCAATATTCACAGCAGTTGCTCCAGAAGGCAAACACCTTAATGACAAATGCCTTAATAAAAAATGCCCACTCCACTCCTTCTTTGTCTTAGTGTTTCCTGCTGGGCACAATGCTGTCTGGTAAGGAGCACATCTCTGGTCAGCTTAGGTCAGCTGTTCCAGCTGTGTTCCCTCTCAGCCTTGCTCACCCTAAGCCTACAGGCCATTGGAGGGCAAGTTAGAAGAGGCAGTACTGATGTTGTTATGTGCAACACTGCTCAGCAGTCGCCAAAACACTGGAGTGTTACCAGCATTGTTCCAGTTACAAACACAAAGCACAGCAGTGTAAGTGCTGCTACGAGGAAAGTTAACTCCTTCCCAGATAGGCTCAAGAGAGTTTCCTGGTAAGAGAAATAAAAGGTTATGTACTAGCGACTTCCACCATATCAGAACATGAATAAAAATGAACAAGTTTCTGCAGATCAAAATGCTACTACCTCACATACTGTTAGACAGATCAACCACATTCCATCCTCACAGAAATACTTCAAAAATATTTATTCATCTCCAGCAGAACTTTGGCACCAACAAGTGCAGAGACATCTCCATCAGACATGGGCCAAGGAGTAAAAACTGATCTAGAAGGTGTGTTCATCACTGAAATGTTAGCATCTCTGTGTATAAGGCAGTTTTAAAGTTGTTTCTTTGAACTGTTTAAGGGAAGTTAAGGAAGGAATGGGACAAGGGAAGCCTGAGTTGGAGGAGAGACTCTCTCACTGTTTGTGAACTGAAAGGGCAAACTGGTCAGTTTTGTAGTGGGATGGGTAGGAGGGTTTCTCTTTTCATTTTAGTGCAGTGTGTATCTCAGATCATCTGTCTAGATTCCCTTTTATAGACCACATGGAGCAATTACAACTTCTACCACACAACTCATCTGATTTTAGGGGGATCAGCTAAATTTGATCAGATGAAGTTTGCAACAGATGCACATATTTCTCTCAGTTGAACAGAAACAGAGATAAGGGCAGACATCCCAACAGTAGATGTTTAAAGCCAAGTAAGATGAATCTTGCCTGGGGTCTTTGCCTTCAGAATACTCACAAACTCAAAAGCTGTCTTTTGAGATTGGATCAAAATTCTCAACTAATAATCGCCAGCAATTGTGGAAATTGTAGCATATGGTAATGAATCATCAGATGCTGACTACTGTTGAGTCACTGTACATGTAAACAACATATTGTTTACCACTTCTGGAAAGACCAATTCTTAATATCTATTCAAATAATAAAAAAATTCAGTAACAAAACAATGAAGATAAAACACTGAATAATGTCAATCTTATGGGGTAAAACTTCTGGTATGAGTTGGCTAAGCTAATATCACTGGCCAAAATATTTTTTGGGACTCAAATAATTTTCACCTATCTGTCACAATAAGAAAATATCAGATTGTACAGCACTGAACAGACTGTAGAAAGAAGCTGAATTTTCTAGCTCAAACACTGAATTCTCTGCCTCAATGCTGCAGTTATTTAAGCTTAATACAGTCATCTTTCCAGCTCAGCACAGGATAGAATTCTCTTAGTAAGTATGTATTCTTTTAACAAGAAAAGCAAACTAAACCTGGTATGAATCAAAGACTATTACAGGTTGAAGGTATCTGCTCCTTGCAGTGGGGCTTCTCTCCAGCCTGTCATCCCCCAGTTTGTATGTGCAGCCAGGATTACGCTGCCCAAGGTGCAGAATCTGGCATTTTCTCTTGTTGAATTTCAGATGGTCATAGAATAATAGAATCCTAGAATCACAGAATCATACCATGGTTTGGGCTGAAAGGGAACTTAAAAGTCATCTAATTCCATACACCCTGCTATGTGTAGGGATGCCACCCACTAGATTATATCATTGCTCGACTCCCTAGTTTATCCAGTTCTCTCTGTAAGGCCTCTTTATCCTTGAGAGAATCTATAGCTCCTCCTAATTTAGTATCATCAGCAAACTTCCTTAATATACATGTGACTCCAAACTCCAGATCGTTTATAAAGGAAAGAGAAATAAAAAGGGAATAGAAAGAATGAAAATTTAAAGCATCTTGATAAATAGTATTTTTAAATGCCATGAAAAATGAAAATTTCATTATTTAGTTTATAAGAAAACAAAACAATGAAGTTAATTTATGAATTTTATTACGGGTAGTGTTAATTTCATTTAACATAACATTGACTTTACCTTATTTCTTCAGTTATTTCTGTCGTCATTTGACTATACATACTATTTGAAATCAAAAGTAAGCCTTTACTATGACTCTTTTTATAATATTGTAAAGGATGTGACAAAGGTTCTCTTTCTAACTGAGGTTACTTTCCTGTATTGAAGTCCTTACTTCTGAAATTAGAGAATCAAATACTGTATAGAGCAGGTAAGCCACTTCTCCAGGGAACTCAGTCCAGCATGGGCATTCAGCTCTCAAGAAATAAAAAAGCTTAAAAAATGGCTTGAACCACACTGTAACACTTCTTTCCTCTACTCTCTTAAATTATTTTTTCACTTAGAAGCTTTTAGGTAAACAAAAAACTTTCTAGAAATAGCATCCCAGCACACAATAACTTACTCATATACCCACAAGAAGAGTTAATTTCCACAATGTTAAATGATAATGCCTGCTAGAATCACATCTTGTCAAAGAACATTTCAAATAGTGTTAAACTGCAAGTTTAAGCAGTGTCCTTCCAGCCTGATGGATAAAAAGTATTGTCTGGTTAAAGAAATTGAATACTATATGCACATACTACAGTATTTCATGGATCTGCATTAGAGTATTGATCCACCTCCTTTACTAATAATAGGTACAAATATATCCAAAATTTAATATGAAGATACAAACATTATAATAATGAATAAAGTTATATTTTGCTTTTATATCTCCATTCAGAATTGCAAACTGTTTTTATCCTTCTAATTGATGAATTAATAGAGCATACTACAACAAGTACCACTAGAAAAATTCTAGAAGTTCATCTATTTGATTTTTTTTTAAGTATTAGTTGCCTTTCAAGGTATGGAATCCTTAATATCAGGTGATAAGTCTATACCATTTTGACGTTCATATAATCCAAGATCTGTAAACTGTACTTTGTTCTAATGCTCTATTTTATGTCCACTGCAACTACAGAGTCTGAAATCCATAAACTGCACAAGTTTGCTCTGTAATGCTGCAACACCCTGTAATTACTTCAGACAGTTTCATCAATGACTGCAAATCGGTTCTTCACAATGCTTCTTTTTTTAAATCCTGGCAGGCACATGGAAGTTTGTTTTCAGTATAGCATTAGGGTGTAGACAGTTGCCAAAAATCTGCATATTCAATCACTATTTCTTTTCCCGTTTGATATACTGCCAAAATATCTCTAAGACATCACCATAGCATTCTAATGACACTGTCAACCTGTTGCATATAATTGACAGTTTTAACCTTTATGTTTTGAGAAACATTCAATAGTTTTTCCCATACCACTTCCCCAAAATAACTGGTTTTATATTTATGGATGATGGGCTTCAACCAGCCTCCTGCATGCCAGGTTATTCAAAGCTGCAATATAACACACAGTTAAATAGGGAATTATATGACATAGATTTCACCATCTGGCATAGGAGCATGTGGTTTTTTTACATGCTCTAAAACTACTTTTCAGCAAAGATTTCATTAGATAGTTTTTATACAGCCATGACACTCTTCATTATATGGAAGTGTGTAAAAATAACACTAAAGTTCAAGTCATACTTATTCCTCACTTGAGGAACATCTATATAGGGTGTGTAAAAAGACATTTTGTGATGACTCCAAAATACTTAATCTTTGTGGCAACATAGACCAGTAAATACTAATAGCTACATTTAAATAACAATGAGCTGAAATTTGTAAGTTCAATTTACATGGAAAGCTTACAAGGGTGCAGCAGAATTTCATATTCACAATAGTGACTAATATGGTAGGAGGTGATCCAGACATTCTTGTACAATGTCTTTAATACATGCCGGGTCTTCACTAACTCAGAAATTTTTCTACTGGACTTTACTCTATTTGTCTTCTGATATCATTCTCAGTTAGTAAGAGAAATTAAAAAGATAATATGGTTTGAAATTTTTGTTAAGGTAAGATTCTTGGGTCACATAAATAAAGTAACCCCTTGAATTTCAGCAGAGCTGTATCTATTTGGTTCTGTCATTCCCTTACTGAAGGAGTATACTTCTTCACAAATTTGTTTTAATGTTCATTACCATAAACAAGGTTTTGCATAGAAATCCAAACTAGAAACAGGTTGTCACTGTTTTTCATTAGCATTACACGCTTTACTGTAGTACACTTTCAGGAATTACAGACTGCAAAAGTGGAATATGATAAATTGCTGGAAATGTTTTTTCATGTGGTTTTAGTGATAGAATGGTATACAAGAAAAAACAGTGATAGAAAAGAATCCAGGGACAGTTTTAAATAAAAACCGCAAATTCACAGAGCGATACCTGTTAGCACTGGTCAAGATAAAACTCGTAACTCTCAAGGGGTCTAGTGAAAACCTCAGTCAGCAAGTGTTCATGTCCTCTTATCAGTAACATTTCCCTAAATCTGGCTGACAGTTCTTAAAAACTGTGACAAATATTTTTAAAACCTCGATGTATTATCTTAATTTATGAAAACCTCTTTTAAGCTCTACAGTAAAGAAAGCCAACAGATCAGTGAAGTTACCCTTCTGCTCCATTGTTTTGACACTGCCAGACTGATAGTTCTTCTTTCACTAACTTTGCAACAGTAACTTCTAGTTCAGAGTAACCAGAGAGGAGGCTGAAGCAAAACAATGAAATTTGAACCATATAATGGGGAAAGGAAGGTAAGCTTCAGGCAAAAAGGCTTGAGTGGACAGCTGCCTTTGTTCCGGGAACCTGGTGTTCTGATGAGCCACTGGTGCTTGAACAGCTCATGACTGATTGTGCACAGGAGAAGCCAAGTCATTTGAGCTATGAGTTGGCCATCTAAGAAGGAAATCTGAGCACAGATATGCTCGATTGCTCAACTGCAGTGCAGGGACTCCTTCAGCTCACCAAATCCGTACACTGTAAACAAATGGTACCGAAAGCAAGCAAATGTGATGGATTCTTATTGCTACCTCTAACCTTGTCAGCTTCACCTGGCAGATGGATTAATCCAATCAGTGTATTTTACTGGAACCTAACACTGTGGGGGCAAGAACAGTGTAACTGAATGTCTAAAATCAATCCTTACTGGAATTGTTGAATTATTAGGACAATAACCTACACTAGCATTTCTGTGTCAAATTATTTGATAAGTGAGTAGTCAGGAAAAGTGAGAGCAAGAATACCTCAATTTAATCCCTTTTCTGCCAGCATGTATATCTTATTTCTGCTAAAAAAAAAAAAATCTATAGAATACTTTTTAGTTGTCTACAGAAAGCTTAAGGTATTTCTATGTATCATTAAAAAATCTAACAACCTATGTCCACGTGTGATGGGGAGGTCGGTTGGACTCAGTTAAAACTCATATCATTACCTATTTCAACTAGTCCAGGTACTTGGACTGAATCTGTTATTCTATTGGCTTTTTTCTCATCAAGATTTGACATGCTTAAGTGTACGAATGCAATCAGCTAAATTGTGCTTATTTTTGACAGGACATGAATAATATTTGCTTAACCAAAAAATTACAGTTAGAAGTCATAGACTGTGTTTTAAACACAAGGTTTCAGCTACACCATTTTAGCTCAGACTAGGTTTTTTTTTCCTATAATCTGGAACCTTTAAAAAGAAAGTTCTCAATGCCGGTACTGAGGTAACTAATTTGAGTAAGAGAGTCAGCATTTGGTCCTCAATCCAAAATTATATTTCAAACTATAAATTTTTTGCTAATGGACCTGTCAAAAACCATGTGATGCATTGTATACAAATCTGAATTCCTTCTTCTGCAAAAGGTCTTACAACCCTTATGAAAATATCTGTGGGAAAAATGCAGTGATGGGCCTTTTTAACTAGAATATTATGGTCTGATAAATACAGATCACAAAGCTATTATTCATAGCATGTCTACTTTCTACTGATAGAACTAATCTCTTTTGGGCAGGAGGGTGGGACTGGAAAGGGGTAAAGCATTGGACTACCTTCATTATTGTGAAGAAGTCACAATCTGTCCTGAGCTTGTTTTCCTTTGCTGAAGCATGGCTTTGCCTAGTAGCTACTGTTATTAGACTATGTTTCTTTCCTTGCTTTCAAATATTTTATCCAGCTCAGCACAAGCTTTAAGGCCCCAGAGGGACCTAAAACTTCTAAGAGCTTTTGCAAAAATAAATGCCTCCAACCAAACAGCACCTCAACAGGTAAGTTATTTGAAGTTGGTTTCTCTTATAGAGAATTTCAGCTCCTAAGGTAAGCCAAAATTTTAGAAATATCTTATATATTTCAATATATATATCCTCAATCTCAAATTAATAAATTCCCTAACATCTCTGTAAAACCAGGAAAAATTAACTCTTGTTTCTATTCAGAAAGACTTTCAAATATTTTTGTTGACATTTGTTTCATCTTTATTTTCATTTTGAAGAAATATGATTTTTTTTTTCTGCTTCCTTATATATCTAGAAAGGACACGATTGTTTTCATTATATATGTTTCAGAATCACTTCATTATTAGTGTGGCTTTTGTTTTTTCTCAGCATCATTGAAAATGTCAGAATTTATTTGGGATAATATTAGTCAACTAATGATTCAATAGCATAAAAAGGAAAACTAGCGATTTTTTGTTGATGAATTTTCTTCCTCCTAAGGAAGAAATTAGGTTGAAATATTTAGGGTGGAAATTTGTTGTTTTTCTTGGCGATATAAGAATACAAAGCAATATTACTGAAAATAAGAGATATGTTCTGCCTGAAGTGCAAGCACAGGATAATCTGAACTACAAGAAGGCATTGAAGAACAATTTTTTTCCACACAGGAGGTCAAAGAGACAAAAGTAGTGCGTGCTTTAACAGATCCATGCAAGAAAACCCCTCATCCGTTCCTTTGTGAAGAAGCCATCACCTCCAGTGTGTGTACAGGCAATCAGATGTAATTCAGGAAGTGGAAAGCTTCTTTTTCTCTGGCAGAGCAACTCTGTCATACAAAAGTAATGGTTTTATTCCTAAAATAAAAGAGGAGTCACTCTGGCTCAGATAATAATGAAATGCTTTTTTTAACCCACTCTGTTTTTTTTGGCAAAGGCAATTAACATTTTCCAAAAGTGGAATACTTTGTCATAGGTCAAAGAAGGTCCACACATATAAGACAACATATTTGCAAAGATTGGACTAGTCTCATCCATCTGGTTAAAAAAAACACATTGAAATTAAAGTAATCATATATATTTATTAATATGTATTATTGAACAGGGTTTCATTTTTATAATTGTTTTATGGGAAGCTGAATTAGGGAAAATTTATATATTTTGAACAAAAGAAAAAATTATTAGTTTACATTTATCTTCCTCAAAGCAGAATAATCTACCCTTCAATTACATTTATAGGTTTATAAAAAGTGTCCTGGATAATTCCAAGGAAAACCATGTTTTTTACGATGTCAGTATTACAAGGAAATCCAGAAAAGTAAAGCAAGTGAGCCCCCTTGTGTCCTGATTCTCATCTAAAAAAACCTGCCATTCAAAGGTTCTAATAAAATACCTTGGAAATAATTACATTTTCTATAAGCAAGTATGATAGATAGTACATAACACTAAATGCTCATAAAATCAATATACAGATTTTTGGCATAAGTTAGCATATCTTGGTTTTACTCATGGATTAAATAAAAATATATGGTTATTTTCAGTCTCTAAAATTGAGAGTGCTATCTCTCAGATAATTCATAGTCTAAAATGTGTCATTGATTTTTTTTAACTGAAAATGAAACCTATCATTTTATTTTCAGAATATTTTGATGAAAAATACAGTCCTTGCTAGCTAGATTTTTAAACTGTGTTGAGCCTGTAAGCTAAAATATTGATTGTTAAAATTCCAAATATTATTTTCTGACTTTTGTAGAAAAAATTGTGCATGAAATTTTTCTGATGCCATAATAGACACGGTCATTGAATTTTTTTTTTCCACAAAATACTTATTAACTAAAAAAATAATAAAAACATAATTATTGACAACTGGTATGGTAACACAGACTAACAAAACTGCAAAATTTTTTTGGATTTGAGTTTTTTTGTGGGGGTTTTTGTTGCTGTTGTTTTTTTTTTTTAATTTTATTTTAATGTAACTGAAGAGAGTTTGCTGTAGAGAGGCAGATAATCCATAAGCACTCAGACAACCTCAGGCAGAACACAAGATCTCTGGAAGAGAATGAAGAAAAAGAGAAAGGAAAAAGAAAGGAAAAAATTCTGTCAGGCCCTCAAGATTAATTCATAAGCAATAAGGAAAGGGAATTTATGACTTTACAAGATGAGGAAGTAGCTTATACATAAAGGAGCAACTATCATCCTATCTCATTTAGGAGAAAAATTATAAAAGCCTGGTGGCATTGAGAGATCAATGACTTAGCTGTGCTAGTGAAAGATACAGCTGCTCTAGATTCCTCAGCAATGTGATTTTCTCAAGAGGGAATAGGGACACAAGAGGAATCAGCCACCCTGCTCTTAGCTAAAATGGTTGATCTCCACTTGTATTTTCTCTACACTTTTGTTATAATTAATTCTATACAGACACAAGTAAAGCAAGCCACAGGTGATAGACACCTTTTGTAAAGCACAGATCTCTTCTCACCAAGGTTCTACTTACAGCATTAACTATTATCCCTCTACATAACTTGAAAAATTGGGATATTTTCAAAAGTAAAACACTTTAATAATTTGTGGGGCACTAGTAAAAGAAACAAATATGCCAATACTTGGTTCCTAAGGCAATCATGCAAACATTTTGATGCTTTTTTTCATATTATATAAACATTCTGATGGGAAGCTTGGCTGCTGTAGCCACACAGACCTGCAAAAGGAACACACATATCTCAAACAAGATTACCTGTTGTATCATGTTATCACCAAAGTACCTAAATTGCTTCTGTAATCATCTTAAAACTCAGTTGCAAAGACTTGGAAGCATAAGGCTAGATGAAAATAGAAAGACTGACCTCCAGATTAACACATAAAACTGATGGTACTACACTGTGAGAATTGAGGACTTTCTTCAAGATTGCCTCTAACAGATTTTTTTCATTATTAATGCCAGGAGCTGTGCCAGGGTGAGGTTACAGCCCTTGTAAGTACCTTGGCTGTGCTCAGCCATGGACTTGGTGACACCAGCCCTATGGTGAATCTTCTGCTCTTGCAACTCTCAGAACCTCATTATAGCATCAGCAAAACACTTCTCCTGTGAGCCAGGACCTTATCATTAGTCCAATTAATATTTTAACAGTCTAAGAGTCCACATAATCTAATTATTACAGAAAGGCTCATTAATAATCTTCTTACATCTTTTAAAGAGAAAACCCGTAGATTCTACCATTTTTTCCCCTAGTATTGTGCTTCCCAGTCCAGTACTTCTTGTGAGCATTTTATGCTGAGCATTTCAGCCTTCCTCAGAAAGGCCAGGGCCCCCTGCAATGCATGGGGCAAATGCAGACGGTATGGGGCCATGACCACTATCCTGTTTGGGTCTCTGAAGGTACATTTCCCTCCCTGCCACTTACTTCTGGGTACCCCTTGGGGCTGTGCAGTAAGTGGCACAAGGGGCAGATTTTCTCCCTGCTTGTCTGCTGGCAAGAGATTATTAGTTTGTACTCCTTAAACTTCAGACTTTTTTATGCATTATACGTATATCTTTGTTCCTACGTATATCCTTTGTTTCCTGTAACTCATGTCCTCAGGACTAAAATTGCATTTGTACATATATACCCATGCTGGATCAGCCCAATAAATTTTCTCCATAAGTGACTCCTTGAGGACTCCTATGAAGAGCAATATCTAGATAAACATATAATGCAGTTCCCACTACTCTGGCAGTCTAAAATTGTTTTCAGCTCCCAAACGCCATCCATGGATTAAGGATTGTCTTAGACCTGTTAAATCTTCTTTATAGTGACCAACATTTGATGAGTCCTTGAATACTTGTCCAAACATCTTGAATCTTGAAAGCTTGAACCTGCAATTCCCTTTGGCAGTGTTCCACAGGTTATGGACAGGCACTATCCTTCAATGCTTTTCTAGTTCTTGTCTAGAAAAGACAAATTAGCTTTTAGCCACTCTCTTCATAATGCTCATTTTTCATTTCTTTGCTGCACACTTCCAAAACTGGGTCGGACTTCAAAGTATTTAAGTAGATAGAAATTCTCTAGACATTTAGACACTGTTGTGCATGTAAGTCATGCCACAGAAATCCCACTAGACGACTTACTGTATCTTGATATGTCTAAACACTTATTAAAACCTATGGAAAATGATGAAAAGCAAAAACATACCTCACTTCTATTAGCAAGTACATCTTATTTTAAACCATTATAATGAAAAGGGCTTGCATCAGGCTGACTGAATTTACAATGTCACTGAATGGTTGCTAGGATCAGAAAGACAATTCTTCTCAACGAGGATATTGACAGATAATATTTCTGAGCTTCCTTTCAATATGGAGGCATGTTGTCTCCTCATATCATTTATAAGATACATTGATTTAAAACTGAAACTGAAACCACTGGGTTATACCACGCCTTGGCCCTCACCCCCTCTCCTTCCAATTACAAGTTACCTAGGAATTCTGATTACTGTGGTGTCATTACGAAATAGAACTGCTAGTGTTGTTTTGGTGATTAAGTGTTGTTTCCTTTTTTTTAATTTAGCCTGGACAGATATTTGGATCTACACATTGTCAATGCTGAGCCAAGGGTTAAAATCTAATAAAATGTTTTTTTTCAAGAGTTTTAATGGTTCTGTAACCAGCATGTAACTCTCTCTGAGGCACCACATGTCTAGAATCTGTCTTTGTGATTATATAGTACTTTGTATGCCCTTTTTATGACTCTAAATTAAGAATGATCTCATATGACAATTCCTAGTTTCCACAAGGACTAAAGTGTCCCAAATACTACTTTTTACATTACACATTATTGTGTAAGTCTCATTAACCTTTTTCACTGTTTTTTTTTTTTTTTTAGTTCTCCACTTTTAAGCCTTTAATACCATGACAAAATGCTAATATAATTCCCAGAATTTAGTAATTGTCACAAAATTCTTAAATACAGAATCACCTAAATATTTATGCACTCTGTTAAACCATATAACTAGACTATTCTCTGTATCACATCCATAGCTAAGCCAAATTTTTAAAATGTCTTTCAGGGAAACATTACATAGAGAATATCACTGTTTCTTTTTCTTAATTAATTTCACAATCTTCATTGCATTACATTTTGAAAAAAAATAGATTCAAGCTGTTAACACGTCAATCATTAAGAATGTTTAGAGCCAAGTAAATATAATAAATCCTATGTTACTTTCTTTTATCAGAAAGTAAATTGACAGGTTTTTTAAAAGAAGTCACTAACTAACAAGGGATATTTTACTCCCCTCTTTCCTTTTCTCCATAAGGAAAGCAGTGCTTACTGGCCAAGGCATTTGACCTTCACACACTATGCTCTGTCCTAAATAACAGAAATAACATATAAAAACTAAAACAGAGGCTGAAGACATCTGCAATGGGTGAATTAATTCATGGGATATTTAAGTGTGCAGAAAACCTGCTGGATCCCTGTGTGCAAATAATATGAGTAATAATACAATGTCCAGATGACAGTTACTGACATGCAGAGTATGCAGGGGTCAAAAGTGAGGCCTGTTTTTTCAACATCTTTATCAATAATGGCAGTGCAACAGCGGGAAAACTTTTAAGGACGCTAAACTGGGAGCAGTGGCTGACAAAATACAAGGCAAAATGTCAGTTAAGAGTGACCTCAGAAAGTAGAGGACTTGATCAACAGAAACAACATGAGGTTCAAGAATTATGGAATCACAGAATTATGTATTTTGGAAAGGACTGCTTGAAATCATCCAGTCCAGCTCCCCAGTTCAGGCAGAGTCAGATTGAGTATGTTTTCTGAGAGTATTCCTTCTCCAGGCTGAACAGTACCAGCTTTCAGGCTCTTCTCATATGAAAGATGTTCCAGTTACTTTCCACAAAGGCTTTATTCTGGACTGATGTCAGTAAGTCTATATCTTACTCACACTCACCAGCTCAGAACTTAACACGGTACTCCAGATGCAGTCTTTCCAGAAAAGGAGTGCCTCTCCTGAGCTGGTGGTAGCACTCCCCTAAATGCAATCCGGGGAATTTTGGCCTTCTTTGCTATGAGAAAGGATTTCTGCTGTCCACCAGAACCCTAAAGTTCTCTGTAGGGCAGAGAAAGGCTTTCCAGAGAATCCTGGTGTCTGGAGTTATTCAACCCATGCCGCGCTGCTGTCCAAACTTTCTCTACTCTCCCGAGCTGGGGAGGAGACCGCACCGGCCGAGCTGTGGCACAGCAGCTGACAGCCGGGGGGGCACTGCCCAGATGCGCCGGGGGTGTCCAGGGAGCGCCTCAGCAGGAGGCAGCAGTGGGCAGCAGGAAGGCGAAGTAGAGAAATGAAAAGAGGGACTCTTCTCGGGGGCACAGTCCAGAAGTTTATTTTTCTCCAGGGGAAGCCAGAACAGAAAAGACCTCCAGAAATGGGTGCAACAGTATATAAAGGGGGTGGAACACTCAGGTGGGGATTACACAATAACCAATAAGGGGAAATTTAGGAGGGAGCAAACTTATAACAGACATGCCGGCTAGCGAACAGGGAGGATAGGAAGGAGGGACTCTTGTTCCTGATCCAATCACCCAGTGACAAAGGAAGAACTTTCTGGAAGGAAGGGAGGGGCCAGTGGGTGACAGACATGCTTTTCATTTTGCTGAACTTCACAAGATTCCTCTCAGCCCATTTCTCCAGCATGTCTTAGCCCCTCTGGATAGCAAAACAACCATCCATCAGCTGTTCCTCTCAGTTTTGCAATATCTGTGAGAACTTGCTGAGGGTTTTCTCTGTCTCACCATCCTGGTCTTTAATGAAGATATTGAAATATTGTCCTCAGTATCAACCCCTAGGCTATACCACTAATTACTTGCCTCCAGCTCGACTTTATGATTCTGATCAAAACTAAGTGGATCTGGTTATTTACTCAGTTTTCAATCCACCTCACTGTGTACTTATGTAACTCCATTTGTCTGCTTATATTTGAGGATGTTGTGGGAAACAGTGACAAATGCTTTGCCAGTCAAGATGAACTTCATCCAAAGCTGAATTTGATCTATATTCAAGAGGCCTTTGTTTTTTCTAGAAGACACATGTTCAGTACTTTTTAGAATTCTGCTTCTTTTATTGTCTTAAGTTTCTCAAACAAAAGTCAAGGAACTTCCATCAGTAGGTAATTGAGAAACTTTTGAACAAGAAATTCTTTTATCTACAAAAGTTCATCAGAATTTTAATATTGATATTACAATAGAAAAGTGTGCGCACCACACCTTAAGAACAAAATAGATCATTACTGTTATTTATATATGTAAGCTTAACAATTCAGGGTGTTTACAATCCCATTTATATTAAAAAAGACTACAAGTACATTTTTTCTCTTCCTGTTTATCCAGATATATATAACTTTCCAAAGGCCCAGCTCACTAAATTTCAGCAATGACCACCAATTTCTGCCTCCAGTTAAGGAATATACATGGGATGAGATTCCCATGTAGACAGAAGGAGCTAACGCTGATTCTTACAGACGCTGCATGCAGTGTGTAACTCATGTAGAATTCACAGTTGCAGGATGTTGTGAACTCTAAAAGTATGTTTGCATTCAAGTAAGGACAAGTAGACAAATTAATGTAAGAAAAGAGCAAGTAGGTAGAGACAGTGGGCAAAATGGAATATCGTGCTCAGGAAAGCAAAAAACCTCTGACTCCTACAAGTTGAAAAGTCGCATGATGTGCAGGATCAATCTGTGCATCTTCTTTTGGTTATAATATTTCTCTAAAAATCTGCTACCATCCCCAATAGTATTGCTAATACTTTGTATTTCAATCATACCAGCATTGTGGTTTATTGTTGCTATGCTTAATAGAAGATTAAAAAAAAAAAAAAAAGCAACAAAAAGCAATAAGAGAGCTGGAATAATATTGGTGAATTCAGTAGGACTACGCAAATACTGTCTACAAGTCAAGAATGTGCATATATAGTGCATGGAATATGAGCCTTTCTCATGTTTAAAACACAAGTATTTATTTGTTCAAAAGCTAACATAAGTCAAAAATTTCATAACATCAAAATTCTATATTATAGATAGATGGTACTTCCTTTTATTTTTTTAACAGGGAAGTACTTCATTTGACTTTAAATGAATATGGTTGTAACTGCAGCTCAAATCAGAAATTATATTACCTCTGTTGGAAGTAATAGAGGCTTTCAAGGACTAGTTCCACAGATGGCTGAACTCTGAGTGGTTTGTACAGCTATGTTGTAGGAATTTTGAAAACAATCATTATTTCTTGTTACCATTCTGTGACAACATTTTACACTGCCTTCAAAACAGACTTTGGTTGTCCGGAAGTGATTTGATTTCTTTTTCCGATTAATATCCACATAATATTCCAATATTCCAGTAGAATATTTGTTTTGAAAAAAAGTCTCCATTTTCTTACTGTGAAGTGCAAGATTATATACTAATTAAGGTCATATATTCTGTTATTTAAGAATGTATATTCTATCAGCTGTATATTCTATCAGCCATTAACTGATATCTGAAATCTGCACACATCTAGACGTATTGATAAAAGAAGTTAAATCATTAAGTTGCAAGGTTACTTGCAATAAGATTGACAAAACAATGGCAAATAAAACTCAAGTGTGAAAAGACAAGGAAAAACAACTTAAATTCTTTCCTAGCTTACTGGTGAAAGTGTTAGTAAAGGCAATGAATATGTATGTTATTTACATTTAAGCCTACTTATGTCATTTCAATTTGTCAAAACGCAATGTTTTTAATATTCCTTACTGATTGTAGTATTTATGCAGAAGGAATAATAGAAGTCTATTCAAACTTCAAGTCACAGAATTATTAGTGATAAATAATTAGGCAGGTTATGCCTTTTTTGTCTCAATGAATTATTCATACATTGATGTAACTGTTTTCATCATCATTAATATCATTGCAAATTTTCATTATTCATAAACTATGAAATAATAAGAAGGCTTCATTTCACCATCAATGAAAAATTGAATTCAAACTTCATGATAGATTTTTCTATACAGAAATATCAAAACCAAAGTAGCATCTGTAGTGCTGTCTTTTTATTATTCGTATTTTGTTCAAAAAATAACAAAAGCAAGAGTATTTTTGTGAAACAAAACAGATTTATATTTGTATATAATTCAGTGTTCTTTTCAATGGTCAGTTTCAACAAAAAATTTAGCTGAGCATTTATGATAACAAAAGCTTAAGGAATATGTTTTCTGACAATCAGTGCGGTCATCAGAAACATATGATTCATGACTAAGGTAAATAAAAAAGTAATTCTTACAAATATGCCAGTAATAGCTGAGCTTTCTAACTCAATATGAGGACCTCCACATCTAAATTAAATATGAATAAACATGACATAAATTTATCTTGTAAATGAGACTTAACTGATCAAGGATAGTGTCTGGGCCATGCTAGTTCATTTTACTCCTGAAATAAAATCCTGAAATCAGGTGTTCACTATATTTATTCTTTGTTCTAATGGGGGGGAAATCATATAATCACAGAACCACTAGGTTGGAAGAGACCTTCAAGATCATCAAGTCTAAACCAGCCCTAACACCTCAACTAGACCATGGCACCAAATGCCACATCCAGTCTTTTTTTGAACACATCCAGGGGTGGTGACTCCACCACCTCCCCAGGCAGGCCGTTTCAATATTTTATCACTTTTTCTGTGAAAAACTTCTTCCTAATATCCAACCTATATTTCCCCTGATGCAGCTTGAGACTTTGTCCTCTGGTTTTGACAGTTGTTGCCTGGAGAAAGAGATCAACCCCCACCTGACTACAACCACCTTTCAGGGAGTTGTAGAGAGCAATAAGGTCACCTCTGAGTCTCCTGGCAGGCAAAAGCTGTTACACAGTCCACTTACTTGAACTTACACTGTTTACCATTCTTTAATTCTATTTGACATTTCCAGGTGTAAAGTAAGTTTTTGTTTGAAAGTGAAGGTATTTGGGGTCCTGTCTCTTAGATTTAGTTTTTATTGTATTATAGGATGCTGTTTACTACTCTACAAGTGTAACTTATATGGTTTTCCTTGACCTAGTAGGTCACCTGTATTTTTCCATAAGAGTCAAAATATGAGAAACAAATTCAAAGGTATCATGAAATGCAATATTACATGGGATTTTCATTTTAAGTGTTTTTGGTTTGATCTCAATGAGAGACACAAACTGCATTTCTTATTATACAGATACTAAATTAAAAAAAAAAAAAAAGAATTTGAGAAAGAACCCTTAATGAAGCAAATTTAAGAACACCTGTTTCTCATGTGAATTCTTCATCTGCTAAATTAAGAACAGATTTTTCTTCTGTTCTCACTTCATGGTACCTTTGACTTTGAATGTTCATGTACAGAAGAAGTATAGGAAATCCTCAATCATGATGATCTTTTCAGCCTGAACAGGGAGGGTACAAGCACAACCTTGAATTCTCCTTTTTTTCCCATACTCAGTAGAAAGGAGCAATTTAACCACACCTTGCACTTCATGCTCACATTGATACTGGGGAATAAAAGGATTGATGTACGCACTGGGGTTTTTTTCAAAGTGGAGAGCAAATGGTTCTTTTCTATAAAAGAGTGGTTATTTAATGTCCATGGTCATAAAAAGATTCAAGGTAAATTGTCCCAAATAATTTAAATGCCTAACCTTTCAGGGGGGATAGGATTTCAAGGAAACCTGCATACTTAGCATTTTTTCTTGACTACCTCTACTACACCTAATATCTAGTATGTAATTTGGACAAGAAGTTCTCCTAATACACTGAATAAGATACACAGGCAGAAGCATTTGGATTTTGGATTTTGTCTTTGAAATGTAGAAAATGAAGCACCAGTTCATTTGTCTCGATGGCATCAACTTTCTGTTTTGGATGGTTAGTTATGACTTTTTAGCCAAAAGTATCTGAACACATTAAAGAAAACAAAGTCTACAGCTACAGTTATCATTTTTATCAAATCAGTGAATGAAATTGAATGGGAAAACAAAATAAAACAAAAGAAAACAAAATTACATTTTAAGTTAAGGTTTTTCACTTCCAGCTGTATAGTCACTCAGTGAAGTAAATTATGTAAATAATTTCTCCTGAAACAGACATACTGGTTTTCAATTTAAATGACATAAAGTGAAACATATTTAGATTATTCAAAATCCTGCCCTTTTTAAATTTATTTGTAATAAGTTATGCTAGAAAAAAACACAGTAATCTCTGCCTCAGCATTTTTCTTTTGGTTTTGAGCATTTCTAGCATTTCTAGTTTCTAACAGTTAAGTAAGTAAAGCCAGAATTATTTATGTTTGTGTGTCTCATGTAGTTATTCTGTAACATTAAATTGATTATTGAGGGAAAAAAAGATGCAAATAAACAAAAGCAAACAAAAAACCCCCTTTCTGTTGGGTTATTTCCATAGGCTAATTCTAGAAAATCCTATGCCTGTTTCTTTAGTTGACTTTATTGTGTTGGTCCTGTATGTCACCTTTTCAAAAGAAAAGAAAATATTTTCTTCCCCATTTGCTTGGTCTGCTAGGAGAATAGCCAAAGCTTTTTTTCAAGTATAACTATGTAACTTATACAGTCTTGGTATAAGGCTTTGATTCTTTGTTTGATTCTTTGTCAGTTGTTTTCTGCATTGTTTAATGCCACTAGGAAAAAAGAGGAAACTTTAATCACCCACTGAGATAGATTTCTATCCAGCTGGATCTCAGATTGACCAGAGACATTGCCTATCAAAGACAAAACAAAAAGATTGTCCTGGAACTGTCAAAAATCTTCACAATTACAATCAATCCTTGAGGGAGAAACCTTTTTCTCTCTCTTTTTAAAATGTTTTCCTCTGGCCTTTCTTGTTAATATATGTTCTCTGATCATAGCTGACTTTGAAAACTGATCTATAAAAAAAGGAAAACATTCCTTTTTGAGTAGGCGAGGAGCGGTTTGCTGTAACCCAGTTTACACTTTTACCATAGAAGAAATTGCTAGGAAAAAAATACAAGTGTGTAATTTGAGTATTCTGTTCCCAAATAACAAACTTACACTTAGAAGATCATTTAGAAAGGAAGCTCATCCAATGGGATGATACTAATACCAGTTGATACAGAACAAATAGAAATTTCTTGTTGGGTGTATACTATATGATGTGATGAAGGCACAAAAATAAAACAGATGACAGCCCTGTCTTGACTTAGCACTGGTGAGGCCTAATATGAAGCACATTGTCCTGTTTTGGGCTCCCCAGTGTAAGAAAAGTACGGAACTACCAGAGACTGTCCATTGAAAAGCCACAAAGCTTACCAAGGGACAAAAAACACCTCTTCAGTGGGCAAAGGATAAGAGTGCTGGGATGCTTCAGCATAGAGAAGAGAAGGATCAGGAGGAATGCCATCAATGTGTACAAATACCTGAGGATAGAGGCAGGCAGTGGTGCCCGGTAACAGGACCAGAGGCAATGGGCACAATCTCAAAAACAGGAGTTTCCGTCTGAACATCAGAAAACACATTTTCACTGAGAGGATGACCAAGCAATGGAGCAGGTGGCCCAGAGAGGTTCTGGATTCTCCATCCTTGGAGATATTGAAAAGCTGTCTGGACAAGGTCCTGGGCAATCAGCTGTAAGTATGCGCTTCTGTACTTTGATATCTACCTCTCTTACACCACCACCAGCACTTAGACAGTTATACAATCCAGGAACTGGCCCAAGTGAAACATAGATAGCTTTATTGTAGCCACAGTGGGACCTAACAGGCAGCCTTATCCTTTAGCACCCAGCTACTCCTGTTACAAGTGTGCTATACAATGAGCATGTAATAAGCCAGGATCAGAGAATAAAACCATCCATAACCATATAAAAAACAGTTTTATTACATTCCCAGACCCAAAAGTACTGCATAGTCAGATGTAGAGACGTCCCAATACATACAGTCAGCTTCACTTTAGCAAGGGTTATTAGTTTTGCCTCAGTCCCAGCTTTGCAGGGCTCAGACAGCTTCTTGCACAGCAACTCAGCTGTTTCCCCTAAGCTCCAGAGTCAGAAGGCTCATTACCTGGGACACTGGAAAAATACACAGAGACAGCTCTTGCCTGGCACTGTGACTGACCTAGTAAGCTTGATTAAGACTTGGTGCTCTGGAGACCTAGGCCATGAGCAGCTGACATTGGACCAGAGCTAATAAGCTGTGCACTTTGAAACTGCTGGGGCATTTGGATCTGTTTCTGCCATCCTCCTCTGTGCTTATTGCAGGAGCACAGTGGAGTGCTATCAGTGCCTTTTAAACCTGAGCTGTCTGTGGAAGTAATACTCTTCTAAGATATAATATATGCATATGTACTGCAGCTCAGTAGCAGGACATCTAACTCCCCTAAGAGCTTACCTATTGTTTGTTAACTGGTCAGACAACTCAAACAAGAAATGCTCTCTCTCAGTGAGTTTTTTTGGCACCGTGGGGTTAACACTGGTATAGCATTTCCCGACTGCCAACAAACATCTTACTCTTAAATGAGATTTGACCAGGTAAGCTGGTTTTCTGACAGACAGCCATTGACTTTACAACTGTAAAAGTCACACCAAACTTCCATAAAGCTGAAGGCTTCTATGTATTTTCCTGGAAATGTGTGAATTTCCTCCCATAAGTGGGAATGCCTATTTCACAGTTGCTTCCCAAAGGATTAAGTGAAGGAACCTGTGTACATTACTGTCATTCCAGTAGTCAGTTCCATTTGATTCCTAATCAATACCATTTCTTTTGCTAGCTTTAATATAAGCATCTTGATATAGTCCACTATTTTATGTAACACTGTAACATAATAGTAGTTCTTTTCATCTTATACTGTGCAGTAATCAATTATGATCCAGATCTTTCATCCATAATCTTTTGTCTGTTCGTTTGTCTTAATGAAGAACTTACCTTTTATATATGATTTCCCATCATTAAAACCTGTGGGACAAAATTGCAAAACTTAAACCATTCATAGTCTGATATAGGTAAGATCCAGCCTCCCCAAGACTTCTCCCTCTGAGAAAACTTTTAGAAAGCAAAGGGGTGTCCTTGGCCTCTCATGACTCAGTGGCAGTTTATTATTAAATTTTGTCCAAAGCTCCCACTTTGCCCGTGAGAGGCTCCGTTATAATATAAACAGGCCTCTTCCATGCCAGCCCCAGAGTGTTTCTTTCCATGTTTCCTACATTACCATTAGGTTGTTCCCAGAGCAAGAAAAATAGGCAGATAGAACAGTCAAAAGAAGGAAGTTTCAAGAGTAGGAGTTCAGGAAAAAATGTAACAAAAGAAGAACTTGAGCTGCCAAATAATTGTATGCAGAATGAGAAACCCAGAAACCAGCATCTGACACAAGCACGAATATGCTAAAATGACCTTAGTGGATGAATCTGAGAGAAGCTAATCCCATATAATTCCAGTATTTCCACTAATGCAAGCAGTCCTGATAAGGTGATAATATAATTAACAGCTATTATTAATTTCATGCCTTATTTTTATTTTGTCTAAATACTTTTTATTAGTAGTTTCTTACTTACTGCACATAATCCTCTTTTCTTAGTTCTCAGAGGCCTGGATTTCTCACTTTGGTTTCCCCTAATCTTTCTAATTACTTTTTAACTGTCCTTAGTTTTATTTTAGAAATACTCAGCTGTGGCCATTTTAACGTTTTCTTTTTTACTTTTTTATTCCACGTTTTCTGATACCAATTTATTTCTTCTATTCTTTCTCTCCAGTCATTTTTCTGTTTTTTCCTAGCCTTTCTTCAGCCTGTAGCTTAGAACCCTTTTTCCCCTATTCCTTTTCATTTTCGAAAAGATTCAGGAATGAGCTAGAATGCCTTTAGAAAAGGATTTAGCAGTAGAGATGAAAGAATAAGGTGTGAAAATTGACACAGACCTCTAAAGTTAGACAGTTTCCCTAAAACCAAGTGACAAAAGTATATCTTAGCATTCCCTGTACTGCATTAAAAAAAGTGAAATGTCCTATGTTCCTGTATAATAGGAATATTTTATGTTGCTATTTATGTGTAGATCCTTAAAAACTCAGAGCAGAAACCTCCTTAAACTAGCCAGCAGGAGAGTATGAATAAAAAGAAGTTATGTGAAGGTGTCTGTATCCCTGGGGTTTTTTCCCACTGCTCCTGAGACAGAGGGACATCCAGACTCCTTACAATAAGTAAATATTGTATCTGAAGTTATCTTCTCTTCTGCACTCATGCACTAGCATGTAGCCAAGATAAGTAAAACAGTTATCTAAGTTTCAAGAGTGTAATTCAGGCATCTGTGACTTAAGGTAAACACACATAACACAAATTTGAGCTGGAAAATGAATCAAGCATATTAGTGAAGGCTAGTGGGAGTGGCCTTTACATTCAAACATCTCAGAGGCATTTTTGAGGAGCTAGTAGCCCTGTCAAAAACATTCTCACTGCTCTCTATGAGTTTTTAAGTCAGAGTCAATCTATTAAATACACAGAAAAAGTCTGTGTATTTGTGTAAAATGAAAATGTTTATTCTCTACATATGGCTTTGTATGAAAAAGAAATCTGGCATTTGAGAATTCTTTGACCTAGAAGACAAAAAGCAGAGAAAATTCTGTGGCCATATATCAATAATGAACTTGCTTGTCTTTGACAGAAGTTGCCTCTGTGTTAAACTTCGGAGTTGGTTCCATCAGCAGGGTGGAAGTTGTTGGCAGGTGATGCATCCACAGAACTATTGCCTGAGAGAGGATGTGAACAACGGATGCAACAGGAAGACTAAGTACATGACCATGCACTAGATTATAGAGCATGAGATCTGACTTCTGGGGTGACAGAAAATATCACTGGATGGGAACACACATGGATCAAGACTTCAGTGCACTGCTGGAGAACCATCACATTCCAGGAAGATGCTTTTCTTGGGAAATAACTTGCAGATAGCATCAAATAATGCATCCCCAGTAGGATACATTGTCTGCCTTTAGATTATTGTAAACTTCTGATTACAGGTATCAGACAAAGAAGCAAGCCTAACTTAAAATTGCTAAATAGTAATTCCTTGTCATATATAAATAGTTGATTAAATTGAGTTTGTTATATAATTTTACATTTTCAAAGACAGTGCAGTAAAATGACTAAACTTCAGAAGAATCAACTGTAAATTCAGATAACAAGCATCATCTACCATTGTATTAACCATAACTAAAATATAAGGAAGAAGGAATATATGGGTAACAAAAATTATAGTACAAAGTCTAGATACCTGAATCAATTGAAAATAAGTTCAGAGAAAAAATACCTGTAGTAATTAATTTAGACTCTTGTGGTCAAGTTAGATAAAGTTATCAGACAGGCTAAAACAGTGCCAGTGAGGCTTACAAGGTGCTTAAGATGATGTAAAATAATGTCAGGGTCAATGGTATCTGGATAGGATGCTAAATTGAGTAAAATGAGCCATGAAAGGACATTGTTAACAGCCTGAAGATGAAGAACATTACAAATGTTTTCAAGGGCAATGTTGACAGAGCCTTCCCATTTTAAATTAGCACTATTGTCAGGAGATAGTAGGCATGGAAGTGAATGTCAGTGTTGAGATTTTTTTTTACTTTGAGCACCTCTGCAGCAAGAATAATCAGTTCTCCTTACGGCTAGGTCTTGAAATTATAAAATTGTTTATAACATTTAAATTTCAAAAGTGAATGTGCCTGTAACTATAATCTATAAGGTATTACCCCCACTGATAGGAAAATAAAAATCAACACTTTACAAAGTAAAGGTAGATACAATAGAGATAAAAAGTTGTAGAATCACAGAGTAGAAACACAGGAAAACCTGACTCCATTCTTGGAATAGCTTAAAATAAACATCATTGAGGGCTGTTTCAATGGAGAAAAAAAAATTACATTAGAAATCTAAAAGATGTCATGGAAAATAAATTGTTTAGCACTGCTAACAGCTTTTTCTGAACAGTAAAAAACTTGTATGTTACAATCTATGTTCTCATAGAGAAGGAAATATTAAAATCTGGTGTGTAGGTTATAACTGTCACTGTTTACAGCAACATGAATTATGTTTTCACAAAACCCACAATAACTACCAATATTCAAACACAGTAGTTGGCAAAAATTTCCTTGATTTCAATTTATTTAGACACTAAAATTCATTAGTGACTTTGAAAGTCCTTATTATCCTTATTTGGAAAATTGAAAATAAATATCTGGGAAAAATGTCATCCAGAACTCAATCCACACACATAAGTCAGAAAACCTCAGTCTTTTCTTAGTTACATATTATCACTTCCAGTGTTTTGAAGAAAATGCGGGGTTGAATTTACTCTGAAATAGAGCAAATTACTTTTCCTTAAAATAATTATTTAATATTGGTGTCATAGTAACAAAATCATAGGGAAAACACCAGAAAAATTAGAAAATATTGTGTGAGACAGTCAATAGTAGTAGAACAAAAATAGATATTTTAAGGATTCATACACAGTGATCTGAAAATAAAAGGGGGCTGGGGAATGGGGGATTTGTGGTCATTTTTAAAGGTTTTATCTACCTTTCTTCCTCTGCATGTTTTTTCCCTGCTCCTGTGCGGGCTGTCCACAAACCACTGTTCTTCCAGCCTATATCCCCCTGCTCCAGTCTGGAATCATCCACAGACTGCATTGTAAATATCTGCTGCACTGTGCTCCTCTCCATGGGCTGCAGAGGCCATACCTACTCCACAGAATTCCCACAGAGAAATTCCTGCTTCTCCATTTGTGTATAGGTAGGGATACAATCACAATGTTTGTGTTCTTTTTTATATTGTTGTTTCACACTCATATGCCAATTTGGAGCTTTTTTTTTTCCCATAGCCTACTTATTTGGTATAAAGATAATGTGCATGTAAGCCCAAAGCAAGAAGCATTGAGATTGAAATGAAGAAAATAAAAATCTTCTCTTTCTAATTTTCTTAACAGATACAAGGGGATCCTGAGGAAGCAAGCACCTTCAGTTACTTCTCCTGTGGTATCTTTAAACAATGGAAATAAAAACAATAATACTTGAAATTTTGTGTAAATAGCTATTTGTCATAATAACAGATTTATATGATATTATACACTTTCCACACATAAGTGCTTTATACAAATCATACCTTGGGACATGATAAATATGCCTTTTAGCAGTTTTGGCTTTCATTAATGATGACAGGGTTCACAGGACACTCATACATTGTTTAGACAGTAACAGTGTTTAATGCAATTATCACTGAATTCTCAGTCTTACAAACCTTTATTCAAGTACCTGATTTTAGTAGTGAAAAGCAGGTTTTTATATCAAACTGGCCACACAATAAGGCCTGCCATACCGATTTTACTATACAATAAATAAAAATCAGTACACAATACACATGGTAAATTACTGGAATTTCTCTGAATATTTAACAAGTAACAGTGAGATTAGAACAAGTGTATGTATTTTCTTCAGCAGCAATGTTCTTTGTGGAGAAACTTAATAATGTTTTTGCTTAGTAAATATTTAATTATTGGAATTTTATTATTTTATTATCTCCTATTCTTTAATGTCAGAATAATTTTAGAGATTGTCATGCTTTTTGTTCTATTTAATTAAACTACATCTCAGCTAATATCCTCAGTTTCTAGTAGAAAGCCAAGAGACTAAAAAAACATCTGGGTTTACAATAGAAATGTTGACAAACTATTAAATACAAAGACACTGTTGGGAATCTCTCTTTTTCTTTCAGACTTTCTCAGTAATAATTTGTCCTTTACCAAGGAGTTTTACTATAAGAAATAAATCTGAAATGTGTTCATTTTGATTTCAGTAGAGAATTTGATATCAAGACTGCAAAGGAAGCAAATTAAACCAAAAGATAAAATCACATCATGGCAACTCGTTTTCTGTTCTTTCTACTTTTATTACACATATCGAGATCTGAAATACCTTTGGAGGCAGAAATCTATTATCCAAACTCTTCATGAAGAGCCAGTAATACTATCTAATTCTATCTAATACTAGAACAGAATGGTTAGAAGTCAGAAGGGTCTGAACAATTTTGTTATTTCTTAGTGATCACAGTGTCTTCTACTATCCCTTTTTTGATAATTTTTGGGTATAATTTTGAACACTGGTTCATAAAGCAATGATTTGCCTCACTTTGTGCTGTGGTTACACTTGTGGTCTGCCAGCCCAATAGTCCATCCCCGCTCCAGGTCTGTGCTGCCCTTTCCCATTCACAATTATTTCCAGATAAAGCTCAAGCTGGTGTTCCTGACTGTGTGCATGCTAAATGCACAAAGCACAGAGTTTTCTTGTGTACCCATATGGAGATATCAGGAGACCACAAGATAAAACAAAAAACAGTTAAGTAGTAGGAATAGTATGTCAACATTGTACCAATACTTTAGTTAATTCTACTGCATGTTTAAAAGGAAACCATGCTAGTGTGCAAGGCATCATCCCTTTTACTGGAAAAGAGGTTTTTATTATTTTTTGCTGATTTGATAGAATTTCACTGACCTAAGAGACCATTTTCTCATTCATGTGAAGAATGGTTTGAAAAAACCAATGTATTTACCAAATGAGTTTTTCTTCCTGCATAATGTTGACGGCAGGATTGTAATTTTACACACATGAGAGCTGTATTACAGCTTATACCTTTCTTGTAAACATGCATATCCTTACCATGGTTCATCTTAAATGTAGCAATTTTTTAAAATCCAAACTCCTTAATTTTAACAATAAGTTAAAATCTTTTATATTGATTTATTTATTTGTAATGTATTAGATACAAAAGAAATCCTGAGAGGAAAAAGAACTCCTGTGCTTCCCAATATCAACAATTTTTTAAAAATTGAAATATCAGAAATTGAACCATTCTTAAATTCTTACTATTCGATATTTTTGATATTATCGTGTAATGTATCTGATGACAAAATTAAAACATTTCTGAAAAGCAGAATATTTTAAAATTATTTCTTTTGTTTTAACATACTTTGTCATGTTCAGTATAACATTACCTGATTCCTATGTATTAGTGGCCATTGTTGGCATTACTCTTTAATTAATCTTGGTCCTATCCTTAAAATACATTAGAAATTAAAGATTTCCTGTGATTCTTTAATGAAGACTTGATTTTAATTATATTCACTTACTCTGTAAATTAGATCTGAATTACACTGTTTATTAATAACATATCTGGATATGCAAAATAAATGTCATTTAAATTTCATTAAACATGCTTGCAGTTTTGAGCTTTTACAGAAATGCATATTTAATTATGTCACAAATTAACAGATTGCTTTACTTGGTACAACAATGTTTCTTGTTAGCTGATTTAAACGTTTACAAATGTGGTACAGATGCGGACACTTTTCTTCTCTCACAACTAATAGGAGAAAAAATCTATTAAGTTAATTTTAATTTCAAAATGCAAATTAGACAACACTGATTTCCCCATTGAATTGCAATCTGTAATCATATTAAATTTATACCATGTTCCTTCATGCTTTTCTGAACTGTATTTTCTGATGCAAATATGTTTCTAGTGTGTGAATCGACAGTTTCTAACATTTCTAATTATTTTGACATTTAATAATCAAATATTTAGGATTTAATTTTTTCAGACCTTCAGAACATTTGAGTTGCATTTCAAGAATTGAAAATGAGGACAGATTATATGTCAATGATGCAATACTTACAATTCAAAATGAATAGTTAGCAAATGTTATCTTCTGTTTGCTTATTCCAATAAAGGAAACATGAGAGAAAAGTAAGTCTTCCTATTTCTATTGCATTTTCTTTTTAAAAATCTGAACTCAGTTGATAAATGTTAAGCATATCTTCTGGTTGTATTCCCATTTTCAAAACCAAAAGAGATGCTCAGAGAGGTTAAGAAATTTGGTTAATGCTTTAAGGGCAACTAGTGGCAGAACTGGCAATAAAATGCCCAAGTTCTTTAATTGTTAGGTCATACAAATATTTGACTAAAACAGAAAAACTTCATTCTGGTATATGCAGGCAAGACTTCACTTTACATATTTGAATCTGTTACAGAAATAAACCTAAATATTTTGTATATTTTTCTTTAACCTTTATTCTGTCTGTAATGGGGAAGGTCTTAATCCTGCAAAGATTTTCACAAGGTTTTACACAGCAAAAGTGTACACAGCAAAACTGCAGGGAAGTCATTGGAACAGCTCACAAAGAATAAAGTTCAGCATATATAAATTTTTTAAACAAAGCCATAGTTTTAGTACCCCAATCTTCTGTGTGCTGAAAATTATTTCTATGTTGCTTTTTATAAACATATTTTCAGAAAGTAGTTATATTATAGTTAAATAGTAATTTATATTTAATTAATTTCATTTAATTAGAAACTGAAGTGAGGTATCTGTTATATATATATGGCTTAAATCAAATGAGTTCACCATGACAAGTACTATTATACCACACAACTAATGAAGGCAGATTTAGAGGACAGAATGAAATTCTGGTTAATTTTTTTTCCACTTTCAAAGCAAATGGAAGACTTACAAAGCCCTTATATCTCCATTACTAATATTAGTGTAGAACTGATAAGAATTATTCAGCTACTATTATGGAGAAGGAAAGTGGCTGATAAAGCAGCTTTTTTCCTATCTCACAAAGTATGTTTCAGTCCTAAAATCCTCCCCTTTCTAAAAACTCTGCTATTCCCTGATGTATATATGTGATTCTGCATAGATAAAGGAAAGTTCAGTCAGGGCCTGTCTGCCTAAAGCTCACTGAGTGTCAAGCAGCTATTCAGTCTGCCTGCTTTTCCAGCTTAGTTGACCCTGGTAATTCCCCCACTTTAGCTAAAAGTTAATTATGTCACCCAGGCATGATCAGACCTACTCGTTCTGAGGAGATGGACCCCTGCCTCTTGAAGAGAACAGCACTGAAACTCTGGGCAGGCACCTACTTTGAGGACTGTGTTTTGGAAACATAGTCTCATGGTAAAAGTCTGCAATGTAGGAAAACCTAAGTTTTCCCTCTAAGTTTGAGAGTGAAGAGACAGCAGAATGGGGACCTGGAAGCACCAACAGCACTCTCCTGAATGCAATTTACATTTGATGAAGAGTGAATTAAAGAAAAACATCTTCAGGAGTCATGATTTAGCTGTGTACTAGTTCTGTCTTTTTTGTCTTTTTTTTTTTTTTCCACTCCATTACACTTGGTTACAGCAAGGCTTTGATTCAGCATCAGATGAAATATCAGCCCAGAATAGAATTTTTCCGTTTCCAGGAGAAAGCTTCAAAGAACTAGATCATTATGTGCAAGGTGGGCAGTCCTGCCTTCATGCTGTTTTATTACATCCCTCTCTTTGGTGTCCCTCTTCAGAACAGAACTCATTCCCTACATGCCCACATGACCATTCTGACATATCCATGTTCCCAGCAGTCCATGCAGATTGGATGACAAAGGAACAATTATTCTCTGCTTTTAGATGGACTTGGACTTTAGAGGGGATTTTTAAAAGTTGATTGATTCACCACCATTTGGGAGCACACGTAGCATTTTAGTTAGATGCTAAACTTTAGTCAGTAATCATGAGCAATGATTACTTTCACAAGTCATGTAAAATTGAATTCCAAGACTTCTTTAAGTCACAGCAATATAGCATATATCATAGCAATATGATTCTGTGTTTATAGCAGAAGATATACAGGTTTAATTCAAATTAGATTTTAAATAGAATTTTACAGGAATTACAGCAGGAAAAATTGCTGCTGCACTTAAGTGCTTAGGTACTGCTCTTCTTAAGCAACTGAAGAGTAATTGGGAGATCTATACACAGACAGAAGAGAATCAGAACTATTGGAGTAGTGGGGTTTTTTTAAAATCTTTAGTTTTCACATGATTAAAATAAGTAAAAACTAAACTTCAAAGTTTTGCCCAATTAATTGTTTGAAAATAGTGTCATTCTAGAATTATTTCTCCTAATATTTACTTTTGCCTGTTCCTCTATGGTTTTGGCTATTTTTTTACCTATTAATTGCAGCACACTGAACATTCTTGGTGGAAAACTCCTATGTGAAAATAATCTAAATGTTAATAACCTGTATTTCTATCTCAATATCTGTTTCGTGTGGTTAACATTGTTATGAATTTTAACTGCCAGGTGACAACATGCTCAGAAGTAGTTTCTGTCCCTTTCAAATTGGAGAGTTACCTTAATAAGGCTTTGCTTAACATCTTTCTCTTTCATTATTGTTCTTGTCTCTTCTATTGTCATGAGGGAAATGTCAGATTAGAAAAAAACAAACCAAAACAAAACAAATGTATCCATCTTAAAAAGTGTGAAATTATTCCATCTAAAAATTCTATAAAATAATTTTGAAGGAAATCAGGGTGGTTTATTTAGATTTTAGCAACTTAACAATTTCACATTTAACAATCAAACTGGATAAATCTTCTAAGAAATTAAAGGAGCCGTGACTTAATATTAGTACAGCTTTAAATTCTACACCTAAAAATACCTTTCAAAAAATACATTTTCCACCAGATGGAAAAGGTGTTGTGGCACAGCACATTATTAAGCAGACTTTCAGATCCTAATACTGCTAATTTGTTACAGATGTTACTTTTGAAATGTGTAATGTCAGAGATTATTTTTTAAATTATCATTATTATTATCATTATTGTTAATATTATTATTATTACTATTTTCCAAAATGTGAAGCTATTGTTCCTGTAAATTTTTCATCAGTTACTTCCTGTTTTACTTCGTGTAGGGTATGCTGTTTTACCTATTTCTTAAAGGTGAGCTCTGAAAGATGTTCCACGTGCAGGAGATGCTGGTGCCAGCCTGCTGCAATCCAGGAGAGTTCAAAGGCCTTCCCTTAGGAGCATTGTTTACAGGGTCACAAGACAATTGGCTTCAGTCATCTGTCAATTTCCAGTGTGGCTGTAATCCAAGATGGTAATTGCTAGAATTTTTCAAAAGTCTGGTAACAATAATACTGTTCCGCTCTGGCTATGACTCAGTAAAGCTATGTTCCAAGGCTAACAGGGGATGACTGATTCTGTCTCATCCCCTTCCTTGGTTAGGCAGCAGAAGTTCCTGATACAGACAGTGTTTCTGACAATCTCAAGAGGACGAGCATCACTGGAAGCCATTTATCAAGGCCCAGCCTAACAAGAATTTCTGACACTGTAGAGCAGTCTGTGTTGGGGGAGGTGGGGGTGCACCACCAGAGTCCTTTAATATACACTTTTTTCGGACAGGATACCAACATAATGATGTTCCATTGGGAACTGGTAATCAGAATCGACACAACTCAAATGCCCTCTGTAGAATAAAAGACATTTACTGTTTTCACTTCTGAAATTAATCTCCTTCAGTGTTAGACCCATAATGGCACGTGCCCTCAATCTCTGACAGAGAACCTCTCCACAGACTTATCACTTGTAAGTGTTAGATGAGAGCAGGATGAGAATAGATTTCCTTAAAAGGATGGCATAGCCATCATGTCATCTGGATATGAGCATATCAGTTCTGCAAGGACAAAGCTGTGATCTAATAGTGGCATTAGAAGGAATCAGGGAAGAAAACTAATTTATAAAATATTGCTCAAAATGGGTAAACCAAAGGGGAAGCTGTAGGACATAGATCTTTGGCTTTGTCACTTCATTTGTAACAGTCACACAAGCATAGGAGAAATCCACATGCCTGTGAATTACCAGTTTAGGTAATTGCTCTTATACAGGTCCCAAAACCAATGGCATAAGGAACGAGGAGAGAGTCTAAACCAGGAGCTGAATGCAGTTGAATCCAATTATTCTACGGAAGTGGGATATAAAATGATCCTTAACTGACCCCTCAAAAGAATATAAATAATATAAAATGCGTATTTAGGTGGAGGGGATGGGGGCTTTGTTTATTTGTTTTTATGGTTTGGTTTTTTTTAACAAATTCTGCCATAATTACTGTTCTAGCACTTAGAGCACATTTGTTGCAAGTAGTTTGGTCCAAAGATTTGGACATTATTTTTCATTTACACACATAGATTCACAGCTAATTGGAAGTGGTCACTCACTACTTCTCCAGTACAATTGCAAGTTTTACAACCACACCAGGAACACCATTGTCCAACATTACTGGGCATCCAAGCTACATCCTTCATTTCCTTTCAGACATTTCTTTCCATTCCTTAGTGTTTTTCTCTTCATTCTAGTGCAAGAGCTCAGTTATCTCATGGAACCAGTCCTGGAATATAGAATCATTTGTTTTCAAATGGCCTTCTGCTGTTCAGTGATCTGTGTGAAACTAACCAGTAGCTGAAATTCAATTCCTGCAGCACAATTGCTTCACAAAAAGTGCAACTATCATCAATTTTATTAGAGGGATTAGGCAAACCCTTAGAGACAGGGTTAACACTGAGAAATTTCTCTGTCAAGCACCTCGCAATATTATTTCCTCTTTTTGTTATTCTGTAAATACATGGAACATTACAATCACAAATGCTGTCAACTTGTCAAACTACAAAAGCACTACAATAGCTTTCTAATTATTACATATCTGATATTAATTATCAGGTATCCCCTAATCAACATTTCCATGCAAGAACTGAGAGAGAACATAGAATGCCACACAGCTCACTTATATGTTTTTGTTACTAGAATTACTTTTAGTAGAATTACAATTTCTTGGGACACCAGCTGTTCCTAACCCAGGTCCCTCCTCCTGTGCCAGAGATGTCCTCAGGAGCAGTGCAACAGCTCCACCCCTTGTTGGCACTTTAACAGGCTGTTTCAATAGGCTTTTCCTCAGGCAGGAGGTTTGCAGCTTCCACCATGACACTGTGCCCTGCCACTGGAGTGGCCCAGTCATCTAGTCAGAGGGGTTTTTTGATATTATTGTCCAAAGTCCTCCATACATTTGGCTGCCTAGCAACGTGCTTCTCTGGAAGAGTCTGAAGCCTTCTATAGCTCCGTGCCATATCCGTCAGCTGCATGTGGATTCCTTGGATACCTTAGATATTTAGAATATCATTCAAAAGAAATTTTTTTAAGTAGATAGCCTCTTATCTGACTTCTCATTTTCATTTGAAGATTTTAAAAAAGTGGAATTTATTTGGTGCTTTCTTTTCTTATGTCTCTGCTTTTATGTTAAAATTAAATTTCTGATGTGGGATTCAACTTGATTCTGTTCCTAAATATGAAGCAAAAGTCCTTAAAGGCCTAGATGAGAAGGTATGGATTGTGTCCTGGTATTATAATGCCAACCATTCCAGCAATAATCCTTGTCTTTACATTTTTCTTTACACTTAGTTTTTAATTGGTCCACACAACTCCCAAAGGCTTGTATTACCTAATCTAAAAATGTATTAACAGTTCAAAGTATATTTGCTTTCAGTGATGACGTATGCATCTTGAAGGCAGTTTATCTTATATATGCTTAAAGATTTGTAGATTTTTGTTGATAGGTTGCAGAGCAAAAAACATGCAATGAAAAATTACTGCAACATGACTTTTGAACTATTCTGTCAAAACACTTTATCACTCAGCTACTGGGACTAGCTTTGCTGCAGTGAATTAGTGCCTCTTTTCTCACTTCTTCATCCTAAAGTCTCTTGATGTGAAAGGGTGAATGTTGCCACTCTAGTTATCACTAAAGAAAGGATAGAAAACCTAATATACAGGGTGAGACACATCAGGGTGACAAGTGCTATTTCAGCATCATTAAAAGGAAGTAATTTTCAGTTGAAGTGCAGGATAGAACTCAGTAACTGGATAGCACAAGATAGCCTGAGAGCACATGCATTTGACATGTGTTCTTGCCAATTTCTGACCTTAGTAGTGGTGTTTGATAGACACAGTTATCTAGATATCATTCATTACCTATCTATCTAGCGTGAGCTAGGGGGAGGGGGTGTTATTTTTTTCACGATTGACAGGCAGACATTATTTTTCATGCTTCTGTGAATCAAAATGAAAGTCAGATATCGGAAGCTACATTGTCCATGGCCTATTTATTTTTAATTATTTTCCCAGTTATGCTACTACATACCAAATAGTATTACATTATTGAATTTAAAGTATTTTGGGTTTTGTAGCATGATTACAAAAAGGTATACGAGTTAATAGGGTTGGAAAAATACAGCAGGAGTGTTACAAGGCCTTCTGAGAAAAATATCTACATTCTGTCATTCCAATATTTAGTGACTTTGGAGAACCCAGGAATAATATAATAACTTCTCTGTGCAGAAGTCTTGAAGATCCAAATCTATAATAACTTTCTTTGTGAAATTCTCATTGAAGTCAATGTAGTTTTGAACCCTTATCAAAAGGAAGATTAAGCTTCATTGCTTCTCAATGTTTTCTTTCTATAATAAATTATTTTTTATTTATTTAACAGGAGTACTGAAAATACTGAATTTAGACATTACAAGGAAAGACAAGTTAAAATGTTTGGTTCCTGCAAAGGTTGGGTAAATGCAAATATCATTACATCTGAGTATCAGGATCCTTACTTAAATGTCTAGAAATAGTCAGAAGAGTTATTCAGAACACTTCCTACAAACTGAAGCATTGTGACAATGGTGGGATGAGGGCTTTAGGGAGCACACCTTGACACCACTTGGTAACAAGGACTCATGTCCTAGGATTTACACCTGTCAGGGAAGAAAAGCACTCCCAATGTCAGCAAAGCAGATACTTCAAACACAGTTTTTTCCATTTACAAGGAATGTGATAAAAATTATGGGAATGCTACTCAACCCCTGTATCATTGTTTCTTCATTTCTCTTTCATAGAAGGCAGTGTTTTAGAAATCTGCTGCTTCCAATGCTGTTACACTCTATTATGTGACATCAACAGGACATGTGCTGATGCTAACTTGTGCAGTAACCTAGAAAGACAACATATTGAGACTTTTTGTGGAAAGTCTATAACTAAAATGCTTAAAGAATTGATTAACATTGCTTCATCACCCTATAAATTGATTAGGCTACAGTATTTGTTCTTTGTTTACTGTGGTGCACAAAGCAACTTCTATTTAGGAGTAATCTTTTTTTTCTCCCTTTTCTGGGAGGAGGGATTTTTTAACTGATTTTTTAAAGATTCATAGGAAGGCTAAGTGTAAAACAAAAAGGACACACACACATGGACCTTAACAACGATACATAATTGTCCACACTCCTAGCACAGGCCATGTCATACTTTTAACCCATGCAGACTAGCATATTCTAGATTAAGACAGGGGCAATTTTGGGGTTACCTTTTAGATCTAGTCCTAATAAACATTTAAAATCCCTTCCTTTTTGGGGGAGGGGAAAAAAAGATGTGTGCAAGATGCATGTATGTGAGTTGAACGGATATGGGCTCATCATGCCATTTGGCCCCATAATAAAAGATCATTTCCTAGATCATTTAACTAGAATAAATTTAAATTTTGAGTATCACATTATACATTATGAAATAATTTGTATTAATCTTAAAATCAAAGAGAGTTTTGACATAATCTATGATAAATTTCTATTCAAAATCAGTTGTAATGAAAGACAGTAAGCAGAAAGATCCAAACTGCATCAGTGTTATTATTCCTGAAAATAAGCTATTAAGCCATTTTGTCTCTCTGTTCTCTTAGGAGTTTGTTAGCAAACAGATGCTGATTTCTGTGAATGTATTCACAACACATTTATTGAAGAGCTGAAATTCACAATACATCCAATGCACACAATATATTTACTGAGCACATGAAACAAAGTACAATTTATGTCATGATTAGCATGGCATATATTAGCCCATATGACTGCTGATTTGTATTAAAGATAGTCAAGTATACACTACAATGAAAGGAGTATCTGAATTACAGATTAATGTCTTTGTAGCAATTACTTTAATTTACTTTCTGCTTTAACAAAATGCTGATACAAATGCAAATGCACTGATGTGTGTTATGGGGTGTTCTATGAAAGCCATGTCCTTCTGCCCTCTGGTTAAACCTGTGATCCTGTTTCCAGTTTGTAATGATGAATTTGAGGTATCACTGCTTTCAGAATTTAGGGGAAGATTTAAAATTTTAGTAGAAGAAATAAACTTAAAGAAATTTTCTGAATATATGCCTTTGTGATAATCCCTTTATGCTCTAATTGTCGTTAAATTTGAAGCTAAAAAGTTCTGGATTGAATTCAAAAAATGGAACATGAAAGGATGACAGTTTCTTATTTTTACTTTATAGAAGTGATATTTGATGCCTCATTCTCTAAGGAGCTATGCATTTTACATCTTCAGTTAAAATGTTGCTGACCATTTAAAAAAAATATTTTCTGAGTCAGCTTTCTTAATTTCAATCTGCTAATTGGCATGAGTCTATAGAAAGATATGGACTTTTTTACACCACAGTTTAGCCAAAGCACATTCTTAGTAAATCTATTTATGTTGTATTTCCTTGTAATGAAAACATTGCAAAAAAACGGGTAAAACCTAATATATTTTGGGTTATTTACTATAAAATTATGTATGATTTGATACCAAGACTGTATTTTTCACAAATTTATAATTTTATCACAAATGGATACATTTAGAAAGCAGTGTAAAAGTAAAATGTCTGTTACTAAAATAATAGCAGAGGAATGCTTATTCCTGTTGTAAACAGAATGCTCTTTCACAAACCATTGCTTGCCTAGCAAATAAAATTACCCCTGTGTTACTTTGTCAATATTTCAAATAATTTTCTAGGATGGTTTTACTAAGTAAGAAAGTTTACAGCAAGGAATACCTCCAGACACTCTGTATAGGAAGAGAATCACTGTTTTCGGGGCCTCAACTCATTTGCATTTAAGCTGATGAGCAAGTTCAGCAGGGATTTAGAACCAAGGGGATTAAATACTACTGGTAATATTCTTGCTTAACTTTTTGTTTACTTTTCTACAAGGTTTGTTAAGAAGCCTGAGTCTGTACTGATCCTTCAGTATATACTTTGGACAATCCTTGACAGGGAAAGGATAAATGTGAATGTAATAATTGGTGTCACTGGCACCCTCCCATGGATAACAATCTGTTGCTCCTCTTCTACACTGTAGGGAAAATTGCTGAAAACTGGAGTCCATACTAAGGAAGTTAAATGTTTTATGTCCTGCATCTGTTTTCTTGGTTTAGACACCAAATTTTTCTGGCTATTTGCCTAGTTTGATAAAATTTGTAAATTAAGGTATTTTCACTAAGACTGCAGCATATTTGAGAAGGATTGGAGATTTTGACTGAAAAAGCTAAAAATAAAAAACAATTTAGCAAGTCTTCCCAAAATTTGAGCTATTCTACTATCTGTATCCAGGAAGCATTTATATCTTCCTTACACATACTATTTTCAAAACAAACTCTTCACTTTGTTTCCCTACATAGCATTTTCGTCATATGTAAAAAAGTACACAGAAAAGAAAAACACTTTTTTTCTTCAATATAAAAATGTACATGTCATTTTATTAGTTGTGACTTTTTTTGCCAATTTAAAATTTTGCAAGTAGATATTACATAATAAAAGTGAGGCAGCAGATAAAATGAGGGCTCCTCCAAAAAGAGATGGTGGGACAGAATGTAGTGAAGAAGGTTTGTCTTCCACAGAAAACAAAAGTAGTAACAATTTTGAAATCTATTATATTTTACACTGAACTATGAATTAGTGAAACTATCACTCTGCTCAAGGAAAACCCACAAGATCCAAGGAACTGCCAAGGCTGAATGAAGTATGAAGCATAAAACCTATATATTTCTCTCCAGGATGGGCAATTCAGGAAACAAATGCTACCACAGAGATTGCATAAATGTTAATAAGTTACATATTAGAGGAAAAAAACTGTGAATCCAGAATATTTGGGTATGAGTCGGCATGAGTAAGAGATGAGAATTTCTGTAAAGATCTGAAGCCTTGTCAAGTCTTTATAAAACTACATCAAGCAACACAGTGTATTATCAAAAGGAATTTAGAGAATTCCCAATTCAGTTATTTTCCTGCAGACAGGATGCCATATGGCCAATTCCATAATATAACCTACTTCATTTTTAAAGCTGTTAACTTTCCCAGTTTTTGCCCTTCCCACACTGTGTTTGAAAGGCTTTTCTAAAAATTTATTCCTTTTACTATTATAGATCTCTTTATATTATCTTACTCATAACATTTGTTATCATGTTGAGTTGACTGGGTTAATTTATATGCAAATTATTCAGAAATGAAATTGCCATAGATAAATGTCATAAAGCCATCATTGATTTCACAGTTAATGCAACACGTTTGGAGTAGGAGAGCAAGGAGGTGGTAGGAAGTAGGGTGTCAACTGCTGGTTGCTCTTACATGTGGAGAAAGCCCAAGAACTTGACCTGGGCTTACGTGATGGTGGCTTGAGGTGCCTTTGGTAGCTTAAGCTAAAAATCTCAATTTTATAAAAAGAATAAATAGGTGAAACAAAAGGTACAGAAAGGAAGTGGCCTCACACATGAACACCTGACACTGCATCAATGGCTGAGTATGAGGCAGATCCCTTGTACCTATGAGACAAGCCCCCAAGGCAAGACCTGCACAAACATTTATAAAATAAACATTTATAAAAACCTGTGCCTCACAAGTTACACAGCAACTCACAAGGCTGTTGACAGCTGTATTTAATCTAGCAGAGTATCAAAAAATTCAATGTTCATCCATTTGTGGATTCCACAAGTAGTTGACAGGTGTCCTTGTTAGAGCAACACTCCTACCCCTTCTTTCTAAGAAAACTGAAAGAATTTTCATGGCTAATCACATATTCTATCCATAGATCCCTTGTACGGAATAAATTTGTTAGTTGTTTTTAGGAATTCAAATAGATGTGTCTATGATGCTGCTTATACTTGTTTTTTTCTAGTCCAAGTGAAATATTAAACAAAATGATTTAATACTTACAATGACTTCAGGCCTTAGATGGATACTATTAGGAACATTAAGATTATGGTGATGGGAGGGGAGAGTTGGTCCAAACAAAGCTGTGCCAATAGTATGAACCTGTGATCTAAATCAAGGATTTAATTTTCCTTTTTTTTTCCTCCAGTGCATTTTTATATATTATTCCTTAATTTTTGGCATGTGTACCTCCAATTAAACTTCATTGCTCTATTTAATTAATACTGGAGTTCATCTTTGGGAAATATTCAATCTTTAATTACTTTTACTTAGTTGCTTCTTCTAAGCATTCCCACATTTGTCAATAAACATGGAAACCGAATCCTCAGTATCTCTGTTGTGCTCTCAGCAACTGAACAAACCCTTTTACCTTTTTGCACAAGCTTCCCCATTATCTGTGCACTACAGTTATGAAAAATGAACATACAAACAGGTGTCTGTACTTTCAGAAAGCAAAAAACAAAACCATAAAAACCCAGAAACACTATTCACCAGTATTCTCTAATGAGGGTTTAAGTACCCATTTTTAATGGGACAAGAGATGCATACCAAGATGAAATGTGTGATAAATAGGTAGCAACTTACTCTTTTAATCTGAGAAAATTTCATTATACATTTTAAAGGACAAGAAAATCTCTCATATGATCCATAAAAGGTTACTTTTAATTTATTCAGTAGGATGTCATGGTTAATAAAAACAAAATTATTTTTGAATATCCTACAGCTTTGAGATGTGCTTAAAGCCTTCATACAGATATTCACCTGATAATATAAAGTTCATGGTTTATTCATCCACAGCAGCTGTTGTAAACCCTAGGCTGTCATTTATTTTTCAACTCTAGAAAAAGATTTATAGTCTGATTTTAAATGCAACAGATATTTAGCCCTCAGATCTCTTGCAAAAGCAATCACTTCAATACTACTAGATCCAGAAAAAGAGGGGGGAATATATTGTCATGACAATAAAGAAACAAAGTAAAAATAAATGGACTTTACTCTCTTTTTTCTTTTTAAACACCCGTTCTGAAATCTTCAGTAAAAAGACAAAAAAAAAAAGAAGATTTAAAAGCATGCTGAGATATTACCAAAAGAATTTCTTTTACTTATTGTTGCAAAGTATTGATGAATATGTTTAAAGAGGATTTTCCCTCTAAGAAATGGAGAGATTTGCTCAAAAGCACAGTCATTTAGAATGGCATTCATCACAAAAACATGAGGATTTCCATCTATAAAATATACTTTTCCTGTTTTCATTAAGAATTAAACCTCCATTACCTTCTCTGATGTCTTTGGAAAATTCTAAACATATTTTAAGGAGTGTAAAAGCAGTCTCTAAAAACTGTTTTAAGAGAACAGACTTTCTTAAACACAGCAGAAAAAACTGAACAGGAGAAAAAAAGATGCCTTTGCTGAAATAATGAATGTTTGGACATGCCTTATGTTATAGGTCATAATTTCGAACCAGCAAACAGAGGTAACGTACTATGAGAAGTCATTACAGAACTTATGCATATCCATCACTGTGCACTGCACAATGCACATATTATCATTCTTTGCAGTCTTGGCACTATGGTGTTAAAAGACCAGACACGCCAATTTTAAAATAACTAATTAAATAATAAAAATATTATTAAATCCTCATATATTTATTAACCAATTTATTGCATTAAGACATTCTGATGAGCCTTAGGTACACGAAAATCACAACAGGCACAAGCATCTCCTTCTTACAAGAGTCCTCCTCACAGACTAGCAAACAGGTGGAAACATTAGGACTTTTGCACATTGCTCTTCATGTGGAAGCCGCTATCCCAGTGACACTACAGCAGGGCCAGTTTCCAACTCTCCAAAGTCCTGCTCTGCCTGGCCACCGGGGCACAACGTCACCCATAGACCATGTCCCATGCTTTAAACTGATCATGTCCCCAAGGAGGAGACCAAAACTCATGGCTGCAACTGCCCCAGTGTGCCCTGGCTGCTTTGCTCCTCACTGGGGAGTGGGACACGTGTCGGGGTTGGCTGTTACTCGTCTCTGCCCCAACACAGGAAAAGGTGGTTCTGGGCAGGCCGCGCTCTCGAAGAAGGAGTCTGGACTCTTGCTTTTCAGTCTTCAGTCATGTTTATTGTTCCTTATCTACAGAGTTTTTCTGTCTGTCCAGCCGAGGTCTGATCAGCAAGACAGCCAAGGGCACTCTCTCCCGCCCACAGGGCAGTTGTCTCTTTTATAGTGAAAACTACATATAAGATATTTACCTTCAATTTCCAATACTTTTCACCCTTGTTGGCAAGTGTACCTTCACCATGAACCAATCCACACATGCCAACATCATCCTGAACATGGATGCTAAGGAGAAGAAAGAAGAAGGACAGGGCACGCCCAAATCCCTCCATCTTGGGACTCCTGACCCCCATGTACAGAATTCCAAACCCCACTGTACAGAGTACTGTACAGTGCTCCAAAATTCTTCCCTTCACCCTGTGATTGCTACTACTATGCTACTTAAACTTTTGTGACCTGTAATTCTTCCTATAAGGTTGGCAATTTGCTCCATGAATTAAGATCGAATTTCCAGGTGTCTTTGGCTTCCTGACAGGGTCTCCAAGCCCCTGCCAGGGCTTTGAGACATCCAGGGCATCCAGAGAGATGTCCTGGATTCCGACAGACATGCCCTGGTGCCTGCCCTGAGACCCTGCAGGGACACCCCACTGCTCCCAATACCCCTGGAAGAAACCAGCATACAAGGTACCTGATAGACTAATAATTACTTTGACAGGAGGCAATCTGTATTTTAGATTACAGATTTTAATTACAGGATTCATAAACCTGCAAACCAGAATTAAGTATGTACAGCATATTTACGTTTGTATTTAAAAAGGAAAAATGCCTAGAAAGTCATATCAAAACTTTCCCAAAATATCCTACTACTGTAGCAAAGTTGCATGATCACTGACAGTAACTGTCAAATTTGGTTTGGGTTCAGGATCAAAAAACATGCATAAAATAATAATGTTGTCACATTAATAACAAAAACTTATGCTTAAATATCCTTTCTGTACCTACTGCACGCTACAAATGTATACTTTTCATCTATATCCCTAACCACACTCTCTAAGCCAAACACTAACCCTCAGATCCATTCATGTGAGTGACTCACCTGTTTCCTCAGGCCAAGAGAAAGAGGAAAAGTTACTCTTCAGGTATGCACAGTCACAGCTCCTCATCTTCCTGTGCATTCCTAAAAGTGCTGTGGTTTAATTAATACTCACTGTCGGAATATGTTTGGCTTCTGTGAAGCAGTAGCTCTATAAACAAAGAAGCTACTAGATTTTTATTCATTTCCAAGAGACAGAGGTTCAATAGGTTGAAAGAATATAATGCACAACATTCATCATAATTTCTCACCATGACTCCAAATTGGATGCTTGCATTTAAACTTTTAAAAAGTTATTTAAGGCCTCTAGGTAAACTAGCCACTTTTCAAAGTCACTAGAGATTCTAATTATGTTGCAGTATTACAAAATTCAGATCACTAACTTAGGAGCTTGGATACAGATATACAAGAAAAAGTCATAGAATGCACCCATTAAAAACTAGACTGTGATATTCCTTTATCAGTTTGAAATAAGAAATATTTTCTGTACTATTTTATCAGCCATGAATGATTTAGACATTCTGGTTCTGACTCCTCAGGTCAGTCAATGAAGTTATGACCATTTTAGTTACAGTATTTTCTTCAGCCAGTTAATAAATATATATTAAACTTGCTGATTAAAACAAGTATGTAATACCATTAGATTCACTCATTGGCTTCAGTACTTCATGAGCATTTGCCATAAAATTACTTTTCCATCCTCATTTGAATAAATTAAGCAGATTGTTTTACAGTCTGCCTGATGTGTAGAACTTCTTATACTTCTTTTCCGAATCTAGTTGTATTTTCAGTTATCTTCACATGTGTAGCCAGAATACCTTCAGCAAGACTAGAGGCAGTGCTTATGACACCTTCCTATTCTTTTTCTCCAATATGTATTTGTGCATTTATGGTTTTTAGGGCACCTGAACAAGACATCTTTTTGAAGGATTTATTGACAATGTGCACAATCCAAGATACAACTGTCTGTTTTGAAAATTTTGAAAATTTGAAAATATTCTTAGACTGGATATTAGAAATTGCAGGCAACTTTCTACATTAAATCTCCTCTCTAAAGATTTCATTAGGTAAGCATAATGCTTTCAACTTCTCTCTGAACCTCTGAATGAATCCACTAGAGGAGTGACAGGGAACTAGGATATTCTACAGTGGAAGTACAAGTATTCATCTAAGCATATAGCAGGAAGTAGTATATTCTTGATGTATTAAATAGTTCAAATATTATACATAATAAATCATGTCCCAAAGATCACTTTGGCAAAAACAGTGTTAGTCTACACCCCATGTCTTTAACTTGTCAGAGGAGTTTGTTTAATAGTTTCCTATTCTTTGTTCTCCTGTACAGAATGAGAGAAGCAGCAATCAAATCAGTCACAGTCAGAAAAAAAAAGGAAGATTCACTTTCTGATTTGTGGCATTCACATTCTCTGAAAAAATTCCTTCTCCCAGGGCTTTTCTCCTGGGAAGCTGAAAGGCAGTGAAAGAGGCCTCTGAGAAAATGAAAACAATTCTTATCTCATTCGCTTCTCCTGTGTTGTGCTCATGTGGAATGTGTTTGGAGAGTGTTTACCCACAGGTGATTGTTTGATTGGACTCTGGTGTGAGTTGTTTTGACTCATTGGCTGATTAGGGCCAAGTTGTGTTGGGACGAGTCACAAGTTTTCATTATTTTCTTTTTAGCATTCAGTAAGTATCTCTTTTGTATTCTTTAGTACAGTATGGTATAATGTTCTTTAATATAATATAGTATAATGAAGTAATAAATTAGCCTTTTGAGAACATGGAGTCAGATGCATCATTCTCTCCCTTCGTCAGGGTTGTTTGCATTCACAATACTGATTCATTCTACTATCATCTTTCCAAAACAGCTCAGCTGTGGCTTTAGAAGTTCTTCAAGTTTGAAATCAATATAAAAGCTTAGTGCACATTAGTATTAGTTCTTATCTCATGCTTTCCAGGTTGATTATATGACAGTATAGCCAAGGCATCTTTTCTATTGTCTTAATCAGCACATACATACAGCTGATTTTAGCACTAACTTTTGCCGTTTTTTAACTTGGGACAGCTGCTCTCATTCTTCTTTTTTTCATGTGTTTTTCTAAATCATTCGGAACTATCCTCTGTTGCATACATGATCTCTCACATTTTCCGGCTAGTAGGCATATAGGCTATATATGTATATGCTATAGGCATATACATTTTATATATATATGCTTTATATACATTTTGCATCACTTCTTTTACTCTTTTTTTTTAATTACCCAAATATATCTTTCAAGATCATAATTTATTTTTTTTCATTCCTTTGGAGCTACAAATACACTAACATTTTTGGAGCAGGAGGGTAACCAACAACAACAAAAAATTTCCAGAATCATAATTTCCTGACTAGAAGTGATTAGTAAATGCAAAAAAACCCCAAAACTTGTATGAACACCATTATCAGACACAGGAGAAACTTCTGGCATCTTCTCGCAGAAGCCACCCTTTTACCAAAACCTTACCATGAAATTCCAATACACTGTGTAGGAAAAACAGAGAGCTTAACTAGAATATTAACTTATGTCCATCATTTAAATGCCTGAATTTAGGTTGGCTAACATTAGATGAGCACAATAACTTTTGCATGAAAATTGCACTGATAATTGTGCAATAGTGATGATGGTGGCAAAACCAGATAATACTGGGGTTTTTTTTAAATTGCATGAGGGAACAAAATACCTTTTCCTTGCATAGAAATTAACTTTTCAATCATTTTTATAAACATACATTATTAGAATCATGATTCTTACCACCTGAAATAAACTATACTTAACAATCATTAAACTTTTGATAAAAGCTTTTTTAATCTTTCTGGGAAATTTAAAATTCCAATTCCTTGGATCCCCCTTCACAATTTTACACACCAAGGATTAACTCACTACCAACCTCTCTTCCTAGGTGAAGTAATAGTTCTTTCTAGGGTGAAAACAAAGCATAGCACAAAGGACAATCTATTTCAGAGTTGAATCTCAAGAGGAGGAATGGATGTGGAACAAAACTACAACATCTGTATCCTTTAACCTCCCAGCATTCTACAGAATATTGTAGCATGAAGAGTCTGCCCGTAACCCTTGTGCCACACTTGCAAATTCATTGCATGCCTTCAATTTCATAGTGTATCAACTTAATTCTGATAAGCCGAAAGATACTCTCTTATTATTTCAAGCACTTTTAACCAATAAAAAACATCAACCCATTAAGAATTGTATCCTAAGGCCAGAAGGGTTAAAAGAAGCCCCAGGACCAAACACTGCATACACAGATATGACAAATCTCTGCTAGACTACGTTAGACCTGCAGGGTGGCTTACACTAAACCACTCACTTCCTGGTAGTGAAATCAGAATTGCCTCAAGTCATATCCAAGTTCCTTCTTCCCTTAGGAAATCCAATTATATAAACACTAAATGGCAAAGAAGCCAACCAAGGGTTGCCTTCCGTTATTACTACATTGAATTGAGCAACACTGACTTTCACAAAAGTCAAGAAGTACTTGCCATGACTAATGAGCAGGAAGGAGGATACACTCTTCCAGGTAAGATGCAATAGCAAAATTATTGGTATTAGTAAATTTAATTCCTTCGGACTTTGTAAATTCACTTAAATTCCAGATTATAGACATTATAGACATCCTATATAGTCAGATAAATGCATCTTCAGATTTCATTCCCTATGTTGATTTGGGACTTTATTTACTTCCACTCATGTGGGCATTTAGTGCCAGTTCATACAGTCTGAGGAACAAAACATGCAGAGATATCACTGGCAGATGCAAAATAGCATGAAGAGAAGCATGGCTGTTCTGAATATAAGGTAAGAGAGCAGTCAGGAGGATATCCTGAGGCTCATCATAGAGTATTGGATGCCTATGTTTGGGCAAGTTAATTAAGTCATTGACTTCCAATAACTAAAAGACCTTAGACATATAATTTTAATATAAATACTTGTGTATAATCTTCTTAATTTGGAGCCAAATCCCACTCTGGGCATCTGCACTCTGAAGTCACTTTGAAATCCTTCATGCTTGTTCTATTTGCATAAACACAGGTGCCTAGACTAATTTCAGACATCTAAGGTCTCCAGGACATCCACACAACGCTGGTAAATAGAGTGCCTGAACTAAGGCAATACAAAGTCTTTTTGGGATGCAGATAAGCAAGGATGAGCAAAATAGCATCACAAACATTATTGCATCCAGTAGCAGAAAAAGATCTTTTAAAAAGTGCCATAGGAACACTATTAGTAACACCTGGCAGGATTCACCTAAATTTTGGACTGTTAGTTCAGTCAATTAATATAATACCAGATGACTGTCATAGATCTGTATTTTTTTTTTTTTAATAGCAATGTCACTATGCTAATTGAATTCCAATTCACTAAATTGGAATGTATATGCCTAAAACCCTTCTGGATGTTCTATCTTTTTTCATTTCCTTCCTGGAATTGTTAAAAAATTATTTTCCATACCTTATTTACTCAGCTGCAGGTATCAAATTACTGTAGGTTGAATTTCAGTAATAGATTACATTATTTCTATGTGATCTTTATGTACCACAGCGGGATGATGTAAAACATAATAAACGTATTTAAATTATTCGGAAAATTTTAAATTGAGACCAATGGAGAAAACTAGAAAAACTTAAAGCACAAATGAGAAAAATCATAGAATCATAGAATATCCTGAGTTGGAAGGCACCTGCAAGGATCATCAAGTCTAGCTTGTGGCCCTGCAAAGGACACCCCAAGAGTAATACCATGTGCCTGACAGCATTGTCCAAATGATTCTTGAACTCAGACAGACTGGTGCTGGGGCCACTTCCCTGGGGAGCCTGTTCCAGTAACTAACTGCCCTCTAAGTGAAGAATTTCTTTTAATATCCAACCTGAACCTCCCCTGATACAATTTCAGGCCATTCCCTCAGATCCTGTCATTGGTCATGACAGAGAAGAAACCAGTGCCTGCCCTTCCACTCTCCCTCATGAGGAAGCTGTAGGCTGCTCTTATTCAGGCAGAACAAAAGGACATCAGAAGAAACAGTGTTAAGGCACATCAGAGGATGTTAAGATTAGACACTGGAAAAATAATTCACTGAACGTGTGGTTAGGTATCAGAATAAGTTGCCCAGGGAGGTGGTGGAGTCACCAACTCCAAAAGCATTCAAGTGTGTGGGTGTGGCACTTGGAGGTATAACTTAGGGATGACTATGGTGGTGCAGGGTTGACTCTTGCACTAGAGGATCTTGAAAGCTTCTTCCAACCTTGATGATTCTGTGATCAGGCAGATAAGACTAGCATAAATACAGTAGAGTCAATAGGTCCTATTGTAGATAAATAGTCTTACCTAAATATATGTAACAAGTGTCCTAGCAGATGCTTGTGGAATGAAAAATATTATTTTCATTCCATTAGAATTAAATGCAGAAAAAACACTCTCAGTTAAAATAGAGGGTGTTCATAGTATGATTTCCATCAGATTAAGCTGACTGGTTTTAAGAAACTAGTGTAAATTCCATTTGCAACAATGGCCCATTGTATACACTTCTGAGTAGCAGTGTTATGCTCTTCCCCAGGTGCTTATATATCTTACAATACTAACAAATAACATAACTTTTCAATACTGGCAAGGAATTTCTTTTAAAATTAAAATCTAAGTTACAAAATTTGGACTTCAGCAATATTTAATACAAATGGTGGAGTGGTGATAACATTACTAGGCTAAAATAAGACTGTCAAAATCAACACAAGATAATGAGTGGTAAGGGATTTAAGTATATAACTAGAAAGCCTGAACTCCTTGTGAGGCTTCAGAATATGTAATCCTGTAAGAACAAGGATGAAGTGAGATAACATTGCTGCAAAACATTAATTTTTCCCCAGCTATTCAAATTACAGGAAGAAATCCTTTTTCTTGTAATCCCTTCTAATCAGGGGAGATCCCATTGCTTTCTACAGCTACCTGACAGGAGGTTACAGCCAGGTGGAGGCTGATCTCTTCTACCATGCCTGCAGTGAGAGGACTGGAGGAAATGGCCTTAAACTGTGACAGGGGATATTCAGATTTGATATTTGAAAAAAATATCTTTACTGTTGTGTTGGTCAGGCATTGGAATAGGTTGCCCAGGGAGCTGGTGGAGTCACTATCACTGGAGGAGCTCAAAAGATGTCTGGACCTGGCATTAGGTGATATCATTTAGTGAGTTAGGGGTTGATGGGTGGACTTGATCTTAAAGGTCTCTTCCAGTCTTGATTCCATGATTCTAAGTGAAAGAAGAAAATAGAAAGGAAACAATGGGAAATCTCACAGAAAAAATTAAACCTTCTTATATAACTTGGCCTAGCCCTTCTCCCTGTGTACTCAACCTTTAGAGAAAGAAGAAAACATCTAATTGCTGTAAAATCTCTGAAGGAAAATCAAAATGAAGCACAATCAATACTTGCTTTTGCAACTGCTTTCATTAAAAATTTCACATATATTATGCATTATGTTTTAAGTGTATATTTTAGGGTAATTTATTATTTTAAAAAATCACAAACAACAACAAAAAGAAAAAAAAAAAAAAACAAACAAAAAAACCACACAACCTCCCCCCTAAAAAAAACAAAAAACCCCTCAAAAAATTCTCCAAAACACATAAAAATACCCCAAAACAAAGCCAACAACCAGAAAAAAGCCTCTAATCTTCTTGATTTGAACTTACTGATACTCTCAAAAGGAAATGTACTTTTCTGTAATCATCTTAGAAGCCATTCATGTAATGGCAAAGTTATTGAGTTATTGCTAGAATGTTGTAGCTTGGTCTAAGACAACTTCTTTCCCAGCCATCTTAAAAGCAGGTTTCCATGACTTCCATTTCCCCAAAAATGAAAGCACAGTGAAATAGCATTCAAAGACCACTCTCTCTCAAAATTAATTGCTAACATGGAAAATTACTTTGAGTAGTTCTAAACTTCATCCTGTCAATACATCCACAAGTTTTCTCGCATTTAAGTTTATATTTATTGCTTTTTTTTCTCTGTTGGCTTAGACAAAATGTCAAGAAAAATCAATGTGACAAAATCAACTTGAATATAAAGATGAACAATTTTCATTGCTGTAAAAAAAGTCATGAATACATACATACTTGAGAGCAGATTTTGGCTCACTGGATTTAGAAAAAACCCCAACATTATGAATTTTCATGGACAATGAAAATAAAGCAGTAGCAGCTCATTCATTTTCCATATTCCACTCATTAAGGTGATATTCTAAATTAGAGTGCAAAAACTGTGATGAAATTAGCATCTCCTATTAAATACCTCAAACAATTCCCTAAGCATCTGTTGCTTCTCGGTGCTTGATATCTAAAGAAGCTGAGCATTTTGTCTGAAATAGTGAAGTAATTCTATTATTCGTATGGCCAAGTACTCAGAAGTCAAGAAGTGAAGTCTGTTTATTGTGTCACTGACTCCGTATGAGAATGGCTGAAATGGAAGAGTGCATTGGCAGATGTTATTATTCAGGATTGATGAGGGAATTCAGAGGAAAGAAAGGACCATTCAATTGCATTTAGAAGGCAAAGAGCATAGAACATTGCCCATGAAGCTGGCCAGAATGGCTCAAATAAAAAATGTTTCTGCTATGTATTACTTCTGCTGATAATAGATGAATTCTGGTATGGGTGGCATGAATTTTTATTACTCCCAGACACAACACAAATAACATCACTTTAAGATGTGGCTTAATTTCTGCACAACTCTGCCATTTCATCTACCTGTTTGAAATAAGTTTACAGAGCTTTGGTGTCCTTTTCCACAACATTATTCACCTGCTCTATAATTAACCTTTTGTTTAGCAATAGCAATTAAAATTAAATTAGCATTCTAAACTATATAATATTTCATGTTCAGCCTACAGCTCTTGACTTCATTTTAATTTGAGTTTAGGCAAGGTTCTGAAATAGATTTTCCTCCATATCATTCTATTAAAATAATTATAGGCATCTTTTAAAAGGTATAATCTTCATTAACTTAAGCTAACTTTAATTTTAACATCTGACCTTGTCACCAATATATTACAGCTGCTATGGCTCACCAGGAAACATCAAATATTTAAGGAATTATATGAAATATTATTTTAATTTTTAATCATACTGTTATGGTATTCAATGGATTCTGATTGTTTAAATCTGTTATAGAAACTGTTTGGCTTTTGTCATATCCCGTATAATTTCTTGTTGTTCCTTTTTTTTCACTTATAGCCTTCTTGAAAATTGGCTTTTCCACAGAACTCTTTGTACATCTGTTAAAAAATTCTCCCATAACGGTCCAGCACATTTATCTGCTGAAAATTCTGTTCTGCTGCATTAGATAACAGTTCTTACCTATTACAGAAGTCTTTAGCTCAAATTTATTTCATTTTATATCACCTCAACTGATTCACAGCTTCCGCCTGCCAGAGTCATTTGTTTCTATTCATGTTTTTTTCCCATTCTACTCTTGTGAATGTACTATCTGATTTGAATGAGCCCATTAATCGATTCTCAACTTCATAAAATATAAATTTATATTCCATCCACAGGTGGATACTGTAATTCCTTCAAGCACTGGTCTGGCTGTTATACAGCAGGAAACAAAGAAATCTATTGGTTTCCTGCTAATTCCTAGATATTAATTCCCAAAACTGAACTTTCTTCTGTTGTGCAATAATGTTGTTGGCCTTTCACTTCAAGCCTGTCCAAGTCATCTCTCAGTTAGTTATTTTATTCTTCTTGCAATGATAAATTACTTATATTTCAGCTTCTTGATCAATTGAACCTTCATTAAGAAAACCTTAGATGAGACCTCAACTACTGACATGAAGCATGGAATTCAACTGACTAAAGAGTAAGAAATACATTTTGAGAGGGTGGTCCATCTCATGCTGGAAATCTGGAATAGGTTACATGACTCATTTCCTGTTTCTCCCATTCAGTACAAAGGAACAATGTCTATCACCTGAATTACTCGAAAGAATTCTGCTTTGGCTACTTCCACAGTAGTATTTATCTGCTCGAAACATCTCCGCTGTGTGATAGGTTGACCAGAGCCAGCCACGAAGCACCCACATAGCTGCTGCCTGTCTTCTCCCCATAAACCCAGCAGGCTGGGAGAGGGGTAGGAAACTACCTGTTCTGCAGTAGTCAACCCCTATGTGTTCACAACACTTCTAGTCAGAAATCCAAAACACAGCACCACAAAACAAACAAACAAAAACAAAAACAAAAAAAAAAAACCACAAAACAAAACAAAGCAAAAAAAACCCCAAAAAAACCAACCAAACAAAAAAACCCCAGCAAAACCAAAAACCAATTCTTGGCTTTTATCTCCAGTCACAGTAGTCTGGACTGTAAAGAGAGGGAAGGGAAATGTTGCCCTGTGAACTGAATTTCTGCATCTGGGAAGAAAGAAATAAATAGTTTTTGTCTTACCTATTTCATGTTGTATACCCTCTCATCTTTGCTTGTGTACTTCCTGCTAGTAGCAAAACCTGGTTGTAAACAAAGTAGCTAATTTTCTCATCTCCTCTACCCTTCTTTCCACCAAGCGTAACAAGGGCAGGGATAACCAGCCAGTTGCCATACTGAAAGCCAAACAAGTCCTTTCCACTTCAAACAAGGACTTGAACCTGGAAATCACGCTCCGATTACTTAATGAAAAGTAAAATAATCTTGCCAATATAAATCTGAATAGATTTATTACTCAATCTAATAATGTTATGATGTAACAGGGTGCTCTACTGGATAAGGTAGGTTCAACCAACCATCCTCCAACCAGGAAACTGGAGTCCAGGTTCTGCCATTGTAAGTCCAAGTATTTTTTAGCTGTGGCACATTTTGCTCCAAACAGACCACTAGTCCAGAACAAAGCACAAATCTGAATGTGAAAAACACTGCGTTGGATGCTTCTGTAGTCATTCCTATTGCTTGAGTCTCCACTTGGCTCTTTTCACTGTTTCATCAAAAGCCTGTTTTATTCGCATCTGGGAATGCAGGACAGATCTGAGTTGGCAGACAAGGCATGCAAAGGAACAGGCTGTAGATTTTACAGTAGAAGCAGACCTATTATGCTGCACTAGATGTAAAATGTTTTTGGCATACTAAGATTCTCATATCAAAAATCTCTCTGTTTTTCACCAATGAATGTTTACATAGTCAGCAGTTAACAGGCTTGGCATGAAGGCATTAACAGTTTTCGATTAGGAAAATATGTAGAGATAGTCAGACATTTAAATCTCATGCAACTCCTATGGACCCAGAAAGCAGATTTTTTTTTTTTAATATTTAACACATAGAGGCAATTTGCTTCTGTCTGCATTCACTAGCAATTTATCCATTTCCATCTAAAATACTCCTCAGAAGGTCAGATTCCTTTTGAAGACAAGAACAACATTCCGCCAAATGTTGATTGACAGCCAACCTGACCAGGTTCAGTTTCTGAGCAGTAGAAAAGAAAAAAGAAAAGCAAAGAAAAGAAAAGAAAGAAAAGAAAAGAAAAGAAAAGAAAAGAAAAGAAAAGAAAAGAAAAGAAAAGAAAAGAAAAGAAAAGAAAAGAAAAGAAAAGAAAAGAAAAGAAAAGAAAAGAAAAGAAAAGAAAAGAAAAGAAAAACAACACTTACAGAAACTGATTCAGTTCCTGGTTCACCACAAAGACATTATTGGAAAGCTTCTCCTCCCTCAGACAGACCATTACTTTCTACACACCAGAAGATTTACACATATGTCACTGAAAATTATAGCTCATGCTATTGCTTTTTGGTTAATCAATTCATTAATACACATTGGATGGCATCCTTAAGCCAAACTGATGACTCCAGATACACCATTAATTATTATTTAGAATTCTACAGTGTTTCTGTAGCCTCAGTGACTTGATGAGATTATCCATTATTTACATTAGAATGACAAATTAAAGTCAGTCTAGGATACCAGGAGATATAATGACCAGGAAGATAAAGCCCTATCGTTGTCCAGTTCTTCAAATTTACCTGAGCAGCAGTGTATAGAGGAAATTCCCTTACTATTTTTAAGGCTAATTGTATAATATAGCTAATTAGAACAGCTGATTGTATAAATATTAGAGTTTAAAATAGCACTTAATACTAAATATCTGCTGTACAAACTAAGAAGCATCATGGAAAAGAAACTCAGCTTTTCAGCTGCTGGTAAAGAAACTTCCCACTGACCACTCACGGGCTCCCACCAGTCACACTCCCCAAGGCCAGATTTCCAGCGCTGGCACCGAAGCCCCTTCCCAGCAGGCAGCTCCAGTGACCTGCTGGGATCCCCGCTTGGCTCCCCACTCACCCCACTCACACAGACAGACCAGGTTTCCATGTTGTCTTGAATGTCTTGTTCCATTTATTCCTGGCACACTACCACAGACACAGCCCAAGCTGGTGACTCCAAGGAGGGACCTCAAACAAAGGATCCCCCTGGGCTTTTATCCCCTCCAAGTCCAAGCACACATGACTCTCCTTCATCCTACTGAGTCTTTGGCTCCTGCTGTGTCTTTCAGTGTCCCTTAACCTGACTGGCAGCACCCATCTTCCTGCCCTTTGTTATTCCAAAAATTGGCAGCTCCTCACCTTTTGTCTGGGGCTCCCACTCAGAGCTCAAGCCACATTTCAAAGTGCATCTCAATCTGCATCTTGCAAGCTCAAGTACCTGCACCTGGAGTATTCCTCAGACCTGTGTCAATCCTGGTGCATTAATGTCAGTACAGATAACTCTGTATAGATTGACAGATTTATACCAGTTAAGATTTTTAATTTCCTTTTTCTGCCTTCACTGGTATGTGTTGGTGGTTTGGGTACATTTGAGGTTACTACCTACCTCTGCCTTATTTACTTTCTGAAGATGAGCTGCAGAGTACAGTGAAATTATGCTGATAGAAAAGTGACATCAGACGGCCCTTGGGGAAATTTCTTTGTCGTGTCACCCAGATTTAATTAGGCAAAACTAGAAGATGGGGGGAAAAAAGCTTAGCTGACATTGATTGCCATTAATGTATTTCTAAAGACTATAATTCCCTGTGACTTGGTACAGAAAACATAAGTCATGTTATACTTTATTATAAATAAATTTTTAAAAGATGTGTTATTTTTCAATGTAATTAACTGAATAATGAAAAATAAATTAATCACTTCCAGAGTGAAAATGTTTTTGTAGCTCTCTCAGGCTCTTTTTGTTTTGCAGTATATGGTGCCATTTCTTCTTCTTCTTTTTTTTATGATTAAGGTACAGCACACAGTATCTACAGAAATAAGTGATTAGTTTTCTTTTTCACTCATGTGGAAAAAAGATGACACTAAGAACTTTTGAATTTTTGGTTTCATGTAATAGCCTGATTAAATTCAACCATTAGCACTGAAATTCAGGGTAGATAACTTTTTGTAACTATAGCTATACACAAAAAGAATGAAAAAAATCCTTGTACAGTGATGGTCTCTGAGCTGACTATGTTATTCAGGGAGAAGATCGTAAAAGCACATTTTGTTGTCTGAAAGCTGTCCAGTTTTCAGTAGTAGCAAAAAATTCAACTGAATTTTAAAATTTATTAGGAAAAATTACAGATAGCAAAGGCAACAAATGCTGCTGCAAATCAATATTGCATGTGGATTTATAAAGCTTTGCACAGCTCTTGTCCTTCCATTTCAAAATGGATGTAATTAATCAATCTTCAGAGAGGAGAAAAGGCATCATCAACAAGGATCAGAAGGAATTTGGAACTAAGAATCTGCAGACTGGAAGAGCAAAAAGCAGAGCACAGGATAGAGAGAGAGAGAGAGAAAAGGAGGCAGAAAGATGATGTTGAAGTATGTGAAGTCATGACCATCACAAAGATTGAACAGAGAGTGTCTATTCATTGCCTTTACTTTTCAAAAACTAGAGGTACATTTCACCAGTTTTTTCTACATCATGCTCTCATGCAGAACATAAGAAAAAAATCCAAGGAAAATGGACTTAATTTATAACTTTTATACCCTAGTCAGCAGAAAATTTCAGAAGAGTGCCACTGGCCTAGTAAATAATGAAATTTTTCATATATGAAAACTATGCTTCTTGTGTTCATTCAAACATCTCTGAAAGTCTGACCTCTTTGTAGGAGCCTATGGAATCCAGATCAGAGATTTCAGAAAGTGCAGGGAATATGAAGATCTCATACATTTGAATAAAATTTTAGTAACAACTCTTTGCAAGATCTTTCTTCTTTACAATCTCTTCCTCCACTTGAAAAGGAAATCACGTTATCCTCTTTCTGTCTAACACTGTGAACATAAAAAAAATTCATGTTACATAAGGTGCCAGAAAGCTAGGACATACTAGATGAATATAGTATGTAAAGGACACTGAAAGAGTAAATTCTGGAAGATAGATTGTAGTATTTTAAGTGTTTTGCCTGCAAAAGCTATTTTTCCTTTTACTATTCCTTTATAAGCAGTACTAAGTGTCATGATTATGGTTCCCAGCTCAGTCTTCCATGCTGCTGAGCCAGATGGTGAAAGAATTCAGGTCACTTACATCACATTAATGTAACAGTTTCATTTTCCAATACTAAAATAGCATTTCAAGAATATTATATGTTTCATGTTATATGAATCGTAAAAGGGCTGTGAGGCCTTTTAAGAACTACATTATTTCATTTAAGTATTTTCAATGTGGAGGAATTAATGAAACAAAACTTGCTCATTGAAGTCATTAAAGTGAATGGTTTCTGCCATAAGCTATAGTAGTTGCTGGATAGATAATGCAGTAACAGCCATTCCCATGGTTTCAAAACAGCAAGTGCAACATTTTGCAGAAGGGGTCTATTACAGGAACTCTCTTATCACATTCCAACACTTGGGGGTTTTATTTGTCAGAGTAAATTGCCTGCACAGTGTATCCCATGGACTTTACACATAAATGATAATTTTTTTTAAAATCCAAATGGACATTTAATATAATATTTTAAAAAACATACCCTGCTCAGTTTTCAACATAACCTTTTTTTAATTCTTATGAGGATCAGTTCTTATAGCTAAGCTAGATATTTGTCTTTTTCTTAGATATTACCTTCATTATCTTACAACTTTTCCTAAAGACACTGAATTATTATGAATTGTACATAAAAGTGTATAAAATCATTTACAAAATGTGGTGCATCAACCTTATTAAAAACAACACCTGTATGCTCACAGGAGTTTGCCCTTTTTTATCACTCTGCTATCTAGCAAATAATTTCTGTTACTTTTAAAACCTATGTGAACTTAGTAGTTTTGCAGTCAAATAATATTGGGTTGAAATTTGCTAAAGTAGGTGGCCGTGTTGTAAGCTCTCCTTGCAAATTTTGCTGGTACTAGTCCATTCACAGTAGCAGCCCCAGAGGCTTGCTGTGTGTTCAGATTCCAAGCTGTCCTCCCTGTTTAAAAAGGAAAGCAAATCAGAGATTTAGACATGTGCATAGCAAAGAATCCTGTTGGCTTGATGTACTTTTTGAAGCTAAATATGTAACTGGGAGGAATAAGGCATGCATCAGTTTAATTAAATTTATTAATCAGTCCTGTAGGCTATGTTATGCAGTTTTGAAGAAGTTCTGCAAGTGCACAAATTTTCTTGGTGACTGAATGAAGTAATACCATTTTACTGCTCTTTCTCACATTCTTCTTAGATTTAAACAGGCTGATAACATCAGTTTTGGGTAATCCAAGGGTCTGTTTATTCTGATAAATAAAATATGATCAAGCCTGGAATGCTGATCAGATCCACACAGCATTTACAAACTGGATTAGTCCATTGCTCTGTTATGAGACGCTCAAATGACTCTTCTGTATCTAAGCAGGGCATATTCAGGAGTAAATTCATCTCACTCATTGTTTCAGAAAGCACAGCTTGCAGAAATCTGATCCAGTGTTGATTCTCTCTGCCCCCAGTAGATCTCCAATACTACTCCAAAATGTTTTGTTGTTGCAAACAGCCTGTATACCCTAATGCCATTGCAGATAGAACTGTTTAGTAATTGAATCTCTTCTTGAGTTCAAGCATGGATTTCAACTCACTTAAATTTAGCTTACTGTGTTTCTATCACACTCAGTGAAAATCTCATAAGTACAATAGGTGAAATTTGGGCAGATTTATTATATGCTAAGATAGACTACTTTTATCTGGTTTTTTTGTTATCTGAATATGCTTCTAGACTCACAATTGTATTGTTATGGGGATTATTTCCATTTCCTACATATGGGAGTCTAACACTTTACAAAATACTTGAAGCTTTTCAAATCACTTGCCTAATGGCAGCTGACATAAGATGGGACCTGTAGGAAACCAATGCCTGCAGGTAAGCACAACTCAGTGGTGTCCAGGGCAGGGGAGGGCAGGGCTGAACTGGAGGCCAGCCCTCCAGCATCACGGGGGCAGGGGCTGATGGCCCTGGGAGGAGTGACATGGAAAAAATCTAGAAAACAATTATATGATGCTGGTATCAACATAAGGGATTCTCACATCTATGATCAATAAAAAGTCAAAGAGATTTGCTGAAGTAAATTTAAATATGCCTAGACCCAGACGATGAAATTTTAAGATGCACGTAGCCAAAACTTCCTACACATTATAATTCAGAAGCATTAAAATTGCTAAAAAAATTTAGAGACACCAAAAAATGTATTCCAGACAAATCTATCAGGAAGCTCTGTTACAATAATCAGTATCTTAATCAATGACAGACCCACAATATTAGTTTTGTATTAAAACATTATCCAAATTCTTAACACATCCTTGAGGTGCTGAACAAGTTGCTCTGTTACAGCCCAAAAATAATTTTTGTTCAGGTACCCACAGGCAATGCAGAGTTAAGCAAGAAGCAGTGAATTGCAAATATTACTGAAATACCCATTATGAAGATCTAAAAATAATTTATGGTTTAAATTAATTTGAAAAGATTCAGAAGCAATTTCTGAAACACATATGAAGGGATTCTCTTAATTCTAGATTCAACACTTAAGTGCTAGCATATGGCTTAACAATTTGTGTGACATATACAAGTGCTGACTGTCTGAGATAAAGCCATTTTTCCTTCTTCATTCATTAATTTCAAACAGCTTAAATTCCTCAGCAGAAGGGGGACTATAAAAATAGATTTTTTTATATATATGTCATTAGCAAAAGGCAGTCCAGAAATAACATTGGTGTGTCACTTGATGACGATGGCCTCCACACAAAAAAGACAGACAAGGCAGAGAAGTGTAATGCCTTCTTCATTTTGCTCTTCAACACTTATGAAGGACTAAAGGGGTCTCAGTGCCTTGAGCTGGAGGAGCAGAATGACAAACTCCCAGTAGACCCTGAAGTTGTACAGGAGCTGTTCCTCAAGCTGGATTCCTATAAGTTAAGGGTCCTGATAGGAATTGTGCAAGAGTATACCCAAAGAGCTGGCTGATGTAATTTTGAAGCATCTCTATGATGAGGTTCCAGTTTTCTGGAAGCTGGCTAACGTTGTCCTAGTTTTCAAAAACAGCAAGAAGGATGACACTGGAAACTACAGGCCTGTCAGTCTCACTTCAGTAGCTGGTAAATTTATGGAAATGATTATTCTGAGTAACTGAAAAACACCTGAACAACAACACAATCATCAGTACATGTTTATGATGGGAAAATCCTGATTCTTGAGCCGAATCTCCTTTCACAACAAAGTAACCCACCTAGCTGATAAAGAGAAACCATTTGATGCAATCTTTTTGGATTTCAGTAAAACTTTTTGCTCTCATAGTATCCTTCTGGACAACACATCCAGCAACCAGCTGCATAAACACATCATGTGCTGGGGAGAAACTGACTCACAAATTGAAGGGGTCACAGTGAATGGGGTGACATCAGACTGGTGACCTGTCACTAGTGGGGCTGCACATCTTCAACATCTTCATGAATGACTGGGATGCAGAACTTGGAGAAACACTAAGTTTACTGATGGCACTAAAATTGGAAGAGTTGTGAACTCCCTTGAAGGCAAAGAAGCCCTACAGGGAGATCAAGACAAACTAGATGACTGGGCAATCATCAGCCTTATGAAGTTTAAGAAAGGAAATTTCCACATACTGCACCTGGGATAGAGCACCATCAGAGTAAGACTGGATATATGCACAGACTGGTTAACTGGGCTCTGGAGAACAGTGCCATAAAGAGCAACCTGGGGTTCCTGGTTGTTGATAAGTTAAAGATAAGTAAGCAATGCCCTAGTAGCCAGGAGGGCCAGGCCTGTCCTCTGGGGGATCAGGCACAGAATCTCCAGCCAGGCAAAAGAGGGGATTTTCCCACTCTTCTGCACTGGGGTGGCCTTATCTCAGTTCGGGCCACCACAATATAAAAAACAGTGTAAGCTATTAGGCAACATGCAAAGGAGGGCCAAAAAATTGTGAAGGGCCTTGAGGGAAAGGTGTACAAGTGGCTTGCTCTGTTCAGCCTGGAGGAATCTGAGGGGAGACCCCATTGCAGTTACAGCTTCCTCATGAGGAGAAAAGGAGGGATAGACACTGGGCTCTGCTCTGTGGTGACCAGTGACAGGATCCAAGAGAATGGCCTGAAATTGTATCAGGGGAGATTAAATTTATATATTAGAAAAAGGTTCTTCACCCAGAGGATGGTTGGGCACTGGAACAGGCTCCCCAGGGCTGTGATCACAGAACCAACCTGTCTAAGTTCAAGAAGTTTTTGGACAATACTCTCAAGCACATGGTGTGACTTTTTGGGATGATTCTCTGCAGGGCCAAGTGTTGGACTTCAATGATCCTTGCATTTCCCTTCTAATCCAGGATATTTTATGATTCTTTGAGTTAAATTTGAGCTTAACATTCCTTTTACCTTTCAGTGCATATGTGGAGCAGTGTTTGTCACAGTTCAAAAAAAGGTACCACTAAAAATTATAACTCTTTTCGTGCCCAGCCTTATTGTGGCAGTAGTGAGTTAGTTGCTAGCTAGACAAAATAAAACTGAGAAATCTTACTTTATAAATTTGTACTTCAGAATTATTGACTTCAATTTGAACTATTAGAGAAGCTGTCATTATTGTAGCTTATTTCTAGTTACAGCACTGTGACTTTCCTTTTGTAAAATATTAGTGCAAATTTTAAAATTGAACAATTTTTGTCCCTTTTTCTTGTTGGGTTCATAGAGTGTCTATTAATTTGTAATGCATTTTTCCACTAGTTCTGGTACACCTTAAGTAGATATTAAGACTGTTTGTGTATCACTTTTTTTTCTTTTTATTCACTATTGCTCCTTTATGTTATTTGAAGTCATTCTGACCTCTCTAAGACTCAGAAAGCAGAACTTGAAGAACTTATAATAAGTGATATCTATTTGAGGAAAAAAGAACATGTCATTTTGGCAGAAGCACAGTGTATTTCTATTATTGTGTCGCAGCAAGAAAACAGTTTCTTCTCAGAGACAGCAGGGGAAGGGAACAGTATTTTGCCTTATAGCTTTCTCTTCTGTTGATCTGCTAAAAATGCACAGGTTCATAAATATGTAAGATTATATGTGTTTTCCGGAATTAACCTTTGAAAAATACAGCTACTGTGCTTTCTTTAGGACTTATTCAATGAGTTAAAAATTATTTCAAAGAATTATTCTGAGCTCCAGTTTTTTCCAAGTAGGACAAGTAAAGTGTGTGGGGTCATAATATGTCATTATTATACTCAATCAGAATCTGCCCTTTCCTATATTAACTATATTCTTTCCTATATTAACTATATTCTCTTTCAAGAGCTAATAATTTCAGTGAAATCATGAAATATAACCTCTATTTCCCCCTAAAATTTATGTTAAATTAATCAATATAATGTTTTTCTAAAAAGGAAAATAAAAAATAAATAAATCAACAACCTAGTCTTCCTGACTTTGAGTGCACTACAGAGATTTCATACCATCAGTATTTTACTATACCTTCCTCCTGTGTCTTTCATCAACTTAAATATAGTCTCGTGACTTTATCAGGTTGCCAAGTGATAGATTTTTATAGCCCAGAAAAATTATTCTCAGAAACAGCATAATGTTTAGCTGAGTGGAGCAGTTCAGAGTCTATTACCTTTTTGACAAAACCTTCCTTGATCTGCTTAAACTCACTCCTCTAAGTCTCTGTCCTGAGGTTAAGGTCTGCAACTAAAAAAACCATTTCACTGAAATGATTTAACTCTCACTTCTACCTGCCTGTAAATCTTTTTATGGCACTAGCATCTATCAGCACGTCAATAAATATTTTTCCTAACTATCATTTGCACTCTAGTTGCTAATAATGGCATGAGAAAAGACATTACAGAGCAGAATGGGATTCTTTCATACCTAATCATATGAGATTTCTCATCAGCTTGAACCCCAAATATATGATGAATGAAACTTTACATAGAAATCATTCAGCTGGACAGCATAGTGTGTCATTTTATTATCATTTTTAGTCAGCACAGATTAACAACTGTGATTGAGATGGGTGGGGTGGGGTGTGGCATAGGTAAAAGGTACTAGCACAGAAACAAAAAATTCAAAGTTTTTCCAGATCTAAACATATCATTACTTTTTTTTCTTTTCCTATAAAAGTGTGGATAAATTTTACAGTGATATCTTGAATATGACCTCTGGAATTGATTCTTGAAATCTGAGTGGAGCATAACAGAAAATTTGCTCTGACCTGGCTTCTCTTTCAAGAGCTAACAGAGAAAAAATCGATACATTAATTCTTTGCCCAGCTTTTACAGGATTTAAAATATATTTCTTTCAGCACATTTATGTATTTCCAGGTGGTAGCTCTTTCAGATGACATTTTAGAGATATGAGGGTCTCTCAAAAGGCAGACTGGAGTTGTGGGACTGAAATTCACTCTCACAAGAATAGCTTGGCAGCTGTCTCTGGTCTTGACCAACATCTAAGACATTCAAATTAATGTCTTTTATATCTTGTAACTATTTAATATGATTCATTTATAAATTTAAGTATTCAAAGTATGCTAATATGATAAGCAGTCTTCTTTTCCACACCTTGGTAACAGTATTCACATTACATTAGAAATCTGGTGTAGTCTAGTCATTTATCAGGACTATTAGCAACAGTTTTTATCTTTGATCAGATTGGGAGCTAGACCTACTTACTAAAGCCTAACTGACATTTACAGTGGAGTGATAATGTCGCTTCTGAAAGATAAGAAGTGGCAGGGAATAATCTTTCAAGAAAGCTGCCAGAGCTTATATTCAGGCTTATCTGTAGAAAGGAAATTTTAATCTCTCTATATCATAGTACATGAATTTTCAAATCCAGACCATATTCAACAAAACTGTACATAAGACAAATATATTTTTTTCTATTTTATAATACAGATGATGTAGCAGTTTTAAGGAGCTGGTAAGATCTGGTAGCTATGAACTTAATTCTAAACTCTTGATGCATCAAGTGTAAAATAAAATATTGCTTTATTTCTACTCAGGTTTATCTGATGCAAAGAGTAGTTTCAGACTAAAAACAGAAAAAAAATTATACCTTTCACTCCTTAAAGTAGAAAATAAAAATTTTGAAAACAGGTTGCAAGCCACCTTTTCAGGGCACAGTGACCCAGCAATCATTGAATGTTGCTCTATTTTCTTCTCTTTATCACCATGGACCAGTTTGTGCAGAGGCAATGTAGCACAATACTCTCAAACAGATGCTTGCCAGTGCCTGATCTTAAACACAGGTTTTTAAATGCATTTCTGGATGCATTCCTAAACTTCAAGATCTCCCAGGGAGTTTGTAAACCAAGTGAAAATCAACCAGCTTTTTTAATGTTTCCTTAAAGAAAAACAGTATTTGTAGGAATGTCTTTCCTTACTTCTAAACTGTCCGTTTGGGCAATTTGTTATAGTATATGATATTAAAGTGGACTAGTTGCCTGACACATAACACTGTCATTCTTTTTTACGGATTTTTTTTTTCTCTTGTAGCAATAAACCTTTTTACCAAATTGTATTTTAACATAACTATATTGACTTTATGGCTACAGAAATGTGAGTGATACTGCTGAAAAATCACTAAGCATAATAAATTTTTTGAATTCTGCCGACACCCTCAACATTTCCCTTAAGTTTGGGGTTTTTTCATTCCGAATGAAATTTTCTCATCAGCAGCAAACAGCCAACACCTGGCTTAACACCAAATTGCTTAGGCTGGTTGTGAATTAAATCATGCCAACAGGTTCTTTCCTATGCACCACAATAAAGACAGCTGACAGTATTTTCAGATTCAGCACATTCCCTTTGATGTTTCTTCATGACCTTCTGCCTCCACTAGGTTTCAATGCTTTCAGAAATATCACCACTGCAGTTACATATGTTGTCGTCTTCCTTTTGTCTGCATCCAAAAAAAAAAAATTTCCTATCCATTTACATAACATCCTGCAATATTCATTAGGTTTTGTGTAGCCTTGCAGGAAAATCTTCTTGAATATCTAGTGTATCTAGAACTGGAAATGCTCCCTCTGCAACTGAATTTATGCCATTGAGAAAACTGTGGCTATAAGTCTTCAGTTTAGTAATAGGACTTTTTGAAGTCCCTTGTAGGAACATTTATGTATAGATGTGCTACTATATGAATGTGAAAAAGCCGAAATTCAAGGAAACACAAAAGTTTTACTACAAGATGTTTTTTAGAAGCTATGCGATGTTTTTATTTTGCATTATCATTACTTAATTGTTATTGCACAGGTACGTGCATTCATAAAATTCTGTAGGTTCTTTATTTAATTAAATTATTTTGGTGTGACTACTGGAACTGATAGACAATGACTTATGATTCTATACTTTTGAAGTATGAAGTGCTCTTTGTGCAAAGGGAGGAAAACTTACCCAATTGACTAAAGTGATGCTGATAAATCATCATGCACAGTGAAATAGGTTATTCAGCTCTCTGTGGGAGGTAATCTTAGAATACTGCTCCATGTTAGAGCAAACCTTTTTCAAATACATGAACTTGAAAAGCCCTTAGAGACTGCAAAACCCCATTAAAGTTCTCTGTCTTAGGTAATTTCTTTTCACTAATGGAGATCATCCAATCAATTGGGACATTTCTAAAAGGTTTGAAGACAAAAGAAATTAAGGTTTTGGGGAAGATATTGTACTTATACTAAGCAAGCACTTTCTAATGTCTGGATTACTGTGATGCTAGTTTCATAATAGTTTTAAAAACAAGTCTTTTGGATCCTTCACAAATTAGTCTCTGAATTTCTTTTCAGTGAAATCTGAAGAATGTTTTTTGTGACAAGTTCCAACTTCTTGTAAGGCACAGATGATTTGCAAAATATTCATACAGAATAGATGAAATAAATTATTGGTCTACAGGATAGAAAAAATATAAAGCTTTAAAAATTCTCATAAATATTCCATACTAATCAGAAAAAACATGGAAAAAAGAAAAACATATTGATGATTTTTAATTTTACTTAAAGCAGATGATTAGTGGATGCTTTTTAAATGAAAAATTCATGAAAAAAATGCTGTTACAAAACAGCTATAACACTGATAAATGGTAAAATCCACATGGAAAAGAGTCATATCATAGATATCAGTGTCAGAATAGGAACACAAACATAGGTGCAAATTTTAGCTTTTTAAAGTCTTGGTCAGAAAGTCCAGTCTGGGGTACATTTCAGCTCAAGTCTGAGACAAGCACAGTCAGGTATTTAAAGGCTGTAGCTGAATGCCACCCTTGGAGTCTTCACTCAAGCACATTTTTAGGTAGTTTGTTTTTGGCTTTTTTTTTAGATTGTAGGTAGAGAATTTTGATTTGTTCCTGTCTACATAGCTTTTCATAGGCTATGGCTACAGATCTGAGTTGAGAGACATGGTATATTTTGTATCACAGAAAACAATACTACTGACTCCAGAAGTCTCCAGCTCAAATTCAGAGTGTCTGCTAAGGTAAAGGTTGATGCAGGTGAAATTGTCCAATGAGCACACATAGAAGCTTATACACATGCCCTGGTTTTGCAAATTTATGTAAATTTTTGTTAATCTATTCTCTCAGTGAAGTTAAAGGTGAGACTGGAGGGAAACAACTTCTTCTGCTTCCTTCATCATCTGGAAAAATGTTCCAACATGTTTTTAAGCAAACAAAATAATTTAACTATGTAGCACTAGTAGAGACTAGTGAACAAGAATACTAACCGAATTGCTACTCATGCACACCTACAACTTCTTTCTTCTTTGCACTACTGAAACAGAAGATTCCATCCAGCATTACTATATTTCACCATAATGTGCTCTCTCACCTTGCTAAAACATTATTAAAAGTGCCTGCCAGCAGATCCATCTCATTCTGACTAGAGCATACTCATCCTGGACAAGCCAGCTGATTGATTATGGTGATCTGCCACTGACTGGGAGCAGTTATTACCTCTCAAGTAATTATGTTTTATTTACAGTGCAATTTGAATTTTATTTTTGCACTCCTTATTAGACATAAATTTTAAAATAAAACATAAAAAATAAAAAACCACTAAAACAATCCAAAAAGGGGGTAGAGCATGGGTTAAGAAACATCTTCTGTTTCTCTGTATAGAATATATGGAATGAAATGCATGCATGGTGCAATAGTAGTTGTAGAATAGTATTCTTGTTTAGGTATTCATCAAATTCAAGGAACATCCATCTTCTAGCTACCTAAAAGATTATGTAGAAAAATGGAACATACAAAGAGCAGATTAATCAGTGAGGGGTCTGGGAGCCTGTAACTCACTCCAGCTGACATGTTGTGGTAAGGGAACGCTCAGAACCTCCACTGTCATCCTACACATCCCCTGCAGCTCTGCCCACAGTGAGCACAGATAAACACAGTGTGTTACACAGATTATGGATACAGCTTCTAGGGGCTATTGCAATGAGAACATTCAAAATACAATTCTAAATCTATATCCACGCATTCATTAGGGAGAAAAAAAAAGTACATTTTTTGGCAATCAGAATGAGACCTATAGGTCTTCAGTTCCTGAAAGGACACTACAAGAAAGATGGGCATTTACAAGGGCATGTAATAGGACAAGAGGGAATGTCTTTAACTTGAGAGTGGTTAGATTTAGGTTAGATATTAGGAAAAAAATTATTTTCTTTGAAGCTGATGAGGAACTGGAACAGGTTCCCCAGAGAAGTTGTGGATGTCCCACAATAAAGACAGAATCCATTTAATCGTTTCTGTTCCCAGCATATACTTTACAATCAACCAAAAAATATACACAGAAAATCTAAAGAGGAACTCTTCAGAGAATTCAAAATCTGGTTGACTGCATTCAAAATTTTCTCTCTCCTTTTTTTTTTTAAGTTTCCATCTAATAATTAAATACCATCTAATAATCAAAACTTTAGAGCTCTATATTAAAGTGCTGGGGAAATGATCTCAAGAGAACAATATAGCATTGCTCAGTTATTTTTCAGTTTTTGTCATCGGTTGCTATATAATGTTGCACTTTACAAACCTCAGCCAAATTGATCTCCAAGCAAAGAAGCAGTAGTAAATGGAAATCACTGTTAAGTCCAATGGATTTCACACTGACACAAGACATAAAGGAAAAAAATATAGATGCACAATTCTGCCTTATTTTGGGACATAATCCAGCTGTCTCTGAAAACTCTGGCAATTTTTTCTGTAATCTTCTGAGACTTTGGAAGAAAATTCATTATGCCTTTGGTATTTATGATATTCATAGCATGCTGACACCCAGGACACAAATTTTCATAAATGCGTTAAATCTATTTTACCTCATTTATTTTTGAAACCAGGGGAAGTACCCACAAAATTAGATGCAGTTTCTTATAAGGAGGACAAACTCTTGGTATTTTACAAGTTAACAGCACTAAGTAGTGTGAGTCGGTGGTAGTGGGTATGTTTCCAATTATTATTCTGTAAATAAAATGTAATGGTCTTATAATTAGACAGACAAGATAAATATACTATTCAAAAATCTAGGAACAAGAAAATGAAGTATAAAATTATGATCCTGCTAAACTAGTTATTACCCACAACCAATCTGAGCTTGACATGAACAAATTATCTTAAACAATATTTAATTCAATTAACCTTTGTCTTCTGGTGTATTTCCTATTACACTGTAGAAATATCATTCTTCTAGACATGCTGTTTGCTGTTCAAGATTTGAGTAACTCAAACAATGAATTCTCAAAAGAAAATTATATAGTCATTTAGGGGTTTAAAATGCTTTATCACTTCAAAGGGCTGCTGTTTTAGCCTTCCATTTCTTAGGAGTTTGCCACAGCTACCAGGCATTCAAGTCAATGGGATAGCTGATGGACAGCACTGCACAGATAGGACACATGACACCAACTGATGCAAGAGATATTCCAAGAAATCATGTTCAGCATTGAAAAGCAGATGAAGAAGGAAGAGGGAGTAATGGAATTTGTCTTCCAAACACCCATTGTGTGATGGATCCCTGCTTTCCTGGGGCTGTCTAAACACTTGAAACCCATGGGAAAGTGGAGAATGAATTCCTTAGTTTGCTTTGCTTGTGTGTATGGCTTTTTCTTTACCTATTGAATTTTCTATATCTCAAATCATGATTTTTCTTTTTCTCTTTTGATTCTTTCCCCATCCCACAGACTCATCCCACTCCCACAGTGAGTGAGTGTCTGTGTCAAGCTTAGTTGCCAGCTGGGGTTAAACCAGGACATTCCTTTTGTGTACAAGTGATTATTTGTTAAGCTAATGAATTACTTATTCTTAATTCTTACGAATTAAGACTTCGACTTTCACTGAGAGTGTGGGATATGCACCTCTGTGGAAGACTGCATCTAGATTTCTGCCTTCTCTCCCAAGACTTGTTGATGGAGTCTGAAATATTTAGGAATGGAGAATTCACAAGGTCCTTCTTGCTAAGCAGGTAAGAGAGTGGAAAGAGAGGCCTTAGAGGCTCCAGAAAAGATGGAGCCCTCTGTGAGGACAGTTTATTGGATGTTTTATAATGCATGCCTGTTAAGACAAATGTTTTTAAAACAAAAACAACAATTATTTATGTTTGAGATTAAATTATGATATCAGAAAGCAAGGTAAGTTGTTTGGCAGGAAAAATTACCCTTCACCATGCCAGAAACTGCAATGGTGTTTATAGGTGCCAGAAAGGAGAATCAGAAAGGGATGACAAAAGATGCCTCTGTTTTCCAACAAGAGCTGAGATCTTGCCGAATTGTTTTTTCTGCTTCAGAGAGCTGTCACATAACAAATGTTCTTTTAGGTGCCCAGCAGACTAGCAGACATTGGCACACGGATATTAGTAAACTAAGCTAAAGAAAGATCTATTCTCTGTCCCCGAGGCAAAGTGACACAGCAGAGCCACCTCCTCACAGTGTAGCACTTGGCTACATATATTTTTCAGGCCTTATGTAGTACATTTCTGGCAAGGAGACCTGGTTGTTATTTCTATCTATTTTTATCAGTTCAAAATCTCTGAAAAAAAATCTACAGCTGACTCTGAGATTACATGACACATACACTGAAGACCTGCAGTGTATCATAAAAAATATATGGGGAAGTGTGAGGATTCAAAGTCTGCTGGGACAGTGCTAGGGAATTAAACAAAGCAGAGAGACCCAAATATGGAGCAGTGCTGCCTATAATGCTTTTTGGGAATGTTTCTTGACATCTTCTCTCATCAGTTTGTATTCAGACAAAATTGGAGTGAACACTTTGGCACAGCCAGAACTGTACCAGTGATGACACTAAGAATTCAGTAGCCAAAACTGAATGCAGAAGGCTTATCCCTTGGACATGTCTTTTTGAGGTGGTGTTCTTTCTTTTTGCTCGTATTTTGTTTTGGTTTTACTTAACACAGACATAGCAAAAGTTTAGTTGAAATGACAACAAAAAACTGATATGTAAACTGTCCTATTTCAACTAGAAGAAAAATAGAGTTCTTATGCTGAAGCAAATACAATTCTTGCTGATCTAGTAAAGTTTTCAAGCTAAGCCACAGACTCACTGCTATTCACCAGACATAGCCAGAAGGACAGATTGGACACATAGAGGCAGCTACTACAAGCATCAGTGTGCTGGCCTTTTCTCACAGCGTCTAAGTCCATAGTTGTTTCAATAAAAAGAGGTCCCTCAGGTCTAAGATATTTTTGAGTTCCCTTGGTCTTCCCTTCCCTCTCTTGATGGTACCCTCAATGTTGCATTCCTTTTTGTAGGCGCTGTGTGTGACAAGTTTGGTCCAGATCACAGTCTCAATCCTACCCTCTACACTTGTGATAATTTTAGCCATAGAAATCCTTGCAGCAGTTAAACAAAAATAAGGTGCAGAAGTTTTTCAGGGAGACTTTAAGTTCCATCTGTATTTAGGGTTACTGTGGGGATTAACTGGATGTGCCCTCCACTACAAACCAAATAAAGAGAGCTGAATATATATTTTTTACAGGTTCCAAAGTGCAATGTTTGACAAGACAATAAATCGCTTGAGTTTCTAAAGCTGTTTAGGACTGGCACAACAAGTTCAAACTAAGTTCCTCAAATACAATGCTAACATATATTGATTCTTACATACTAAGCTGACAAATGCAGTAGAAAGTATTTTAGTTAAGTATTAACTGTCCTGTTAAGTATTTTGGAAAATTGATCTGTTCATGCACAGTATCATTGCTAGCTTTTTACCCCCTTACAAGTTCATCTTTGTATTTTAAATCTTAATGTACAGTTTCTGGGGATTCTAAAAGCATTTGTTATCACTAATCGGATCTTTATCACCATCATATATTTTCTGCAGTAACTGTCTTTGAAATTTGAAAAATAAAGTCTGTGCAGCAGCCTAGCTTAAAGTACTACACAACATTTTTTTCCTTTTAATTTATCTTTCCCAGAAGACATCTCATTATTAACTTCTTACCTTAAACTTCTTAGAATTTCTTCTAACATCACTCTGCTTTATCTCAGCCTTTTTTTTAACATAAGGGAGAAGTACATATTACAGTAAGAGTTTAGTCCTATTAACTAGGACAGCTTCCTATTCAACTGAGCAACAACACACTTCTTTTGATTTATTCTTTACATTTCTCTCATGCTCTTTAATAAGTTATAACAGTTGTTTTCTTTTATATATATATTTATATACAGTTCACTTAGACTGCATGTTCTTTGTAATTTTTTTCCTCCTCTGACAAGGAACTATACATTTCATTTTCATTTTCACTTACTTCATTAAGCACAACTACTGTTGCCATTTAAAGTACTAGCTTACAGCAAAAATTAATTACAATTAGTCAAGCTGCTTTGCCAAAGGACAGGAATTGCTCAGTTTAACCAGAGGAATAAACGAGGACAACTGGTACTGCATAAGCAGATCATCTGTTCTATTGCTTGAGATCACTTGCATTAAATCAGACTTTCATCATTTTGGAACAAGATGTTTTGGGTCTGAAGAGAAAGGCATCTGAGGAGCAGCCAGGCATCTGGTGTTGTTTAGCCTGGAGGAAAGGAGGGTGTGAGGAAACTTTATCACTCTCTACAACTACCTGAATAGAGGTTGTAGCAAGGTGGGAGTTGACCTCTTGTCCCAAGCAACAGGGTGACAGGACAAAAGAGTAAATAGCCTCAAGCTGCATGAGGGCAGGTTCAGGTTTTTCACTGAAAGTGTGGTTAGGCATTGCAACAGGCTGCTCAGGGAGTTGGTGGAGTCACCATCCACAGAAAATTTTCAAGAAATTCCAAGACTGGACTTTTTAATATAAATTCCAGACCAGTATTTAGCACTACAGTTTAGTTGATATGGGAGTGTTTGTTTGAGCAAAGCTTTGACTTGATGATCCTGGAGGTCTCCAATCTCCATCCCTACACCTCACATTCTTCATTCTTACCATCCTAGACTACTCATGGAGATGCTGAATCCTTATCTGGTCTCATTTCTTCTATCCATGTTTCCTATCTATTGACAGAAGTGACTTTTTAACACTACATGAACAAACTCCTCCCTCTCCCCCCCCCCCACCCCCAAAAAACAGTGAATTCGTGAATTTCAAAGCTGCTCTGCTACTCAGTAACAAGAGAATGAAAATTTTCCCATTATCTAGGACTATGCTTTTATTGTTTCTTGCTTCTCCCAATCTGCCACTGCTTTGCTCCACCGACCTCCAAGGTTTAGTTTTAGTAGAATTCCTTTCCTGATCCAAAGAACACCTAAATGCAATGTAATGAAGCACAATATAAAGAGCTAAACCCAGGACCTCAAAGGCAACGATTTGACCTGTGTTTGAGTCAGGTCCATTCAGGTTCCTTATTTCCACACATTTCATCGAAAAGTTAAAACCCAACTTCATGGATTGGTGATCCTGCTTGAGCAGGAGGGTTGAAAGAAATTCATTCCTGAGGTCCCTTCCAACTTCAACTATTCTGTGATATACATAGCTTTTGGTTACAGGTTTATTGGGCTTGACTATATTAAAAGAGACCAAAATTGTCTTAAAGAAAAGAAAAATCAGTGAAAAACAATGCTCGAGATGAAACTGGCTGACAAGAAACTGGGACATCTAGACTTCCAAAGCAACAATATTTCAGAATAAATTTCTCAAGCAGAGATGGATTGTAACCTGTCTTCCTCTCTTTTGACAAACAATTGGTGAGACAGAATTTTTTAGCTTTTGAGTTGGGTTGCTAGTCAGTACACGAACTGCCTGCTACAAATAGCCTCTGTATTGGAATGCTTTCTTAAAGTGACTGGATCCTTCCAAAAATCAATTTTTAAGCTTTATGGGAATTTGAACTCTCACCCATCCAGTCCAGTCAATACCAGTGGGATGTCCCAGAAAGCCTCCAAAAATGTGTTGTTCAACTGTGGTACATTCTAAGAAAACTGCAGCAAAAGACATTTAGACTAATGCTAGTGTGGAAAAGGACAAGAGTTCAAAACTCTTATTAATATAATATGGCTAGTGTCACTTTTTTTAAACATTTATGAGAAAGGTTGTTCCTCCAGCTGGTTCCTCTTCTATCTTTCCAATAAAATTTTGCCTAAACTGGAAATTAGAAATAATTTAAATTCATTGTTAGCAAAACATAACCTGGGAAATGTGTAAATGCTGATAATTTCTGTGTCATGCTTACAGTGTCTCTAAAATAAAATAATAAAAGCTTTAAATGCCTTAATAATGGGTCTTTTCTTTTTGATCGCAATAAAATTGTTTCAGGTTAAAAAAATTGAATTGTAATTTTGTTTTTTAAAGACTATTTTAATGATGCTTTTTCAACTATGCATAGACTGGTTTTCTTTCTTTCCTTTTTTAATCAGGTTGCTTCATTTCAGTGTTCCTTCAGAGTACAAGAAAGCTATATTGTATTATGTTCAGGAAAAATACGTTCAATCTTCTCAGATAAGTGGCTTATATGTGGAAAAAAAGATTAGGATTAAAGGAGAAAAAAAAAAAAAAACAAGGACAAGAAAAGGGAATGCATACTAAGTGGCCTTCCATCACACAAGAGATAGAAGAAATCTCCAAAACCTGCACAGAAGCAATAAAGCAAACAAGAGAAAAGTGAACAACAGCAGAGTACATAAATGTCATGAGTAGATACAAATACTGAGAAATTAATGAAATGTTCTTTTAGACGAGGCTGAATTATAGGTGCTATTCATATGTCTCTGAAGAGAGCTTACTGGAAAGGCAAAGTAACAGTGGGGAGCAGGGAGGGTAACTTAAGAACTCGGGCTGTTATAATAACTGTTCAGGTGGTTAAAAGAAAAGCCTGTATAGGAAAAATTGTGAGTTTCTAGTGGTGGAAAAATTCTGAAAACAGTTGAAATTACTCTAAACCTTAATCAGGGCTATTATGTACCACCATTATAAAGTTACAGAGAAGACTTTGGAATTATTAAATGTTTCAAAGTATTTGGACTAATTTTTGAACAAACATCTATGCTGGCTATATGCTGACTGTTACAAAGATATAAAACAAGATTATAATCTATAGAGACATACAAAATGCATGCTTCTACCTTCAGATAAATCACATTTCTAGGAGGCCCCTTTAAAAAAATAGTTGCCATTTTGTAGGTAACAGGGCTGTGGTATCATAGAGCAGATACAGACTATCAGTCCCTAGATTACAATAATTCCCTGATTAATTTGATCTTAGGCCTCAAGCACACAAAATAAGGAACTGGGAGAGTGACTGATTGCTTATCCTCTCTCCATACACCAAACACCATTTAAAGAATACAGACTTTGTATGGGTATGTCCATGCTTTTGTCCTTCACTTACTAATGCTTACTGGATTGTCCTTTATCATCCTGTCAAGAAAGGATGCTTACTGGATTGTCCTTTATCATCCTAGAAAGAAAGTCATACAGGTTTTCAACTGGAAATGTCTCCAGCATCAGTTATAAGGGGCTATCTACAGCCATAAGTAGTAAAAGAGCAAGGGATAATCCTAAGCAAAGTGACACCATCTGATTTGTACCCATATTGCTTAGATTTAGCTCCCTGTAGGCAAGTGTTACTTTGGAGAGAGCCAGTCCAAGCTGACATTTAAGCAGTGAAGGCAGTGGTGGCTCCTGTCCCTGACAATTCTTTATCTAGTAACACATACATACTCTGTTGAGGGCAAACCATTTGCCTCATAATATTTCATCTAACTGAAGGACACCTGTAAACAACCTCTTTAATAGTTCAGCTGTGCTGCATCACACAGTGCCATTTGCTCCTGTTAAAATCATAGTTCCACAACAGCTGCTTTTCCTTCACTTCAATGTACAACAGTTTACAAGTCCATTCTTTTCAGACCCATATCACATAAATGAATTTGTAACTAGCAGAAAAGGAGACCAGAGAATTTATATTTGAAGATACTGGAACAATAATTTGATTCAAACTAGAGGGAGAAAAAGAACTGGATCCATACACTACACCCATCAGAGATAGGTAGTAAGTTATGCTACGGTATACAATTAGTGGCTTTGAAAAATTCAAGTGTCAATGTGTAGCTGAAATATAGAACTCTGTCTTATATGATAGAAGGAAAGTGTAGAAACAGACTTTCCTTTAGGAGTTTTTTCTAATTTTTAAAATGGACACAATAGTTCTGACATTGGACAGCACTAAAGTAATCTTTAAGCATAGCATCCTTACCTGAAGTAGCAAAGTGTGCTACACTGTAAAGACAGTGTCAGGCTTAATAAGTTGACCTTATTAATATTTAAAGAGACAGTTTTATTTATGTATTTATTTTTTCATGAAAAAAGACTTTTTAAATTTTATCTGCAATTTATCAATATCATCAACATAGCTATATTTAAGCTCAAATATTTTACCCAACAAAACACTTTCTCTGAACTAATATATACTTCTCCAAGCAGTACAAAGCACAGTTGCCTCCCTTCTTTTCAGTTCTGGTTCTCTGTACCACATGATTAATGTACTAAAGTATTGGCCAAGACTCAATCTTGTTTTATAAATTCAACTTGAATATTTTAACATAATGCTGTTTATATTACAAGTGCCCAATAACAACAACAAAAAAAGATTCATTATTACCCATTTTTAAAACAAAGCTTAGAGATTTCTTTTTCTGTGTAGCCACACTCATTCATTTCATTGTAAGGAAAGTTTCAATTTTCTTTACAACAATCATCCCATGATCTTCAGATAGATTATTCTTTTCTATAAATTATCCATAAAATCAAGTAGTTTGGGGATTGAGGACTGAGTCTGTGCTTTTTTGACAATTACTTTCCTTGTCTTTTTGATCTACTCTCTTTAGTTCTGCTACTAATTCAATGTTTGAACAGTTATTTTTTCTGATCTGTTTTATATTTCCTCACAGTAAATATACATATATATATAAAAGCAAGTTTCTAACTTGACAAGAAAGTTGAATTTCACAAGGTCCTAAAATATAATGGATTTTACTACCTGTCCATATAAAATATGAAAGAAAAGCAATTCAATTACATCTCCATCCCAGATGAAAGTTGGGGGAGGGGAAAACAATGTCATACACATTATTAGAGAGATTTCATCACTGCAGATTTAATGAAAGATGCACCAAACTGAACCCTAGCATTTCATTACTTACAAAAAGCTCCATATGCTTACATGAGGCAAATCAATGAGACTTAGCCAATAATGCTGCAGCTTCAAAAAGTCTAGAGGAACAAAATTACTTTGTTCACTACAGACATATACATAACAATGGCTTTTATCAATATTGTATTAATCTGTGCTTAAAAGGAATTCATTTCCCAAAGTGATAAGAAAAGTGATCGTTTTCTATCAAGAGTGAAAACATAATAAAATGAGAGAGAAAACACATACTGCTCAAAAAACACCTTTTTTTTGGCAAAGCAGCCTTCTTGAACAGAAAACTCAGTTAAGGATGTTTGGGGGATAGAGACCAAATTTATTGTATCTGTTGTGATGCATCTCTTTTTCCTCTTTTTATAAAGAGCACATAGAGCACACAGGTAGCATACATTGTGTTGTTCTGTACAAATATTTGGTACACAGAATACTTGGTAAAATTCTTATTTTAAAGAGACCAAGCTGAGAGACTTGAAATTCCTCTTGCACTCTATGCTTCAGCTAGATTCTTCTGTAGTAGAAGAAAAGGCCATAGTAAGTCCACAGGGAGCAGTTTTTAGGATGATAGAAAAATCTCTTAAAATTTTAGATCATAACATGGAAACAATGTACAACTAAAGTGTTGATTCTTAACAGAAACAATATACATTTTTCAGGAGCAACTAAATAACAAATACTCAAAAGAGATGAATAAGGATATCTTAATAACACTAATGGAGAGATATTTAATCTCTTTGCTTCTGTATACAAAGTATTATAAATAAAGCTACAAATTAAAGTTCAAGCAAGTCATTCTTATCCCCTCCCACCCCCTCTGGTGAGAGAGGGACAGAGTCAGAGACTATGGGTTGAAATAACCATTTACTGAAATGCAGTGGAATATTGCACAGAGCAACAATATTGACAGCAAAAGTATACAAAACAGATAGTGCTTTACACAAGGAAGGTGTTCACCACCTTGATTCAGTTCCCAGAGTCGGAGACAATAAAAAACGGTGATGGACGGAACACTGGAAAGCTGGATCATCTGCATTGCACAGCACCATCTGCTTCTGGACCACTTCACTGCTCTGGTTCAATTGAGATGTGGAAATCAAATATGAAGGGCAGTTCCTGTAGTAGCCACTATGTCAGATATTATGGCATATCATATCCAGAGAAATAGATCATCTCAAAACACTTATTCTGTAACTTGAGAATGATACAGTATAAGATTAAATCCAGAGGATAGGAAGCTAGACTGCCTTTTGAATAAACTAAAGGGATTGGCAAAGAGTTTTAGCACTTCTAAATTTTATCTTGTAATCAATTAATCAATACTGCCAGAATTATTCTTAATAAAACCTTTTAAGCACGCCGGATTACTGAACATCTTAACTTGTGGGGCTCATTGAGTACAGCTCGTGTCCAGACAAGAGTGTAAGATTGCATTCTTCTCCGGCAGCCTTGTTTAATTGTATGGAAAATTTGGATCCTTAAATATTGACACCTGAGGTGAAACAGGTAATCTATACACAGACATGATTTATTCCTACCAGTAAAGTCTTCCCACTACCCACTTATCCACTACTTCATACACTAGACTGGCAACTTTTCTGGTTCTCCATATTTAGGAATTAAAAGTCACTTTATATTATTTCTTGGAAAAAGTTTTATGCCTGTAAATTTTATCCCTATTTTCAGATCCCTGATTTATTTCTTACACTTGATAAAATAACTGTCTTCACAAACTGAGGAAAACTTCAAAGTGTTGTCAGGACATTCCTTCCTCCTTTGGGAGCTTGGTAAGCAAACATATTCTATTGAACTGATTCTCTCGAAATTACAGGATGGTTTACAGAGAATACATCAAATTGTAAATTCCTAAATAGTGCTAAAGCTTCTTCCTAAACTAGCAAGACAAGCCAACATAGCAAATTCCCCCCATTTGATTTGCAGTTTCTACACCCAGACCATCCACTATGTTCCAGTTTCTGTATTTTATTCAGTGAAATCATTACTTTTTCCTCATTGTCACCTGTTTTCTTCTCTCATCTAGGTTTAGATTGACTGTTAGGAAGAAATTCATTACTGTGAGGCACTGGAAGAGATTTCACACAGAAGTTGTGTTCAAGGCTGGAAATCTGATCAACTGGTCTAGTGGAAGGTGTCCCTGCCTATGGCAGGGAAGCTGGAACTAGATGGTCTTTAAGATTACTTCCAACCCAGGCCATTCTATGATTCTATAGAAATCTCTTTTTATAACACTTCTACCAAAGGTTTGGGAAGGGTGCAGCTGAATAGATTCTTTACTGGATCTGGGTCTTGAACTTTTGCTTTAATATGGAGATATCTATTCTTTCACATTTCTCTTTTTTTCCCCACCCTCATTTATATCAAAAAGTTCTTTGAGACATATGCAGGTTCTTTAAAAAGAAGCAAAGCCCAGTGAGAATCACAACATCTGCCAGGGCTTATACATGCTGTTATACACCATTTAGTTAACACTAATTGTAACCAGTCCATGAGGCTCAGTCATTGATTGATGAAATTAATGGTCAGTTTCTGGCTGATACTAACTGAAGCAGTAGGATTCATATATATCTCTCCAACTACAAAACTAATGAATCACAGGTCACAGCTGTATTGCTACTACATGCTTAACAAAAATGTATTGTTAACAGGGCAACCGGGGAATGTAAGGGATGGCTGCTTTTTACTACCCACCTCTTTTTGAAGAGCAGCCAGGGCACTTGAAGGGCAGTAAATTGGCCTGTTCCCTCCTTACAACAAATCTTTTTTTGTCAATGGTACTTGAAGACAGCCTGCTGTTGTGGTTTAACCCCAGCTGGCAACCAAGCACCATAGAGCTGCTCACTCACACCTCCACCAACAGGACTGGAGAGCAAATCAGAAGGGTAAAAGGGAAAAAGCTGATGGGCTGAAATAAAGACAGTTTAATAGGAAAAGCAAAACTCGTGCATGCATGCAAAGTAAAACAGGAAATTAATTCACCATTTCCCATGGCAGGCAGGTGTTCAGCCATCTCCAGAGCTCAGCTCCGTCATGTGTGACAGTTACTTGAGAAGACAAATGCCACCACTCAATGTTTCCTGCTTCCTTCTTCCCCAGGCTTTATATGCTGAAAATGATGCCATAAAGTCTGGGAGATCCCTTCAGTCAGATGTAGTTACATGTCCCAGCTGTGTCTCTCCCAACTCCTTGGTAGAATGTAAGAGAAAGAGAAAAGGCCTTGACTCTGCAAAAGCAGCAACAAAACCATCCCTGTGCTATCAACACTGTTTTCAGTACCACTCCAAAAGACAACTGTGAAGGAAATTTACTCTATCCCAGACAAAATTAGCACACCCACAGAGCTGATTTCCTGCATCTTGTCTCCACTGGTCTCTGTCTGCACAGAGGACTGGCCACAATTTTGCTGGGGTCAACGCTCCACTCCTGCAGAGATGACCTATGGCAGGTGGACATAACAAAAGCACTTTTGCTTCAGTCTTTTTAATGTTCACCTCTCTTATGAAATTATAAACATCAAGACATGCCTATAGAGATTCTGAGCATTGGTCTAGAAGGCTTCACTTGCATATTTTCAAACATAAGTGACTCTTCTCCGTTAACTTTTTTACAAAGAAGCATAGGTACAAATCTTTCTTGCATAAGACAACTCCCACTTCTTGAAAGGTGATACGGGATCACAGCATTGCTCAGTCATGTCTAATAACGAGTGACCAGCATTGTCTAATTTTTGTCAGGTGTTCTTGGAGTTTCTCTAATGGAAGTTAAACCTCTTAAGTAAATAAGTGTCATTAAATAAAAAGAAAAGTTTTAAATACATTTCAAAGTTTTGTTTCCCAACTCCGGTCAATACAATTAAGGAAGTAAATAATTTTGCCTGGCTATATGCTTCCTGAGGATGAACAATTAGTGAAAGTGATTATTTAGAGAATTCACTTTTTTTTTTTACCTGCAGAATGATTCCTGGTCTTTCCAGAAGCAGTCTTGATGGATTGAGCAAGAAGCATGTACACTATAATTTTCACTATATTATAATAAAGTGAACTTTTTCTAAATGTCACCATTTAAATTTCATGGGGCATGAAATCTCCTTTTGAAATGAAAATTAAAGCCTTTTCCCAAATAAAAAGTCTAATCTTATAGCCAAAAACACTTCATATTTCCTGACATTATTAACTTTGGAGGGCTGCCTGTAAGATGATAAAACTCTCTGACATATTAAAACTGAATTTCCTTTATATTTAAAATAATCTGTAGTATCATTATATAAGGTTCTAAGACTAATATTAATGTGAATTTAGCAGTATTTTCATTTACTAATAATAAATCTAAATGCCCTTCATTTAAACATGCTAATGGTAATATAAATACTAACATATTACTTCTGAAGAAAATTATTTTTTGACTTAAAATGGTGCTTAATGTCAAAAAAAGATAACACTGCAGTAATCTCAAGGAAGCTCAACATTAAATATACTCACTTGCTATTGAAGTTATAATACACACTGTATTTTCTGTTTGAAAAGGTGAACAAAGATTTTTATCACATTCTAAACAGTTGTGCTAGCACTCATACTTCATAGCAACCCATAATTAATTTATTAATTATTGTGACAACTAAAGCCAAAGGTTTTTACAGTGATTTAAGAAGAAACATATAAACAGAACTGAAGATTTTCAAATGTTCTCAGCTCAGAGTTTCTAAAATCAAAATTAGATGGAAAAAAAAAGAGAAACCCACGATACACGATAAAAAACCCATAATATCTCTTAGGAGACTGTTAGGTCTTGATAAAAAAAAATTCCTTTTCTTTAGTTTGATTTTTGAACATTAGACTTGGTGCCATTTCCATTTCAACAGTCTGTGTTATAAGCAGAACAATAAGATAGACAGATGTATAAAAATAAAGTTCACTTTTTATGTCAGTATAGCATTCTCCCCAGATACAGAACAAATACTGAAGACTTTGATCCTGTGTTATTTAATATCTTACTTTACCATAAAGCCCAGACATATATTCAAGGATAAAACATCTTGAGAAAATAAGCATGAAATATCAACTGTGTTCACCGTTTCTTTATAATGGAAAAGCTACCAACTTTTTTCATAGGTACCAATAAAATGTGCTTTCAGATGTTTAATTCAAAAGGAAAAATAAAGTCTGATGGCTCAGATGCTGGGCTGAATTTTGAAAACGCAGTTTTAATTTCTGAATTCAGAACTCCTCTCTACTTATTAATATAATCATCATCTAATCTACAGTGAATTTTACCATTCTCCCAAGAACTGGACCTAGATCAGTTCCTTCATATTCCAGCTGAGAGATCTGTGCTTCCTCTGACCTTTTAAACTTGCAAATCTTCTGTTCACCTTTTTTTGCAGGTAATGCATCTTCCACAGATTTGTCTGGGATAAAGCTGCGCTCAAATCAATCTGTTGGCACCAGGTGCAGCGGTCAAAAAAACTGCTGCCAACCAAAGATTTTATTTTTATCTTTGTTGTATCTCTTGCCTTGGGTGTAATGGGATCCATCCCCATTCAATGCTGCAAGTCCGCGGTAAAAACTTGTTCATTTTCATTTTCCTCTGGAGCTAAGGGCAGATGACACATGCTAGCACCAGTGCTAGCACCATGACACACCACAAGAGGAAGTGCAGGGTGGCACAGGGAGCACCAACCACAGCTGGGATTCCCCTGGCTAACCCCAAAGCACAGAGCTGGGTGTGCCATGACATGGGCTGAGCATGAAAAGCTGGGAGCTGGTTGGTCCTGCTACCCCCTTTCTCCTGTGATTTCATGCTTGAGGTGATTTGTGAGACTTTATTCTGTAACTGTTTGTTTTGACCCTCCTTTGCATTATGAAATTGAAAGACAGATGTTTAGTGCTGAAAAAACAAGTTCAGTTACAGCATTGCTGAGTCCCCATATTTCCATTCACCTGTGTTGTAGAACTCAGTGCTGTCAAGTGCCCAAAGTTCACAGAAACAAGGCTGTGGCAGCACAGCCTGAGAATGAAAAAAAAAAAAAAAAAAAAAGAGAAAGTAGCAATACCCTTTAACCTTGATCAGAGTAATTTTGGGGTGTTTCAATAGAGAACCTTTAAATATCCTCCTTAAGCTAGTACTGTCACAATAACTTGAGTAATTTATACTGTTCTTGTTTTGTATAATAGTGTTCTCTTAGATTTCAAGTGTGTTATATGTAGGGATGCACAGGCACACACACACCCCTACCACAAATTTTATTTTTTTTTTACATTCCCACTAGATAAAAAGCACTGGAGTCACTGCCTCTTACAGACAACACCCAATTGCAGTTGCCAGCTATAAAAGAGCATTAGTGATCTCTCTGCGAGAGTCCCTTATCTCACTCCAATTAAAAAAAATTTAAAAAGCATAAAATCATCTTTATCAGCTGTTTAAACTGTACTATATTTGACATGATTTGGGCAAGGACTGTTCACATGATCCCTTGTACCATCTGAAGATTCTGTTGTCTTTAGGTATCAAAATCTTGAAGCTCTCAAGGATAGGTTTAAGCATAATTAACTTCAGACTTGTAAAGGTTGCATTCAAATCTGAAGCCAAAGGCCCCTTTACTTGGAGAAAGACACAGTCCTAGACAATTCAAGGGACATATCTTAAACACTTCTTAGGAATGAATCACCCTTTGGAGGTGCATAATTTTCTTACTTGGCTGACAAGGGAGTCTAGGCTGACTAGATCATATTTCAGCTTCTGACTTTCAGACATTTAACAGAGGACAGAGGAAGCCAAACACATTTGTCTGTGGGTTTCATTGTCACTATGAATTGTTACAACAGAAATACCTAAGTTTCCTGCCATTAACAATCTTAGAGACAAGGGTTATCATCCATTAAAGAAAAACATTTTGTCCAATATCCTTCAAGATTTTTTATGTGAATCTGATATTTGAAGCCTGCCATATGTGCAGACACCAGATGTTCTTTTCAACTGCCAGATAAGGTAATAAAAGACAGCAAGGAATACGGAAAGCCATTGTACCTACCTGAATGCTGCAAATCTGCAGGAAATATAAAGTTGTTCCTACTGCAATACACGCCAAAAATGCATGTGTCATGTCACAGCATATCTGTAAAGAACAGTAGCCAAAAAAATGTTTTGAAGATATCAGATCAAGGAAAGTACATTCATTCCTATTTTATTGGAAGCATTTTCAAATTACAGTGCTGTCTCACTGTCATGAACATAAAGCTGTGACTTCCTTTGGTTTTCTATATCACTTCATGCAGATTTTCTAAAAATGCTTATGAAACAAATGTTTTCAGAGACCAGCCCCACCACAGAAGCTCCTAGCTGAACTTTCATGCAGGCTAAAAGCAAGATCTCATTTGAGCAGCACCGACTTTTATCACCTTCATTATCTGTTGTCTCTTCTGTTGTAATCAGTATGGTGAATGTCTATGCAAATGAAACATTTTCAGTGCCGAGCTCAGATGTGTATCCTGCAGGAGGCCACTGTACAAGTCTTACCCACCCTATACAGACTGCAGCATTTTGCTTTTGAAACATGTGTCTCTCAACCTGCAACTTTCCCAGACCATGCTGAATAAGGAAGTTAAATTAAAGCAATATTTTACCTCAGTCCAGAAAACTTTAACTCAATCTCAAGAATAATAGATTATTTCCAACCTGATGTAAAGATAATCAGCTAAAACCTGCAATTGTTTGTTTTCAACAGCATGGTAGAAATGAAAATGGAAAAAAACTAGAGACAGACATTGTAAAAGAAGCAAATAAACAGATCAAACTTGAAGTTTCTTTAAACCTTCAGAGAGGACTTTCTATAGGACTGAGAAAGGAAATACTTCTTGATTTATATTTTGGAGGATGTTGTTCTTATATTATGAGGAGTCAGAAAGACAACTTCTATAATCAACCTGTGATAAGGGATCTTGTTTTCATTAGGCATGACTTATATCTAAAATGCCAAATCACTACTGTTTCATACTATGCTTCTAAATATGTTACCATAAAGATATTAGTATTCAAGGTTAAATCACTTTTGTCCATGATCTTTGAGAACACAAAAGGTACAACAAAAGTTACTAACTTGCTAAATAACAACACTAAGTTAGATCCTCCACAGGCTCACTCAGTTCCAATGAATTCATATTGTGTCACTTGAGTACAAGATAAGAACCTTTCTATCATCTGATTGAAGGCTTAACTGCTGAAAACTGTTAGCTATTGTACCAAGGGATTTTTATAGCTAGTCAAACTTAAGACAATTTACTGAATTAATGTATTTTCAAGCGAGTAAATTAGAAAACACATTAACAATTTTCCTCTATATTCTGGAACAACACCAAAAAGAACTAAAGCCAGAGTGATTTGCACTTTTAAAATCATGGCATTAGACAACTAAAATAAGAATTAATCTTGTACTACCTAAAAGTATACCTCTCCTAATCAAATCATGCCAACAACATCTTATGTTTTCCATCTGTTTATACTGAAAGAGAGGCATAATCTGTCACTGTGTGTTTTTGTAAAGCATGGCAAAATGAGGCTGCGAGCTCAGCTGGGGAGTCCAAATGTTCTTTAAATATTTTTCAATGTATCATGATCATAATCATTGATAACAATAATAACAGCAAATAGTTGATGACAGTGGCAGCTCTATACATGTAAGAGCTCAGTAAAGCATTACAAAACATTATTATAATTTATGATTACAACTCTAACAAAGATAGTTATAACTAATAATAGTAATCTTAATAGCAACTAATTGTAACAGTAAGAAAGATGGTATCTCTTGATGCAACTTTTATAGAAGGTCTATAAATATTTTTGCTGAAATCTAAAATAAACCTCCTTTTAAACTTAAAGGAGTTGGACTTGATGCCTAAGAAGATTTGTGTCTGCTGAGGTCTTCAACAGCTGCTTAAAATTAAATATCAAGAATTTAAGGGTCTCCTTAACACTAATATCATAATTTACATGGCAACCGAGGGAAATAAACTGTCACCTAAAGACCCTTATAAAATACCATTACAGAATTCCAAACTGAAGAATACTCTGCAGGATCCTACATGTATCTCTTCTGACTAGTATTTTACAACCAATTTTATCTTGTGCCAAAAGCAGCTTATATACTGGGATTTCATGTAAGTGTTCCTTCTTCCTTAAATAAAGCCCATAATTTAGAATAACTATATGGAAATCCTAACTTTATATATCTGCCAAAAGCCCAGGAGGACTTTCAGTTCACAAGTTGTGAATGTTCCAGCCTTAAAATGGCTTACAGCCAGTTTGAATGGAACATTGGCCACCTGATCTAGTGGTAGGTGTCCCTGCCTGTTGTCATTTTATGTAATAAGTTCCATACCTTATTGGTCATTTCTTATGGGCAGCTCCTCATAGTACTGACTCCTTCTTCCTCACAGCACAGACAACAAACTCCATCTAACTTCTTAACCACCCAACCTACTCTTTTACAATACCCATCCTAACTGGATCTAGCTGTGGCCTATTAAGGGCAGGCCTGTTGCTAATTCTTGGTAATTAGTGCAGCTGTAACTCCTTAGGGGTGAGATTACCTTCATCACTATCTCTATTCTCCTACATTCCATCCATCCACACCTGTCCCTTTCAACTCAAACCAGTCCATGATACATGATTCTACGATTCTATGATTCTATGCTAGTGATGATGAGTTTGGTGTCAATGCATCAGCTAAGAGCAGGATTCAAAAAAAAATAGCTTCCCTTCTTTCCCTTGTCTGACTTTTCTCATGTATTCCTTATTATTATTGTCCTTATTATTTCTCTTATTAGGTAGGTCAAAGTTGGCTCTTAGTGAACGTAGTTTATTGAACTAAAGCTTTAGTATACTTCCTTTTAAATAAATAGGTATTTAGAATTAAAAATTTATATACAGACAAACAAATCCAAAAGGTTTTTTAAACACTATCCCTAAATCCTTTGTGACTCTTAAGTTTGATTTTTTATTATCAAGACCTCATTTCTGAAGGCATTGAAAAAAATCAGAAAGTCTGGTCAGTCAATGGCAACAGGTGACAAAAGATACACAGCCCCTTTCTAGCCCAGATTTTGCATTCTTTTTTCCTTTCTCACAGCTAACGCTTTAACTCAAAATATACAGAATGATCCCAGAGCAATATCAGGGCTGGAGCTTTGTTTCATCTTTTCCAGAAGAAAAGTCTGACTTTGAGACCACAGCCTTTCTAGCATTCCCTCTCAGTGGTTCATTGCCCACATTTTATTTGTCTCTGGAACAGCTTCCATCAGAACAGGAAAAAAAATATCCCCATCTCATCCTTGCAGTACCTTACATTTCCTGTGACAATCTGAAAAATGTGAGAAGCTGTGAGAAGCAGACTCTGCATCCACTACTCAATTTTCAGAAGAGCAACTTTCTCTTGGCAATTCTGAAACACTTCCCTGTCCTTTCCCAACTTCTTCCCAGTTGCCTCCTGTCATGGTTTGAGGCTAGCACAATGCCAGTGCCCCCCATGAAAATACACTTTCCCTAGTGGCTCCTGTGAGATGTGATCAGGAACAGAGCAAAGAAGGCTCCAACTTAGGAATAAGGGAAACAAACTTTATTAACTACAACATCTAAAAAGGAACAGACACAGAATTAAGAATGAAAACCCTCCAAATGCATTCCTCCTCCTCACCCCCCATTTCCTCCACAGCATGAAATGACATCGTAGATTTCCACCCCATCACCATCTTTCACATAATCAACTTTCAGTCCATCATCACCCCTCAAATAATCAACCCTCAAATCCATCAGGGAAAGAGGAGTCCCCCCTTGCATCATAGGTTTCCCCCGGAAACACAATTTAAACCTCTTGTGTTTCCGTGTCACTCGTGGCACCGCCCAGAGAACATCGGCCCTCGTGACTTCTTCCCTCCATATCCAGTGCTCTCACCACTGCACATGGGCCAGGACTGCTTTTAGGGTTCCCCATTTAAGGATGTTCCACCCAGATCCAAAAGTAGCAGTCTCTCAACTTTGGGACCCCAGTCCCCCCCAAATTTCACCCCCTGGGGCCGAGGGGCCTCATGAACAGAGATCTTCCTCCCCACAGAGACAGAGAGCATCCCACACCCTCCTCAGCTGTCTTTGTTCACGCCACTGCTTCACTCTTGACTCCAAGGTATTGCCTCCTCCTAAATGCAGTCTCTGTGTCACAGGAAAAACACGGGTCTGTCCATGGCCATACAAGAAAGAGTCCAGCTCAAGGCCACTCCATCATTTCCTCGTACTTAGGATTCTTCTCACCTCTTCTGACATTTCTCACGTCCATCAGCTTTCATCACACTTGCTCATTTTCTCCTGCTTCATCTCTCTCTTCTCATTCTGATTCAGTAGGATCAGTATTTGTAAGGTTTCCATTTTTCTAGAAAGGGATTAAAATCTTTGCCTCTGTCTGCACAGAACTCCCACACTGGCCGGGCACCTTCTCGCGCTGCATCCCCCACTTCTCCTTCTGGCCGGCCATGCTGCCAGTCCGTGATATTGAATTTCAAGGCAGCACAGGCACTGGCTCTCTCTCTCTCTCTCTCTCTCTCTCTCTATCTCCCGGGAGGTAGCAGGGCTCGATGCTTCTCAGGGCTCCTCCTCCCTTCCATCTTGCGAGGCCTTCACCCCCCTCCTCTGCCCAAGGCTCCGGCCTATCTCACCTGGCCACATGGCTTCCCCTCCCCACCCAGCCCTGGCTGGGCAGGGGAGCTCTGAGCTCCTTCACAGACCGGGACCAAGAGAGAGTTCTCTTGGGAGTTCTTGCTTTTAACTCCCTGTGTTCTCAGAGGTGGTCCATACTTAGGTGGCAATATTCAAATCCAAGCACTGATTGGTTTGACCACAATCTCCCAAAAAACTCACTTCCTTCTTAACCTACGACATTCCCTCAGCATTGGACAGAGTTGCCTCTAAAGTCAATCTTCATTTTTCATTTTTGATAATATAAATGTCTTTCATTGGTTTAAACAACTTCTGGATGAGCATATTTTGGTTTTAATTATGATTTTAAAAAGTAATGTGTTTTTCTGAAAATGCACAACCAATAAGTATCATTCAGGCTCATGGTGAGGTCCTGGATTACATGTGCCTTTTAGGTCATGTCAACTACTGAATTGATTTAACATTTGTACACGTAAGAGCAAGCTCACAGTCCACTGGGAACTGCAGAGGAAGCAAGGAGTCGAGCAATTTGGGCTCACCCTGCCCTTAAATGTAAATCAAGGATCATTACTTGCTGCAATTTAGACACAAACACAGTCTGCTGAATTGACTATAATCAGTAGCCATCCACTCAATGTAATTGTCTTACCTAGCAGAACAGCAGCACATAATGTGTCTTACAAAATAAACCCCAAAACAAAGTAAAACAAAACCAAAAACCTGTGTAAGCATCTGAAGCCATTTCCAAGACCAAATTCAGAATAATAGCTCAGGATGTTTTCAGATTCACCAAATAATTATCTTCTTGCTTGAAGGATGGTCATGAACAAAATACATTCAAGAATTTAAATACAGTGAGCAGAATTTAATTAGCCTGACTCTGCTAATCAAAGCATCAAAGCAGATGGACTACATCTACAGGAATCTGTGTTTAATTTGAAATAAATTATATAATTCCAATTTATTTTGACAATCTCAAGTTAGTCCAGGCAGTAACAATTTAAGATATCAATACAAATTGAGACAGTTAAATATAGGGCATAAAGGGGTCAGACAAAAAAAATTTAAAAAAAAAAAAAAGACCAACCATTGCAGAGTAATCCAAACCAAAAAAGCAGAATCCAGGTTTGAATAATGGTTCACAATTTGAATAAAGCATGAGAATATTAATATGTATTTAAATACAAAAGAATAGGGTGCAAGGACTAGATCAAATTCTTTGTCTTTGGGGGCCAAGATTAGTGCATTTGTATTTGATTTGGTTGACTGTCAGAAATTTTACGTTTGTGAGGCAACCAAAATCATCAGACATTGTTTAAAATGTCATTACAACTTTGGCCCATATTTTGATTCATTATTATTGTAAATTACTAATGGCTGAGGACTACATTCTGTTAGCTTAGTACACAAACTGGATTATGTCTGAGGTTTTAATGAAAGATGGAATTCATAATTCAAAAAGAAATAAGGTGTTTCTTCTACCCTTTCTTGTGAAAAATCTAAGGTCAGTTTCCTAAAAGTCTCATAAATCATACTGAGGTGGAAATCTAGACAATTATTTTTTATTATTTTAATTTCTTCTTAAGGCCATTTTATGGTTTATAAGAAAGGATTCAGCTACTTCATTATTGTTCATGGCAATGTTTACCCTGTGAAGACTCCAACATCCAGTAAAAAGTCAGCAAAGCAATCAATAAACAGAGTTGAGAGACAGCATCTCAGCCAAGGGTCCCATAAAGGAAGGTTTAGCATTATTATAGTCATCTTTGTCACTGTGTAGTTTTCAGTGTGTTGGGTTTGGTTTTTTTTCCATTCTGTTGATAAATAAAAAGCCAGGATTGCCTAATTCAAAAAGAAAGTTTTATTTTTCTTTATACAAATTCACTTCTTGTTCCTTGTTGTATATACTGATGTAGGCTCTGAGAAATTTTGTTTTGTTTTTACAGTACTGCACATAACAGAAGTACTGGGGCTGTGACTCTTAGATTCTATGATAATATAAACAATTATCTGTAAGAAAAACTGAAAACAAAAAATCTGTTTCAGTTGTTCTAATTTACTTATGATGGATAAACAAAAATTTTGCATCTTTGTTCATTAGCTAATGAAACAAAATTAGACAGATTCCAGGCTCTGACTGGCAGTCTCATAGGGATAAGGCAAACAAATGATCACAGAATTTGCTATTCCTTTCTACTTGGTATTGCAAAACATTGGTAATTGGATACAAGTACATTCCACTAATATTAACTATGATCAAGCATCAGATCAAATGGAATCATCTGTAATGTCAGTCAGAAGAAGAAATGGTGAAGAGTGGAATCTATCAAGGGAGAGATAATCTGCTCTTTATTTTTAATGTAGTTAGAATAAAATCCAGAACAGGTTTGGATAGGATCCTACACCACACTTAAACAGATTTCATTCTCAATGGCAAGGGCTGTCCTCTATTCCATCCACAGTGGCAATTGCTATAGAAATTGGTCAGGCGGTTACTTACAGGAGAATTTATCATGAGCACAGGTTCCAGTAAATAGCTTGATTCCCCGAAACAGCAATCATGAAAACGTGTATCACCCCTGGCTAATCTGTCAATACAATCATCTGATTAACAAGGACAGAGGGAACAATGAAACAAGGAAAAAAAGAGAGAGAAAATGGAATGCAGATCAAGAAAATATACTTACTTCCTACAGAAGAACTTTAAATAATTTAAAGAGTACTGGCACCGTAAGACTGCAACAATTAATGAGTTATAAATTGTACAGAGAACAGTATAGGAGTTCCTTCCAATTCCCATTGTAATTCTACTGATTTCATAGCAAACCTATTAAATAAGCATCCACCATTTCTACATTCACACATACAAGCTAAAATTTATACAAATATGCTCTCATGAGACAATGGTGCTTCATCCTTTTGCAAAACACCCAAATGTACAGAAAATACAGATAACAAAAACATTAAATGCCCTACTACAAGAACTAAAGAATCATCAGATCTCTCTAATTACAAGCCATATTTCTCAGAACGCGCCCTCTCTAACACATATTGCTCTGCGCCTGTGCATTGCTTTAATTGCCTGAAAAAAACCCTCTCTCACAACACTTGCCTCCTTGGGAGAAGCTGACAGCACAAATATGCAGTGGATGTTAATTATTCAATGCACCTACCATAAGACACTCAGGTATTATGACAATAAGTGCAGTGTAAGAGCACATATAAAAAATAATAGAACAACCCACACTGCAAGAGTCTGACAAAGCTGGAATAAATTAAAAGCTGTAGCAGCAAGCAAACATTAATCATTCCACTAGAAAAATGTTCTTTAACAGATTTTGAAAACCTATGTCCATGCTTCTTTTCTATTATTCATATTTGCACTATCCCATATTGCTTTTCAGACTGATTGATTTTCCCTTGGTCTTCCAGAGTATTTAAGTATTATGTGCCTCTCTGAGGTCATCTGTGCCTCAAGAAGACATGCACAGTGTCTGGCATGCCTTCAGCAGCAGCCACTGAAAATACCTGCTTGATACTTTAATTTGGCCTTTAAAATTCTACTACTACTATTAGAATCTATTCTAATCAAGGAGAGGCTCTGAATTGTTGCATAAAGCCATTAGAAGAAATTGAAACAACACCAGACAATGTATTATGAGATCCAGCATAGTGTTTGTTATATGTATGAAAACAACTGTTCTTTTACAGAAACTTTTTTTCTCACTCTTACTCCAGGAAAATGAAAACATGAGAAATGAACAAGTTTGACTTCAAGGTTAATGCAGCAGAAATAATTTCATTCCAATCCATTCTCTTTCTAACCTGTGATTTTATTATTATTATTAATATATAAGGGTTGTGAGAGTTCCGTGGTACTTACAACAAAAATTTTCAGGAAGGAAGAACATTTTTTACTTGCAGGTGCTCTTAAACATCAATACAGATTTTTAAAAAAAATAGAATAATCCTCTAGTATAGATAATTACAAAATTACAAAGAAATATGTAGTCTACATCTGCCACCTACTGTAAGAATAAAATACTGCAGCTCTCCTACCTGAACCAAAACAGAAAGATTAGATTTATTTTACAATTGAAAAAAAGGCAAATAATTAAAATAAATTTAAAAATTAGGACAAACAATTTTAAAAAATAAAGAATTGCTAATAAAAAGGGATGAAATCATAGGTGTACTCGAAAAATATATAAATCTATAGTTTGGAAAATGCATTTTTTATTTGCTGTAATTTTAAAAATGGAGATTCAAACAGCATGAAGAAAATAAACCTATAATTTAGAATGTGTAACACCACTGGATGATTGTCTTTGAGTAACAACTGTAAGCATCATAGTGAAGGTATGAATGACTTTCTTCAGTGCTTGCATACTTCTCTTAATATATAAATATAATCCAGCTTTAAAAATATCTTTTATATATATATATAGAAACAGTGTAAAAAAACCCTCTTTTTTGCAACTCAAAAAAACTCATAAAAGGTTGTGGTGGGATTTTGTTATTGGGCAACCTCTATAGATATGTTCACATTCAAGCACTGGTTTCCCTATCATCTACACCCTTTTTAACTTTCTCCATAGACCTGTGTTGAATTAGTCCAACTGTGTATACGCATGCTTGTAGGCTTTGAGGCCATGGATCTCTTTCTGACTGCCCTATTTAGCAGCAGAGACCAAATTTGCATGAACTACTGCAGTGGTGCATGGTCATCAGCTTTTTTTTTACCTAATTAGGCCAGTAATAACATCACCTGGAAAAAGAGATGGTGTCAAAGTGATATTAGTAGAGCTGTATTAGTAGAGCTCTCCTTAAAGGACAGGCAATTGTTTAGTGTTTACCCAGGCAGATTTGGGCACATTCCTCAACAGACCCAGATCCTGAACAGCAAAGATTCACAGAATGTTCTGAGCTGGAAGGGACCCACTAGCGTCATCAAACCCAACACCTAAGTCAGCTCCTCCTTAAAAATACTTACCATCAGCTTTGAGGAAAACCAAGATGGCTTCCTTGGGCTTCAAAGACCATTTTTTGGAATCTCATATGAAGAAAATTTTTAAAACAAAATCAAGTCAACTTGGAATAAGATTGCAACAAGCCTTCATAGAGGCATTACTTCACTCAAAGGCAGACATCTTCATCTTACGTCTCAACAGAAATTTGAGTGCTACCCTTCAGACTATTGCCTGAAGAAATCCATCTGCTAGCAGAATGAACTTAAAGCCACATTACAGATGTCAGAATTCTTTTATTTTTATCACAAAATATCTTTATAATCTATTTGTACCTGAGAAGATAACATTTCTTATTTTCAAGGCATCCATCTAAATTTATTCAGCATTTGTCATGCCTACAATACCTATGATTTTTATGTCATTCTTTCTGTAGAAGGATGTGTCATGAATGAGACCTCTACCTTCCAAAAGACAATGCTATTGAGAAAGTGGAGCTTTTACAGAATGTGTTTCATTTGAAGTATGTCAAGCATTCTAGGAATATATATATATATATAATATAATGTTTTTAATATAAGAATTTAAGTTCACATTCCTTTTTTATTATTATTTATTTAATTTTTAAAAATATTGCTCAGAAGTGCTTTTAAACTATGAACATACAATGTCCCACTTGGGGGTGGATTACATCAAGCAAAATTTAGTCTGCTTGTTTTCTCTTCTGTTCTTGGTTAATTTTCAGTTCTCACCCTCCAAGTCCAGCTATCATGCTGCTGGTCTCTTTCTCTAAAATACCAGAGTGAGGAAAGTTACTTTCATTATTTACTTCTGTTTTCCTGGGAAGGAAAAAGACACTGGGGATTTTGTTTTTGCTAACACTTGGCAACAACAAGACTGTTTTCAGATGGATATTTCATCCTCCAACCTGGTTGTTTTCCACTTGGATCAGGGAGATGCTGCTGTTCCTAGCTCAGATAACCATGTTCTTCTCTTTCATGGAGACTGGGGAATAGGTGACTAGAGGATGATATACATCATACACCTCCTGGGTTCAAAACGTCGTCTCAGGCCAGGCAGCTCATTTCTGTCCCACTTGCTGCTTTTTCTTGGGTACTCACTGTAAAACTCAAGCCCTCTTGTGTACCACTGCATCCAGTTCTGCTGAAAAAAATATATATATATGAAGGAAAAAAAAAAGATAACAAAGAAAAGAAGAGAGCATACTGATGGAAAAGGCCTATATTTTGTTGAAAGACCAAAGATTAGCAGAGTGTCAGAATTTATTCTGTTTGACAAGAATCCCTCCCAAACATGACAGGAAGCGACATTATCCGAATAATGAGGATTCCAGCTGAGGTAATTCAGGAAAATGCATGGACTAGTTTATGCAAATACAATGCCTCATTTAACACCTAGGATATACAGACAAGTTCAAGAAGGCCCAGTGTTAATAAAAGCACATTAGAAGATTTTGAGCATATTCAAAATCCAGTCACATTTTGCAATAGACATACCTGTCCTAGAAATTCAGTATGGTTTCTAGGGGATTTACTGTATATTTCTGAACAGCAGAGCAAGTGCAGCACAGTTTATAGGGATTTGCTACTATAAAAATGCAGAAGGCAGCGACCTGTGTAACTGCATATAATGCAGTTATCCAAGCTTTGCACTAAGAGGAATTTCTTTCTCTTTCCCTACCCTCCTCCCTCTTCAGAAGGGGATTTGAATTGCAGATAGCATCAGTCATCTTAATGTTACACTGTTAACCACCTGTGTGTTTCAGGTACTAGACCTGAAACAACAATTTCAATAGGAAAGTACTGTACCAGAAGGTATATCATCTAAGAAATTACCTTTATTTTTCTTATATTTTCCTTATTAGTTTTTTCCTTATTAGGAGTTCATTTCTATCTGCTCCTTCCATTTTAGAAGAGCTCTCCCTTAGACACTGTGTGACACCAAGTGGTCTTGGAACTTCAATACTTGTGGAGACGATTGCTCTGAAAATCACAGCTGAAGGCAGTCAAAATGTCCAGGGTCATGGCAGGGAAATGCTTTCCTCTGTTCATATTTCAAATGAAGCATGCAGATGGGAGAAACTACATATGCCCAAGCTTTTTCATCTCTTCATACACACAGAAACTGAAAAAACATGTCAATTTAAACTAAGTTTCTCTTACTTTAAATAACTGAGAGCACTGTGCGTCTCTTTTCTTCCTCAAAAAATAATTCCCAAAAAACATAGTTAAGATTGCAAGACTAGATAAGTAACTGCATTTTTCATTTGCCACTATGAAGGACTGTTATAGCACATCTTGCTCTGGATACCACATACTATTTGTTTTATTTTTTCAGTCCACCCACCGAGCACACAAACACCCTTTCTCTTATGCAGTTGCACTATCCCCCTGAGACAAATCAGGTAGCTTGCAGCAGCTTGCTCAGCCCACTGCTAAGTTTCTTAATAACTGAAACTAAGCACAAAAAAGAAGGACCAAGTGGATTATTCCCCATTAAAGGCAGTGTGGTGGAGGGGAATGCTGCGTCTGTTTTCTATCTTCCAAATATTTATCCAAGACTTGCTGTCTCTATTTCTGACACAGAATTCAAATGTGTATGCTGTGTGCATGTATAAACCTTACTACTAGTTTTGCCACAGAGACGTATTCTTGTTCAATAAAGGGCTAAATTTGGCCCAGTAATTTGCTGCATATTATAGCAGATGACTTTTAGGATAGCTGGTGACCTTCTAAACACCTCTGTCTTTGGAGCCTTTCTTCAAAATTGAACATAAAACAAGTTGTTAATGCAAGACAAAAATATGCTATAGATAAATTATATTAAAAAATTATATATTTCTGAAGAATCACCCCCAGACTGGTTTGTGGTTTAAATATGTTAGTTAAATTAACCTATAACTGAGGAAACCATGAGAAAAGGATCAACCTGCTGAATGTCATGATGTCAAAAAGACAGGACTACGTTATAAAAGGACTCTTTGCTAACAAATTATCAGGTCTCAGGGTTACCACTAGAGAATGCAGTAAGGCCAGAGATCCTTTGAAAATAAAAATGTCCATTGTTACAATCACAAAGAATGGACTAATTCCCTCCACTCTCTTTTCTCTAATCCCTGGTCAGTGAAACTTATTGCTTCTAGTTACAAGGGCAGAATAGCAGTCATTCACCTTATGTTGCACTGTGAGACTATAAGAAAAGGAAAAAAAGGTCAAAAGCTGGATTCTTCAATTTCTTTTCAATACCTACTGTTAAAATAAGTTACACAGCTACTTTCTCAGGATTCTCTATCCCTGTGACTATTTTATCAGATTTCAGATTAAATTGTTTATCCCAAACAAAACACAAATATGAATCATGGTTTCCTACTGAAAACTAACTAAATAAATAAATAAAGTTGCTTTATGCCACTCCTGTGGAGAGAAATAGCTACTGAGTCGGTGAACCTGTCTCCTTTGGGATCCCCTCTTCTCCAGGGACAGTATGGATGGCACACATCTACTGCAATTATTCCTAGACTGCAAATACACCCCCTTTTCTGTTGAAGATGGCCCTATGGGGAAGCATCCAGCTGTTTATACAGCCATATTTTAGAACATGAAGACTCTCAAGGAGAAAGGAGTACTTCAAAATATATACTAGACTTGTCATCTGTGGTTTGTTACCTGTGTTACAAAAGGTCTGCCTGGCTTTTAACTGAGAAAATCACCTAGAAAATTCAGAGCATAGGAAAAAAAAGCATTTTACATAGAGTAGGACAGGTGCTCCTGAATTCTCATGTATTTCATAGTGCTCTCATCCATAAAATAAGTTGCTACCTACTGGGTATCAAGGCAAGGCTGTGTCAAAAGTGATCCTGCACTTACCAGCCAGCAGAGGGGGCAGGATGAGTAAGGGACAGTCAAATAAAGAACAGGAAATTTGCATTTTTATTTTTTAGGGACAGCACTGAAAAAGTTATTTAAATCAGTTTTGAAAAGTAATTAGTTCTTTCCTTCTAGCAGTCTTGTCTTCTCTGTGTACAGCTTTGATAAGTATACAACTTCATATCAGAAGTTCTTTCAATGAAAATGTAGACTAGAGGTGAAAGTCTGTAAATCTGTAAATCTGCCCCATAAGAGAGCCTACTTTGTGATGGTGTATTAAAGAGAGATAGCTAGTCCTGCACAGTCCCTTATGTGCATTAAAACCTAGGTGTTTCTACTCTAAGAGAAGTATTACAGCATGGAAGGCAACTAGTAGTGCAAAAAATGAGCAGAAGGATGATGTCCCTTGACGGGTAATGCTGTGTAAACCCTTTTCCCTCACAATGAGTATTTCTGAAAGCCTAAAATTTGTCATTACTGATTAAAAGTCAATGATGTAACATCCACAAGAACTGTGGCCTCTGAGTAAAGGTGAAAAACGCAACACAAATATTATTACTATTACTATTACTATTACTATTACTATTACTATTACTATTACTATTACTATTACTATTACTATTGCTATTGCTATTGCTATTGCTATTACTATTGGCTTGGTTTGGTTTCTTTGTTTTGCTTTACTGTGCAAATGCTTACACACAGAGCAAATCATCAAGGGGGTAAAACACATGCAGCCTACAGCAATGTCTGGCTATGTCAAAGGAAGTAATATCTATTACACAGCACTGCAGCAGTGCAGCCTCCCCCTGCACTGAGAACTGTCCCTCATGTGCATTATGCTCTGTTGTACCAACACAAAGGACAGGGCTTGTCTCTCCTAACCTGGGGTGCATAAGCTGTTCTCTGCAGGATCCAGGGAGACAAATAGGCAGTTCTAGAGCACAATCCTTGCCATTTATTTCAGACCTGTAAATTAGGATAAGATGAGCTGCAGCCTAGAAAGGAGCCCAGAGTGATTAGAGCACGTGTGGAAGTCTGGATGTGAGAAATGAACCCCACCCACACTGTCTGCTCCTGAGGGCCCACTGTCTCCACACACTAGGCAGGCAAAGAGCAGAAGCTGAAGCATGGTAAATTAAACAGTGATCTTATGGCTCACTGCTCTACTCATTGGAAAAGCTGGCTTTGGGAGGGATTTTTGGCCCATAGTGCCAGTCTTAATTTTAATTAAAATATTCTAAATTCAATGAGCATCACAAACCTTAAAGAGATAAAAAACTAGTAAATCAGTATGATCTCCAAAACTGAGCTACACTCTAAAGTTGTCTTCATGCTTCATCAAAGAGCCTCTGACTAGAATTTTGCTCCAAACTGGCTGATTTCCTGATACAGCTGCACAGAAAGATTACAAAACTGGTCACAATTTGTACTGTCATTACCTCTCTGCAACCAGCACATTAAGGTTGCAATTTACCTGCTATTGTGAGACTTAGAATATTTCAGCCACTATTTTAGCAAACTACCTTAATCACAAAAGTGATGCAGTGATAACAAATGAAAAAAGTTTGTAATTTGGGGATTCTTATGGTCATTTTGAGCTAAAACTGAATCACAGCAATGTTAGAGTGAGTGGAAGAATTATATCAGTTCCTGTGATTGCAAAATATGAGTTGTATTCTATTTTTAAGGGGTTTTTTTTTAAGGATGAGAAAGTATATTTGATGTTAATGTTGAGGTAATAGTTTCATTGGTTTGTTGGTTAAAATTACCTGAAGCATCTAGCCATTCCCATTTTCCCTCCAGATTCTCTGAAGGGAATAGAATAGCAAGCAGCATCTTGTGTCATTTACTGACTGCTTTTTTTTTTTTTTAATTGCCTTTAGAAGATTATTTTATTTCAGATGGTTTATTCCTGCCTAATAAACTATTCCAAAAGCACTGGCCTGTTCTGTATGACTGTTTTTTGTGATAATATAATGGAAAACAACACTCATCTAAGAGCCAACCCTAACATTGTTGCATTCTATATAATCTCTAGTCACAAAGTCATTAAAAGTACTTTAACTACACAGAAAATATGTCTCTTTGCATACAATATTTCACTTTTAATGCTCCTATGTTCATGACTTTGAGTATGCGGAATATAGATAAGTTTTGGTCTAGTTCTGAGACAGGAGGACCTGTCAGAGTACTTGCTGATTCAGGCACATCCCATATGGCAATCAAATTATTTTCTCAAGCTGCATGATTCTTTGCAGCAAAGCTGCAAAGTGGCATAAAAGAGGTTAATTATATACAAAGTCTCTGCAAAAGTAGCTCATATTCTAAGATTCTACTCATTAGGGAATTTTCACAGGTAGTTAATTTCAGGCACACTTTCTTTAATTTCATGGGGATATTTGAGCATTTGAAGCAATGTATCTCCTTCAGTACCCTGGTGAACTCGGACCTAAATGAATAAAAGGCCATTAGGCAATTGAATATACCAAGGTTATTATATGTTCTTATAGAACTGATTTTGAAGAGGACAAATACTCTGCTCTCCCTAAGATCAGTTTAGTGGGTGTTGCATCCACAGTATAAGTGGAATTTTAGAGCTCTTCTAAAAATTCTGGAATTGGACTTTTGCTCTAAGGATTACAAAATCCATTCATTGACTTTTCATGAGGAAAATTAAATTTGCAACAGTCTATGTTCTTAAAGAGGCATGTAAGGATATTTTAGTTTTAATGTACTGCACAGTCATATCTGTATGCATATAAGAAAGATTTAACTTTACCAGAAACAATTAGTCATTTAAATTAGGGCAGTTGCAATTCAAACACACACCTACAGACAAATGCCACTAGGGCTTTCCTCAGACAAAAGCTCAATACTAAGCAAGTTCCTCAGACAATGCACCGTGCACACTGACACAGCACGCTCATGCAGTCCAGGAGTTCATATATAATCTGCAAATTTTTTTGTGATAACAACAGTCCCACTGTTAATGTGAATTAGTTTTGTGCTGTTTAAGTATCAGAAAATCCTCACTGCAAGCATCAAATAGTTAAGTCAGGTATTCATGGCTGCAAAATCCTGTAATCTTCCTGTTTGAACTCCTTTGCCCAGGTCCTGCAGACACATGTCAAGTGACCCATCATAGTCAGTTCTCATTGCTGTTACCTAAAAGGATTCCCTGCTGCAGAACAGCCTTGTGCTGCAATAGGAATGGCAGGATACTGAAAACAGACTCTTCTATAACAACAGGAGCTTCATTTATAGTGCACATGTACTGTATGAGCAGTCCTGGGTTTCCTACCAGCATGCCTGAGCTTAATTACACCTGCTGTAGTCCTGAATAACCAGGCAAAGGCCTGGAGTAGTACTTCAGTGCCTTGCTGAATTCAAAGAACAGCTGAGATGGAGCCTGCAGACAACTAATGTGCTCCAAGAACAATGCACCAGGCATTTCATGGGGCGAACTGAGGGATTTCAAAGGAGCTGCCACAGAGACTACACATTGTTGAGAAGCCAAAGATACTGTTTTGTGTACTGCTCTTCTCTCTAACACTTGCACTTGGAGCTAAGCTTTTCAAAATGAAATGAAATATGAAGTCTCCTGGATTAAATTTTAACATCGGGAGGTTATTTGTTTGTTTTTCACCTGCTGGGTTGGGGGTTTTATTCAGTGTATACATCCATCACTTTTCTGCTTCGTAAATAAGTCTCTTTCCAGTTTCCCTTCTTTCTGCAGGTTCCAATGTTTCCTTCATCTTCTGTGTGTTCACTGTTGTTGCCTAGCACAAGTGAAAATTGGGGTCAGCATTCTGGTTTACCCCCCAGAGTTCTCTCTGTAGTCTGAAACTTCTGCTTCTTTTGCAGTCCACCTTTCTTGTAATGCAAGGGTGGAAATTCTCTGGCTCCTGGGCAACTTCTGACTCTCAAGACATTCAAGGCACAAGACTTGCTACTGCTACTGTCACAAGCAACACATCTTGCTTGAGAAGGGCTGTACTCTTCATGAGCCAAAGAGCATGAGCTGGCTTTAGAGGAGAGCGTCTCTTTCTTCATGTAGTCATTGCCATCTCTGGTGTCCCTGCAGCTGCATTCAGCATCCAGAATGTGTTATAAGGCTCATAACCAAATAAAAAGAATTTTTTTCCAACTAATTTTTGGCAAAGCTCCAAAATCTTACTTTACCCTGCCCTTGTTTTTAACTGCCTCAACTATATTCCAGCATAGGTATTTTTTTCTGCTAGATCAGATAATTAATTTTGTTCACAGCTGCACTTGCATATTCTGCTAAACTTCTCAGCTCTTCATCCTGGTAAAACCCTAGTTCTACATAAAAATTAACTTTATCTGTTTACTGAAATCTATCTTTCACTGAATAAAATAACTGAAAATGCATCAGAATTGAAATACAGAGTGAAAGTCACTGACAAGTTACACAAAATTTCTGTTTTCATATGATACTTTAGACAAACTAAAAGGTAGTCCAGCTTGCATATGATACATCTCTAAGACACAAAAAATAGAGAGTGCACAGTAAATAATTTTTCAAGGGGTTTTTTGGGACAGAATATTAATAAAAATATTCTACAGAAGAAACAAAGAAGGTGCTAGGGGGAATTTCCTACAGGGATTTAAAGACATAGGGATAAGGAACTTTGTGGTTAGCTTACCCTAACTTGAAACAGCTTCAAAGAATAAATATGTCTTTATGAATAATATAATATTCAACCAAGTTTGACCCCACCATAAAAATTTATGCCAGGATTTCCCTTTGGAAAAAAAATAAACACATCAGTTTTTCAAGTTACCTTTCCCAGAAACTCAAACAGAATCTGTGTTATAACCTCACTGGGAAGGCAAGGCATCACTCTGTGTATCTGAAATACTGCTGAACAAAAACACTCAGGACAAGAAGCTTGAGCTGTGGTGTTTCCATCACCCGAACTGCTTAACTCTTAGCTACAGAGGGCAGGTTTAAACTGTGCTAAGTGTCATCCCCTGGGGCAGTGCCTAGGCAAAGTTCAGGAGACATTGCATGTTGTCTGCCATTCCCAATATGTGGTCTGGATTAGACTGCATCAGCCTTGGCTCCCTTCACACACTGTATCTCAACAGGGCTTGCAGAGCCTGAAGTGTCCCTGCTGGCCCTTGTGACGCATCCCAGACCTTGTAAAAGATATTCTCTGACTTTTAGTATGAACTTAGCAACCCAGTGAACTTCATTTTGTTTCAGACACTTTGAACTGAAAAACAAAAAGGAAAAAACCCCAAACAAACAAAACTCCCACAAAATTATAACTATTTTCTAAGAATAAAAAAGCATGGCACGAAGCCCAGAAGAAATCCAGAGCCAAGTGAAGTTTGGTTTCAGCCAAGATGTAATACTTGGCCTCAAGACCAGAGGAAGGTCCCTTACCATGTTTTATTTAGCAGTTGAGAAGCAGTCACTGCATCCTCCTATTTTATCATCTTCACAACATAAGCAGTAGCAGATGTTAAGTAGAAATGTGTATGAAAAGGTTCCACACACATCTTTCTACATCTTTCCAGATTGTGGAAATCCTCTGGTTCAGGATATCCAGGTTCAGATGTTGACTCCAGAACACTGTGCTTGATAGATGATTTTGTTCAGTGCTATTATTTGGACTAAATCACGTTCAATTTCTGGAACACCTTGTCACAGATGAGCCCTACAACTTAATGTTCTGTCTCTGAAGAGAATAATAAAAAAATAAATTAAAAAAAAAAACAAAACAAAAAAAAAAACCTTCTGCCATTTAAAAACCTACTGTGCAATTGTTTCATTGGGTGAGACCTTGAATTTCTTTTCACTAAAGAGTTTATCTAAAAGCTCCTTCTCTCTCAAACTCTTCCATGGCAGAAACATACTGTCTTATGTTTCTTATCTTCCCTAATTTATTGTGGGCCTTTCTTGTCCTACTTAAATCCTGTGGACTTTACTGCATACCTTCATCAGGATGTGGATGACTATATGTTGTTTTAAATATATATATATATGTAAACCCCAACATATATACATTATATGCAGTGGATGCACCATAGAAAAATAATTTCCTTTCTTAATAGCTTTACCATTTTCTAACATTGCACTGCATTTTGACCTATTGAACATTGAGTTGATGTTGTCAGAGAACTACCGCAAGGTCTCCAGGATTTCTGCAAGAGAGTCATGGACAAATTACAGCTCAAATGTGTACATATAGAAGTCAACAGATCATCACTTGTTTTTTTCTGTTAATTTTTAATAACCTGTAAAGAAACTAATTAGTCATTTTAAAATAATATTAAGGTACAAGGATGTATACATTTATCAAAAAATACTGATTTTTCTCACGTTACCAACTTCATTGAACAAATTACACTTACCTACAAGAATAAAACACAAACTTTTGTCCATTAGGTAGTTAAACTTCTAACTCTTTCAAATCTATGATCCTGTGTTGTGCTGGTGCCTTAAGGCTGATTGTGCACTACTTGCAAACTATAAATCAAGACCAAAATAACTCAGATAACAAGACTGACCAACTCAATATACCAGCTTCTACTTACTCAGTATAACAGTGGTTATGGAGAAGCACAATTCCCTATTATTAATAGCAGCTGCAGCTGCACCTATTTATTTCTCTGTATTACTCATAACAAAACAGTAGCATTTTATGCCTCCTTTACTTTCATGTAAATGACTTCATAAGCAACAAGACAATGATGAAAAAGCATTCTTTTTTTCAACTCGCTCTATTTAATGCCCCCTGAGGCTGTGCAAAACAAGATTTTTGTCCCACATAACTTACTTTTACACTGAAAAGACAGTAATGTATGAAAATAAATAAATATTTAAGGAGATTGTGTGAAGCAAAGATTTTAAACAGGTAATAGCAAAGAAGGAACTTTCTGTAATCAGCCTCCCCGGCTACTACTTGAATTTCTTCAAATAGACATTGCTGCAAAAATTCTACTTCAACAGCAAAGAAATAACAGAATTCCATGTGGCAACCATTTCCCAAATAGAGGACCAAAGAAGTCTTTGTGGAATGCAATGCAGTGAATTCCTGACAGAAAATGATGATATAACATGTATTTAAAGCAACTGAAGAAAGAGAGCATCCAACTTTTATTCAAAACAAATTCATAATATATTTAATTATTCATTAAATATTTTCCTTATCAAACTCTATCATTTCTTATCCTGAAACTATAGTTCACATGTAAAATAAAAGGAAACGTTTTGGTAAATCGTCATTTAAATATAATTTTATTACTCTTCTACTGAATTACACTCTATCCAACAATAACTCTCTTTACTGTATCTTTACTTAATAACTCATTTTTCATATTATTCAAGTGCTTTCAGGGCTTTGGAATTATATTTCTGGGGTTTGATTTTTTTCACTTCTAATATAACCATTTTACAGAGTCTCTAAAGAAAAAGTCAGAAAGAGTTGGCACAATAAAATAAAAATGGCAGAATAATGTAAAGAGCTGATTTTTGGAAAGGGCCACTCTGTGAGATTTGAAAGTTATCATTATCCCTATAGTGCAATTCAATTTGAAATTTCTGAACTTAGTTATACACTTTATAAGGCATTCTAAAGATGAGAATAAAGACTATTTGGAGCTTTAAGAAAATCTTGGTGGCATTTAAACGAGACTACCCACTCCTTTTCATATATTTGTTTCAGCACATTATCCATGTGTAAACAGGACTACTAATTTCTTCTTAAGAGTAGGTAAGTACTGAATAAGTTTTTTTTTTAAAAATCAGAGAAACAGCTTTCTACAGTTTTCTAGGTGACTTTATTGGATCTCAAGATATAAAGGATCTAGGCAAAAAGAGTGGGTTTTAGTTCAGTCTTTCCCCACTCCTTCTTGTAATATGCAAATGAGCTATTGTCAACTGGGACCACTGCTTGCTTTTGCAACACAATGTATAGCCTCATTGTATATTCCTTAACATTTAAAGAAATGTTTAAAAAAGGATCAAAGAATACTGAAATTCCAGGGTTGAGGTCAACACAGATGCACTCAGTAAAGGCTAGTTTTTATTTTGGTTCACAACCTGGGGAAAAATCTACTGTTTGTGCTTGATGAAGAGAAGTCACTACGTACCTGAGTACACCATTCACAGTCCTGACAGTAGAGCAGAGCCTGGCAGGCTCCCAGACGGGCAACATGTGGAGAATTTCAGGATCTCCACTTCCATTTCTGGATCAGAAGCTGTTTTATGGTTTGGTACATGACATTTATGGGTACACACCATTTGGATAAGGAGAACTGCTGCAATGGATTCTAAATCCCATTTTCTACTGACCTTAAGGCATCCTTTTTTTTTTTGCCGTTTTAAACACTAGAAACTTGTGTCGTGGGTTGATGCTGGTCAGATGTCAGGCATCCACAAAAGCCATTCACTGACTCCCCTCTGCAGTTGGACAGATGAGAGAAAATTTAGTAAAGGGTTCATGGGTTGAGAAAAGGACAGAGATATCGCTCATCAAACACCATTATGGGCAAAACAGCCTCAGCTTAGAGATATGAAGAGAATTTCATACTTTAAAATTCAGAGCAGAATAATGGGAAGTAAAATAAGCCCTTAAAAAACACCTCACTCCCACCCCTCCCTCCTTCCCAGCTTTACCTCCTACTCCAGAAGCACAGGGAGACAGGGCATGGAGGTTATGGTCAGTTTATCACCCAAGGCTTCTCCCACTGCTCAGAGAGAGGACTCATTCCCCTGCTGCACCGTGAGGTCCCTCCCACAGGAGATAGCTCTCCACAAACTTCTCTGACGTGGCTCCATCTCACTAGCAGCAGCCCCGGGCAACCTGCAGAATATGGGTCCATCCCATGGGCAACAGTCCTCCCAAAATTACTGCAGTGTGGGTCACTCTTCCACTGTAGTGGGTGAAGTCCTCCAAGGACAGGCTGCTCGCTCCAGCCTGGGACCAGGGCCTCTCTCTCCACAGGTCTCCCATGGGGTCACAGCCTCCTCCAGGTTTCCACCAGCTTCAGCACAGGCACCTCAACAAGCAGCAGCTGTATCTCTTCATCTCTGTGGACCTTCATGAGCTGCAGGGGCACAGCTGCCTCACCATGGTCTGCACCACAGCCTGCAGGGGAATCTCAGCTCTGGTGCCTGCAGCACCTCCTGCCCCTCCTTCTGCACTGACCTTGGTGTCTGCAGAGCTGCTCTTCTCACGTGTTCTCAGTCCAAGCTTCTCTGGCTGCATATAAAACTGTCCCTTCACTTTCTGTTTTGATATCACAGAGACATTGCCACCATTTCTAATTGGCCCAGCCTTGACCAGAGGCATGTTCATCTTTGGAGCCACCAGGGTCTGGTTCTGCTGGACACTGAGGAAGTTTCTGGCAACTTCTTACAGGAGCCACCCCTGTAGACCTCCCACTACCAAACCCATGGCTACACAAACCCAATACAATTTGATCAAATCAAAATCATGACAATAATTTAAACTGCATGAAGTTTATAATGTACCTAAAAGGATATTTTCAGTCCAAGGACCTTAAAATTCTGACAATACAATACACACTGCTGTTTTTATTGCCCACAGCTTACAGGGTTTGGCTGGAAAACAAAGAAAAATAAATTCTTCACAGTAATTGTCTCTATGAATTTGAAGGCTAGAGATCTATCCAGTGTGAGGCACCCACGCTATGTTCTGCATGCCTGGATCTTTCCAATCAATGGAAAGTTAGCAGTGAGTTTGTCACATTCGTGTTCTATCAGGTCAAACTAAAGACCTTACATGAACATACATTTAAATATTTCCAAGAAAAAATTATACTGCTTCTTCATAACATGAGAGAGACAGTTTATTGCTGCCAGTGTTCATCCTCCTGTTCCTTCTGAAAAAATTTTTGCCACAACTTATAGGAATAGAAAATCACATGAAAGCTGGAGAAATGCAGGGTCAAATCTAAGACGGGGAAGAAGTTGCCTTTAGTTAGCTGCTACCTGATTATGTAAAAACAGACACAATATTCTTACCTGATGAAATAAGTACTACCTTTCACAGCCTTTCCCCAGGTGAAATGGTTAAATTATCAGACTCCCAGTTTGAAAATTTAATATTTACATACTAGCATCAGGCTTTTCAAGACACAGATTAACAGCAGAAAAAAAAACCTGCCCAGACATAATTACCATATTAAAAGACAGCAGGTAGTAAGCTTTTGGAAGCTTTTTTACTTAGAACACAGCAGAGGGTAAAATTAATTTCTCAATTATCTTATGTCAACCTGTTAGAGCACACTTCTGAGTCATAGGTACACTTATCAACAGCATCAATTTTTTACTAGATTTCTCCATTTTTTCAGTCCCAAAAAAGTTAGCTAGACCTACTGGTGAGCATTAATCACAGTTAACATTGTGCATTTTTCAAAGTATACTTTTTCAAAGCCAAACTCTATTAGGCAGAAGTAGGAGTGAGAAAATTATCAAGAGGAATTTTTTGTTATTCCATTTCCCACCTCCTACTCATCTCTCCTCCTAATTCCCCTTCTCACCCTTCCCCCCCCCCTTCTTCTTGGAATGTATCACATATAAAATTCCACAAGTTCTTAATTAAATGGAACTAGGTTGGTAGAAATTATCAAAAAATCTAATATGATTTACTGACAATTTAAAGATAGCTAAATATACCTACTTATATATTTAAGCATTTCTAAAAATGGTCAATTAATTTTCTCAGAACAAACCCTACATCCCACAAGACCAGATGACTGACATAGCACTCAGTATGTTGGAGGCTTATTCAGCACCTTGTTCATCCAAACAGACCAATTTAGTATTCTTTACAAGTTCATTAGTATGTTCAAATGAGTAAGCACTTGGCAAACTAATGTGTTGAACCACATAGTAATCACCATGCAATATCTAAAAAAGTGAAAACATCTGAACATCTGAATTTGTCACTCTTTGCTTTAGAGAAGCAGAGCTAAAAAGATAGTAAGTCATCTGGCTCTAGCAATATTTATTTGTGGAGAACTCTCATTCAGACCACTGGCAGTTAGATAACAGTACAAGCCACAAAAAGAGAGAGAAACAAACAAATCAAACTATTTTCAGAGGCACCCACAGGCTATTAGACCTAAGATTTGCCCATGTTAGCTCTGATAAAATCTCAAATGGCTTGTATAACCATCACACTAAAGACTTCTGATTTTCTTGTTATTAATAATGAAAATGCCATTAACATCTGAAACAGACAGGAAAAGAGGAAAGATGTACTTCTGGAAGGAATTAAACACTTCTGAAAATCATTAGAGTGGATGTCAAGCTTTTTATTGGAAACACTGAGGCTGAACTTTCAATTAATGAAGCTCAGCTTTTGGATTTGGGCTTGATTAATTAAGCCTGTAACTGAACAAAAATAATAGCAGCAATGAAGAAAATGCAGAGTTCAAAAACAGATTGTCAGTGGCAGAAAAGGCATGAACACTCTGTGAATTCATTTGGAAATTTAGGGAAGTAGAATATCAATAAATTCAGTCATGATACTGAACTTAAGTAGATGGACTCCTGATTTCTGTGGCTACACCTGAGCAGCTTTGTGTGCTACAGATCCAAGGGCAGGGCCCTGTACGATCTATGGCTTTCATGGTTTATAATTGTGGGTGCAGCTCTATAGTATCCATTGTGGGGTGGCACAGATGTGAGTCCAAGGGGCTTGATACAGGCTCACCCAGGTCATTCCCAGAATCTACTGCTCTCAGCCAGTGTTTTCTATGTTTCTATTCTAGAGCTGACACTGGAAGACTCGTAATTGCAATGAGAATTGCAAATGATTCAGCTTTGAGAAGAAACTCCTCTGTCAGTTTTTCCATTTTTCTTAGCTGAGGGAGCAGAAATGCTGACATTCCTTTAGCTTACCTTTAGCATGCATAATATGAAAATTCTTCCATCTGTTAATAAAACACTTTGAGACCTAAAACCACAAACAACTATAGAAATGCATAATCGTGTTGTGCAGGTTGTTAACGTGCATGAATGTCGGAGGTATCAATAAGAACACAGAAGGCACACATCACTAAAAGCAGCAGGGTTGCAATTGTAGCCCATGAGCCTTTCTCACTGTATGACTTAAATTTCAAGTCAGGAAAATGATAGCAGAAGATCAACAGTCTTTCTCTTGAATAGAGATATTCATATTTATTTCGAGACGTTTCGATTTGCAAATCTTCACATTTAATAATTGCATGGCTTCTGATACAAAATAATAATCCATACTACTTCTGTTTCTGTAGAATTTTCCCATACATCAATATGTGGATGTACACACACCCTGTAGAGACAATCTTGCTACAGTACCAAATTCCGTTTTAAAAAAACCAAAACAAATAGGAATTATAAAATAGAAACTAATTTTCATTCTTCAGGATATATCAATAATGTGATTAAAAGAAAAGCTTTATCCCCTAGACACACTGTACCTGCTGACTGAAAGATTTCCTGTGTCAGGTATCCGGGATGGGCCAGACTTGCACCCATCTTTAAGAAGGGTAGAAAAGAGCGCCTTGGGAACTATTGACCTGTCAGCCTCACCCCTGTGTCTGGGAAGATCATGGAGCAGATCCTCCTAGAAGCTGTGCTAAGGCAAATGGAGAACAGAGAGCTGATTCCAGACAGTCAGCATGGTGTCTTCAAGTACACAAGTGGATGGACTAGATGGCATTTAAAACATCCTCTTCCAGCTCAAACTATTCTATGACTTTACTATGCCACTCAGTATGACACTTTCCATTATTCTGATCCCATGTATGAGTAAGGAAGATCTAAATACTAGTTGTTTTTAGCTTTTTTTTTCACATATACCAAAGAGCAATTATTTACAGTAGAGAATCAGTCTTGTCAAATAACCTCATTTGGAATACCAGATTTGTGGCCGGTGCCATGGGTTTTGATGCAGAAGCCAAAACTTACTTCATGGGTTAGTATGTGACAGAAAGTGGGAAGAAGATGCTCAGAGCAAGTGAGAACATGGTGTCACACATACTATTTCTATTGCTCTTTGCTGAAAGAAATGGTTACTCTAGCTCAATTTTATTTTTTGTATTTGCTTGTATTTGCAATACTCAGATATTTAATGTGTTCAACAATGACAGTAAGTAGTCAGTGGTGGTACCTTGAGAAGCAGCACTATGTCTTCATCCTAATAGCACTAGAAACTATTAATTTTAAGAACACTCTTTATTCCTTTTTCCTTTCCTTTCCTTTCCTTTCCTTTCCTTTCCTTTCCTTTCCTTTCCTTTCCTTTCCTTTCCTTTCCTTTCCTTTCCTTTCCTTTCCTTTCCTTTCCTTTCCTTTCCTTTCCTTTCCTTTCCTTTCCTTTCCTTTCCTTTCCTTTCCTTTCCTTTCCTTTCCTTTTCCCCCAGAGACACTGAAGAGCAGGTATCTGGTTTACACTAAAAGGGAGAAATATTACTTTCCTGCACAATTAATCCCATAATCATTTTTAGGGTTCTCAAGATTAAATAGAAGAATTAAGGTAATAAAGCATGTAAATGGGCATTATAGAAGTAAAACATTTTCAAAATCAGATAAGAGAATGTAAATTAAATGAAATTTAGCATTGCTATAAAATATAATAAAAGACAGGTGTTTAGCAATTAAAAAGGATGATCATTGTAACTGGGGCAGCTGAAAATGGTAAGAGAACAGATGTTCCTTAATAGTACTTCCATATGAGTTCTATTTTAACAAAGAGTACTTGCTTTGCATTTGCTTCCCTGAAAATACTGCACTACTGCTAACTAGTAAAAAAATTGGAAGCTAGAGATAATAGTTTCATTAGCAGTTTCATAATACTATAAAATTGCACAATAAAAATAATTGTGCAATGCTTTTAAACACAGTTAGGAGCTATTGTGTAGTTATTTGCTAGACTTACTGAACGTTAAATAATTCTTCTCAACTACAATTTCTAAAAACCATCAGATGGTAGAGGAAATGAACAAAAAATTCTTCTGGAGAATCATCTGTTGACTTGATGAAAGTGCTTTCCTTCCTTATTCTTTCTGATCCTAGCAAGTTCTAATGCTAAAATATCTCAATATTAGTCTCTCTTTCCAGAAGACATTTTAATGACCAGGTATTTTACATTATATATTTTCCTATTGGTGAAATATTTAGAAAAAATTCTAGCATTTCATAACATTAAATTTATAAGAATTATTCACATTTTTAACAGGGTAATTTTAGAGACATTTTCTAATGACCAATGCTGGCATTATATACATACAAATGTACAACAGAAATGTAAGGTTAGATATTTTAGATTTAGCTTTTTATTTTTGCAAATGTCATTTCACACACAGCTTGAGTGAAGAGGCAAGTTTATATTCTTGATTGAATACCCTACCACCAAAGAATCTGACAGCAAGCTGAAGAGAAAGGTTTCCCACTTCTGTAGATTTATGTCTATATCCAGAAGTTATACTGTAGATAATATATTATAGATCACAGAGATATGTCAAAACCCACTTTCAAAAATACATTAAATATAATGATGAAAAATACACATTAAATAAAATATTTACCTCAAACTTATCTGTACCTGATGCAAATATTTTTCTTTTTTTTTCTCCCTTTTCCTAATGTAATTCTCCTCTGCCTTCAGAGTTGCTGCTTAGTCAGCTTTCACAAAGCATGCAAACTGACTGGCAGGATTACACAGACTATTGAGAAGAGGCCTGTGCTGTTCTCTGATAACATGACCTAACACCCAAGTGAGAAAGTACAGACATCAGCTGTTGAGTCCATTGGTTGTTCCAAAGAAGTGCTCCTGGTGGGACCACAATAACTATTTATTGAGTTTGCTATGAGCTGGCCAAAAGTACATCGTTTTCACATTGTTCACAATGTTGTTCACAAATTTAAGAGAATTATGAGAAAACTGCATCTGAATTTGTCATTTATTTATTTTTATGCAATTGGAATTTATTGTAAATTAATGAATTTGAGGGAGAAAATACTAATTTTTCTAGAAGATACACTAAGCATACATGTTCAGAAGTAAATATCCATATTGAGTCTTAACCTGATGAACAGAGATTTCTGTCTTCAGTGCTGTTAATAAGATCTAATACAGTTCTCGTGGGCCTAAAAATTAGAGACGACAAAGCATAGATTTTAGATGCCTCAGGTGATTTAGGCTTATACACTATGTAGATGAAAATATTGGGACAAAGGAAATTATTCTTGTGTCAATGTTGAACTCTTGTTTTTTAATTTCCTGAAATGGAATTGAAAGTTTCATTCTGAAAAAAACAGAACTGAATGATGTGGAGTCAAAAAAGGGCATCAAACCAGCTTCTAATCAGCTTCTAATGTCACCTTTTGAAAGGAAGATAAAAGACAATGATAAGATAATGGAAGACGGGAAAATGTGAAAGAAAGGTGTGAATAACATAAAGCAACAGATAAATTTGTCTAATAACTGAGGTGAAACTATAAAGTGACATGGCTTTCTCAATGTGCTTAGTTGAAGGTGGTCAAACAAACTACATAATAAAATTAAGATGTATTTTTACTTTCAGTAATTGAATTTACTAATAATTATTTGGAGAAAAAAAGCTTTGTAAAGCAAAGCAACAGTATACTGTTTACATCATTATTAGCAATGTAATTTGGTATTTAATTTAAGCATTTAGAAGGGCACAAATTGTTCCAACTGTATAAAAAGATTTTTAGTGTGAAGTATAACTTGGTCTGAGATTAAATTATTCTGTTGTCTAAGATTTCCATTTTAGTAGCCCAATTTAAAGAGAATGATTAATACATTTTGGTGGTTCTAAACTAAGTATAAAGGACAAATCCAGCATATTCTCACAACCATTTCCCATGTGTTTGGCATTCTGTCCATATAATTAATGCTTCATTGAATTTAAAAGGCCTTTCGTGCAGTGACTCCAGTGTACTTCACAGTTATTAAAACTCCCAGCATTTCATGACACCATATGAACAAACATACTGAGATGAAGCTGCTCTTTCTACTGCATGTTGATTTGACTTGTTTTGTACCACTGACCTAAACCAGGCAAAAATTTTGCACTTGCAAGTTTCCACACAATTTGTGCCTATTCAAACTGAGTATCTGTCACAGAATCAGAAATTAGTGTGGGTTCTTCACAAACTATTTTAAGGCACTTTACAGTCTGAATGCAATGAGAATGAGGCTTTTCAGCAACTGTATTTCAGCATGGTGATTTAAATGTTTTAATGATTTCATACTGTTCCTTTCTCTGTTCTCAGTGTATACAAAAAAGTGAGTCTATACCAGAATAATATTTATTTTGCTTCACCAGGAGCCATTCACTTAACAGCAGGAGAGATACCTGTATGAGGAATTTGGAACAAAAGTTACCTCTAGGGTTATGCTTTGTGTGGGGAAAATCTTAATTAAGTTACATTGCAATATTGAAACTTGAGAATGAGGTCGTAGCCTGCTGTAGCATGAAAGCCTTTAATTTGCACACTTCTGTTGTATTGAATAATCAAGGAAAGTTTAATTGAGCACTCTAGAGCCCTGGGTGTTCAGGGTTTCTATGCACTTATATTGTGTTTTCTGTGCTGCGGTTTAACGCCACATAGTTATTTAGGAGCTCATTTAAGACAATTAAAAACTACAGCTGGGTTTTTGTTGGACTGGCTGTGTTCAGCCTAGTTGGGTAATTGGACTCAAATGGATACCTTGCACCCACTTTAGCCTCAGAGTTGTGTGTGAAGCAGAAAAACATTTTTTTCCTCAGATTTTTTGCTCTTACAGAGAACAAACAAATACATGTGATTTACAATAGGGTCATAAAATTATTTCTTCATTGCTAATAACAATTTCACACTAAGGTGACATTTTAAAAAGAATCCAAGGTAGCTTATATTCAAAATATTTTGGCAGCTCTTGGGATTTCTTAGTATTGGCTTAAATCCTATTTAAGATTCTTTGAAAACCTTACTAGCCTCAGACCTCATAAACTTGAAATGTTTGCTGGGGCTCATAAAACCACCTAAGTGCCATTTATGTGTCAGTAGTTGCCTAGGTCTGAAAAGTAGGTCCTCAGGAGCCTGCCTCAGCTGCCAGGCATCCTCAGGGCTCCTGCATTACTTATGCAAACAGCTTCTGCAGAGCAGGTAGGCTGGCAGCTGAGCCTCTGCCTCCAGACGTGCCCACAAATCCCCAGGCAGCATCCTGTTCAGGGCCACCAAGGGTATTTCACAGCTGTGTCCTACAGGGAGCTACAAAGCATCCTACCTGCTCTGGCTCCAGCAGCTGGGAGGCACAGAGAGAGAAGCACTGCGGGGACATCTGCTCTACTTGGCACAAAGGACCAGGGAGCCAGCCCGAGCACTGAGTGCTTCAGCACAGAAACTGCCTTTTCATTTATTCCCTGGACATCTTTTGTACCATCCCAATTCACCCCCTTAAGGATGAATCTGCAGCATAGAGGGCTAGCCCTCACTGGCCTGGAGGCAATCAGCATTACACAACTTGTAAGGCCAGGGGTCAATTTAGACTCCAAAATGACTGCTCAAGGACAGTGAGACCCTTTCCATTGCACTTAGCTTCCTCCAAACTGCAGCTAGGGAAGACAGCTGGGTCGATGATAGCATTCAGAGGTTTAATTCTCAGCTACACCTGAGGAGATGTAGAACACCCTCAGCCTACAAGTACAGCATATTTTAAGGCCGAAATTCCTTTCTGAAAGTAGTGGTGGGGGCAAAGTCATATAAGAAGGAAAACAAAAAGGAAACAAAAAGGAAACAAAAAGGTGATGCTGCAGCCTTGTAGTCTGCCCTTGGATTGACAAAGATCAGTTGAAGCACTGAAAAGTTTAAATCATATTCCCAAGATACCACATATTTTGTGTGAATTGGAATAAATTCATCCAAGAAGCTACACGAGGAATATGCTACCTCAATACACCCCATAGGCGAGCAAACAGAGAGCAGTTTTAGAAAGCTGGAGTTGGAACTCAAGAACCTACTCCAAATCAGTCAAATAAAGGCTGAAAAGCAATTTTCTGGACTTCAGACGTGGACATCTTAAATCCCATCATGCTGCTTCATTGTGGAAAAGCCTGAGGAAACTGTTCTCCTCTTTAATATTTTCAGTTGATTAACTTATACATCCTGCTTCTCAATAGAATGACTCCTGCTAAAATCATCATTGGAATCTGAATTTCCCCATGCATGCTTACAGACGTGTATCTCTGACCCTTCCCAAGGCAGAAAACCTGCTTGCAGCAATTCAGCACATTTCCATGCCTAACTACACCGAGAACAGGAAATAGTATGGGTATGTTTTTCCCCATTTGGATTTACACTACACCCTGCACAGGGCTGGTTACCCTGCACAAATTGTTGCAGCAGTGTCACCATGCTGCTTCTTGATCTGAGCTTCTTTCCATAGTGTTGTTAAAAGTTAAGCAGAAATTTCTAAAAATAAAGCATCTGTGTCTTTATCAAATTCAGGCTTCTATCTTCAGTTTTCAGAAGGGCATATATTTAGACCTAATAAAACATGTACATGCCTATGCATAGCTAAATAGAGAGTCAAATATTCAAAGAGATGGCAAGGAGAAATATGGTAAGAGCAAGAAATAAAAACTTACTTCTAACTGAAGATTTGAGGTGTCCTGAAGACAAGTACATATTGGAGGTCTAGAACAAAAAAACAAGGTGGCTGCCACAGTCAGACAGAAAGAGAGAACTTACTGATAGAATCCAGGAGAAGAGACATGAGAGTACCCACATCTTTTTTGCTTTTCCTGTGAAGCGCTTGCAGTTGCGACTTGCATAATGAATTGCATGAGAAAGAGAAATGGGTATTAAAGCTGATTTTCTCTGTTGAAGAGGTTTAGACTTTCTGCTCCATTTAGTTATTCTTTATGACGCCAAACTCTGAAAGTAGGGAGCTGCAACTAATAATGCTATTATGCAAGATAACATATGAGTAGTAAATGTCTGCGGTAAGAAAACTATAAAGGAAAAATATTTTTCTTTAAAATACTCTTCAGTGATATCAAAGAAATATAAAGAAGCTGTGTTCTCTCAAAGGCACAGAATTAAACCAATTTTAGAGTAGTGTAACTACAAATGTAGTTTTTCTTACTCATCCTGCTTTGTATGTTTTCTTCTTTTACATTAAGAGATGCATGCCAATTTTATCGGTTTTGCACTGTTTTTCTGCCTCACAGGAAATATAAAAAAGTTCTGATTATAGCCTTCATTTTCATGTTAACAAGTTAAAAGAATTCTGAAGGGAGATTAGAAAGGATATGTATGCATCTGCATGCACATGCGCTGTGACCTACTTAGTTATATTAATAGGGCAGACTGTTGTGATAAAACTGAGGCATATCTAAAATACTCACAAACTGTCATCAGTAACAAAGTCATAAAACATTCCATTTATCTCTTAATTTTGTACTTCAATAGCATTGGGTGTTTGTTTACAGTTGTGGAAGTGTAACCGCAAGTACACAACTTCTTGGATTTAGAGATAACCAAAGAGAAGACAATAAAAAATAAAAACTTCTATGGAAAATGGTCATGAAGGGTAATTTGACCTTCAGGCCAGCTGATTTTTTCATTCAGCAATATAATAAGAATAACGTGCATTTTTTAATTGGCCTGTGACTCCTTTCCAATTTCCTGAAATTATGTTGATTGAGACAGTTAAGAATATAATCAAGTTTGCAATAGTAGCTGATAAATGACCTGTATTATTGCTATAGAACATTAGGATTAAAATCTTAATTAAATAGACTCAATTAAAAAACAGTTCATGTATGCCTTTGTGTTCCACCAGTGAAAAAGGAATTTACCAAATGTGTTCAATGAAGGAGAACTTGTATTGAGAGAAAGTAGTTCAAAAATTGATTGATACTTTCTACAGTTTTAATTTTAAGGTCTTGAAAGTGGATAGGGAACCCTTCAGAAAATAAGGGTTTTTTGGAAAAGATTCAAAGTTTCTTTACCTCCAATTTAGTTTACTTCTGAGTCATGACATTCTCTGACATGATTTAACATATTCATATTTTATTCTTGCTTGCTTTTGTCCTGTACTGAGCAATGAGCTGCCCATTAAATAAATCTGGACTTTTTTCATATTTCAGAAAAGCAAGCTTTCTATATATTCATGTTTTATACTGTTTCAGAATCCATTTATATATATTTTTCAGTATAGGATGAGAAAACAGGATTGATATGCTAAAAAAGAAAGAGAAAGAAATTTCAATTTCATAAAGTAAAGCACTTGAGAATGATAGTTCCATCAAAGCAACTGACCTGCTCAAGACAGCAATCAAAAATTTTTAAATTACATACAAGTGCTAGGAGAAAAAAAAAATAAAAAAAAAATCAGAATTCAAAATAAGGTGTCATCATAATACCAGTGTTTTGCTTTGCTACTCTTCATGTTTTGCTACAGTGAAGTTAAACCCCATTTCAACCTTAACCCTACCACATCCAGTGGTCTGAGTTCACATCCTCTCCTTCCCTGTCAGTAGCATTAACTTCAACTGGAAAATGCATAATTGTGACAGTGACTTCAAAAGATTTAAACTTTCACATCAGAGTTCAGCACCAATGTAATTTTATGGTTTTTGAAAGAGTTGCAGAATAAAATCTTATGACCTGCTTTGTGCAAGAGGTCAGGCTAGCTGGCCTTGGAATTTATTATTTCTAGGATTTTTCTTATCAGGATACATTTGAGACATCATGTATGGCACAGAGGCCAGAATTGTTTTGATCACAACTTTTCTTTCCTTGGGTAAGAATACTCTCAGATGTCATGAGTCAAATCCTGTACAAGCACAAGATATTTCCAGACATGTTCACCAGAAATCCAAAAGAGCAAAAAGTCCTTAGTGTATCTTAAAGAGCTTTTGCTTTACAGACCCTAGGGAGCAGAGGGCTAGGGAGCAGTCACTTCACAATGTCATGAGTATATCCACAGATACATCCACTGTGACTGGAGATAACTTATTCACACACAACCCTTTGCTGAGGCAACGCTGCCTGAGCTCTGAGCACATCTGCAGTTATTCTTCTCATTTTTCAGAGAAGAGGTGGGTCAGCTCCAGTCCTGAAGTCTGTATTAGCTGTAACTTTATAAACCCATCCTCTTTGGGTATGATACCAGCCTCATTGATGTCAGGTTTTTGTAATCATCTCAGAATAACCCTGTACTGTTACTGAACTCACATCTGCCTTACACCTGTCCTCTGTACACTGTGTCACACTTCAGGCTGCAGAATAACAAGGATGTCCTAAAAGCCCATGTCATCATCATCTACTTTTAACTCTTTCTTTTTCTACCTAGAGAATGCTTTAGTGAACATTACCTAATAGAGAGAATAACTGTGGGAACTCAGTACATCACTCCGGATGTCCAGAGCTACCGAGACAACCCTTGGGAGGCTCGGAGGCCCTGGAATGTTGCCAAAAGTACCTGGTGGCTTGACTTTGATCCTTTTAAAGAAATGACACCTGAAGGTGAGGAGATGAGAGAATTTCAGGTCTGAATGGTGAGGGGATGTTATTCACTTGTTAGAACTTAAGTTAGAATGCACTGTACAGGGGGGTTTTATGTATTGTACAGGGGGGTCTAGAATTCTGTGCATAGATCAGGAGTCCCAAGATGGAGGAATTTGGGCGTGCCCTGTCCTTCTTCTTTCTTCTCCTTGGCATCCATGTTCAGGATGATGTTGGCATGTGTGGATTTGTTCATAGAGAAAGTACTTGCCAACAAGGGCAGAAAGTATTGGGAATTAAAGGTAAATATCTAATACGTAGTTTTCATTATAAAAGAGACAACCGCCCCGTGGGTGGGAGAGAGTGCCTTTGGCTGTCTTGCTGATCAGACCTCGGCTGGACAGACAGAAAATCTTTGTAGATAAGAAATAATAAACTCAACTGAAGACCTAAAAGCAAGAGTCCAGACTCCTTCTTCAAGAGCGCGGCCTACCCAGAACCACTTTTTCCTGTGCTGGGGCAGAGACAAGTAACAGCCGACCCCGGCAAATAACTGCAGTACATCTTCCCTCATCAAATGCAAATGTAAGAAAATTAATGATTAGAAATCTGCTGAATTAGATCAGTAATTATAGGAAGTTATAATGATTTAACTGGAAGAAGGGCATATAAAGAGGAGCCACATGCAAAACAGAAAAAAAAGGTCTGGTTGAGTATATAGAACTCCTAGAGGCAAATCTCTTATAATTGTGAAAAATGAGTGAGAGGCAAAACACATAAATATTGTGAGTAATCCATACTTCTGCAGAGGTAGTACAATCTCACAGATTTATTTTTGTTAAGATGAAAGAATTCTGCAGGCCATAAGGGAAAATAATGGGGCAAATACCTGAAAAAAAGAGATGCAAATATCTAGAAGTGTCTGAAACTCATTAGTTGAATAACAGCTGAAAGTAGGAAAATTAGAAAAGAAATTTCTACTTCAATGTGCTATAGTTAGGGGCTGTGCTGCAGAAGGAGGCGATAATGCAATCTCCACATTTTGAAATATACAGGAAGACAGATGTACATTTTAAAACCATTCCCCAGTCATGACTATAATTCCTGTTCTGTGCTTTGGTGTAGCATTAATAATTACTAAGAAAGTCATAACCTGAGAGAGAGTATTTAATAAGCACATTTTTCAGTTAGTAGAGCTTGCTGAAAATGAACCAGAAAAAGATCAGTCTTTGGGAAATGGAAAAATACAGGGCTTCCTCTGTTTTAAGATGAGTAGTCATCAGTATTTAGATCTGAAATGGCACACATATGACTGTGTGAATATACTGTTTTCTGTGACAGAACTAGAGAATCCAATAGCATTGCAACATCAGGAACAATAATTAAGACCAGAAACATAAATGAAAAAAGAAAAAATAAGCTAGTGACAACAGGGCAAAAATTTTAAGTATAAATGTGGAAGCCCTAAAAGAAGTCTAGGAAGAATGATTAGTGTGATAGCAAAGCATTTAAATCCTTTTTTTTATAATTTCCTCAGGTGCTTCCCTCAGTTTCATCTGAACAATTCAGTATTTTATCTGGCATAAACCCCAACTCTCTTTAGAGGACATTTTTAGAGGATTTTGAGATTGATAGCTCATCTATATATATCAGCATCTGGTATTCTTGGGCGATTTATGACAGCTGAACCAAAGTGACTACCCAGAAACATCAAACAATCAAATTTTAAATGTCTTTGCTATTTTTTCCCCAAAACACAAACATATTCCTGGTGATCCCGGGCAATGACTGATTTCCCCATCCCAGTTTGTAGATTTCTACACTGTTCAAATTATTGTCCTGTGCCATATGCCTGTTTGGTCATATGTTGCTGCAGAAGGAAGATGAGAAATTAGATCAGAGTGGTGGAGGTATGGAAGAACAGGAAAACACTTAAGGTCCAGGCCATGTGTCCTGCAGCCATTAGGTGTGGAACCTCTGTGGTGGATGCAAGTTGACTGGTTTCCAAGGACATGGCATGAAAGCCTCACTTGACTTGTTCTATTTATCCATGTATGGGGGTTTTGCCTATTAAAACAATTCTGGAAATTAGTAAAATGTTAACAATCTCTCGTTTTGGTATTTTGGGGGTTTTTTTTTGGTGTGTGGGGTTTTGTTTGTTTGTTTGTTTGTTTGTTGGGTGGTTTTTTTTGTTTTTGTTTTTGTTGGGTTTTTTTGCTTAGCAACCTGCTCTTCTCTGGTCAATGATCCTAAATTAAGTTAATCCTCTGAATCTTTCAGTGGTTCCTGCCTTCTCTGTCCTCCTTCAGTTATTTTCTGCTCAACAGGGGACTGCATTGTGTTGGTTACAGGTGCAGTTCAACTAGAAATACAGAAGAAAAGAAAATCTCATAAAAATCCCAGATCATCCCTATAACAAAACTCAAAGACACTTTTTATTTACAAATGTTATAACCAGTATCATCTGATTTTTACCTCTTCTGCAAGATTTTAAGGTATTTGCCAGGTTTTTATACAAGCAAGGGGAACAGAGATTGCATACGTAGTTATTTTATGTGTAGATGTCAAAGAAGTTTTGGCAGTGGGGGACTGCAGGGTTGCCCTCTGTGAAATGAGAGCAGGGACTGACCAGTGTTAGAACAGCTGACTGCAAAATGGACCCACCACCTGACACTGTTGAGCTCATCAGCCAAGCCTCTGGCGCCTTTGTGATGACATATTTATGGGCAAAGACACAGAAGAAGGAGGAGGTGCTGCATGCACAGGAGCAGAAACTCCCCTGCAGCCCATGAAGGACCCTTGCTGGAGCAGGTATTTCTCTGCAGCCAGTTGAGGAACTCATTCTGAGGCAGGTGGATGGATATCTCTGAAGGAAGCTACAAACTATGAGGAGACCCCACACAGGAACAGAGGGAAAATGTGTTGATGAAGGAGGAGTACCACAACCCAATCTTCTCTGGAAGAGATGGAGAAGTTTGGGATGAAGTTGAGCTTGGTAAGACAGGGTGGAGAAAAATTGTTGGTTTAAGGTTTGTCTTCTTTTCTCACGCCCTGGATCTATTCTAATTAGCAGTAAATTTTTTTTTTGCCCACAGTACTAACTGACAAATGTTCTCCCTGTCTTTAGCTTGACCCATGAGGTTTCCTGTCCTGTTTTCTCCCACTGCTCCACTGAAGAGAGTCAGGGAGTGTCTTGGTGGGAGTGTAGCCCTTAGCCAAGGTCAGCCTATCATGGTTGTTCAATGTGGTAGGCATGACTCCTACCTCAGTCTCTGTTATGGACAACAGTGAGACTACATCAAAACTGGTTGTCAGCCAGTCACTCTGCTGTGTTCTCCCCTTTTCCATCTGCCATGCTTGTTTTTAGAGCAGCCTTAGCACTTCTCCTCACTATATTCTCTGTGGGGTTTTCCACTGTCTACAATTCTGCATGGATAACTGAGTCAAGTGGTAACACTCAACATAATTTTTAAAAGACAATGATTAGTTGAAGTTTGCATTCTAAGACAGATTTTCTCTATATTGTTTAGAATGGGATAGAGCAGAACATAATAGTGCAAAGGGAGCATAAGGGTAAATAGAGTTTATTTTGAAAATGTTCCATTTGGAAGAGCCGATACATGCTTGCATGGTATTAATCTATTTTTATGATTCATGGAGCATAAAATGTTTAGCTCTGATGCTCTAATAGGTCATTTACTTAACCACAGAGAAATGTCTAAGAAAGCAAAGGTGATAAAAAGATGATTAAGAAAGCAAAGATGATAAATAAATATTATCTTGCATAATATTGTATAGACTGTATTTTTGTCATCACAAATATACCTAAATATTGTGAAAACAGTACAACATAATTTCTTTGATTTAGAGTGTCAATAACCTGATTTATTGAGCACATCTAATGCAGGTCTCCTCCAACTATTACTGCAATTATTTAAAGATTAAGACTCCCTAAAGGTACACAATATGATAAACTACAATAAATCCTCTAAAATATATGGTCTGAAGATATCCCACTGAACTACAGATAATGATTTATGGTCTGTTGGTAAAAGATGCAATTTAATTGCACTTTGAAATATTCCTAAAGCAGCAATCATCATGTCACAGAGTACCTGCAAAATGTCAGACTCTAATTTATTTTCATGACAGTGTTTCTCTAATTTGTCTGTGGTAATCTTTCACTCTGAAGGCTTATACACAGAAAATGAAATATCAAAAAAATTATGCTTGGTTGTCATCATTACCATGTGCCATTTTGTCTAAATTTTGTCAGAATGTGAAAACAGGGAAGTGACCTGGACTGCTATGGAGCTAATCCTAATTTCCTTCATACTTACCAAGCTACAGCTAATTTAGAAAATTATGCCTAGGAATTTACAGGTAGATACATAGATAGAAGCTATATGTATTTTGGGGGAAAATATTAACTCATTTTTAGCCCTGTGCCTAGATTCCAACCAGCTTTCCTGTATTTTGGCACCTCTGGAACTCAAGTGCTTTTAATAGAATTAAGTACACATCAGCATACATTTGGCCAGAGTGAAAGCTATCTTTCTCAGTTTCATCAGGGGAAACAAAACCAAACACACACTCCCAAAAAACCAACTAACTAAGAAAAAAAAACAAAAACCAAAACCCCTAAGCCAACAGCAAATTAAGTATTCTACGAAATTCCTATCCCTGTATTGCAAACTAAATTTGCAAATATATTATTTCGTTCTATCCTCTTCAAGCAGATCCACTGGCTCTCTCCCTGTACTTCTCTAGCTGTTATTTGTGGTGAAGTCTCTGATGCTTTTTTTACAACTTGGAAGTGCCCCGGAGATTTTCCCCTTTATCTCATAGTTGCCCTTTGATCTTTATCTCACAAGAATACCTCCTCAGCCGGTGCTGCAGGTCCACACTGTGATTATGTCTGGATATTCTCCCCTCTGGTATCCACACAGAGGTTGTTCTTGGCTGTCCTAGAAGCATGTTAGTCAAACCACTGCAATTCAAACAGGAGCCTAAGGGCAAATCTTAGTTTAAAATTCAGTAATTGTGAGTCTGAATGAAGTTATTATCCCTTCCTCTATTCGTATCACGTGCCTCCAAAAATCTCTGCTCACGGGCACAGACCATAAAGTTAGAACACGAATAACAGACCTGAAAGGCCTTCAGTCAGAAAGTATGGAGGAAGACAGGAAATCTTATCTGAAGGTCAATAAAAAACTGTACAAGAAAAGTTGAAGGACTTCATTGAAAGCAGTGGCACTGTGTGTCTGGGCACTGCAAAGCAGTGCACATGGCTCTCAGGGGTGACACTGGCCCTGCACATGCACTTTGAGTCCAGTACTGACTTAATCACTTATCTCAAAGGAAAGAGATAATTAGTTCCCTTCGTTTAAACCAATCACAACTATGAGTGATTTCCTTTTTAAATTATTCAAATTGTATATAAAGAACTAGTGGAAGTGCAGAGCATACTGTATAGCATACTATACAGACGTATGCTTATAACAGTTTACACAAGCATATTTCCAAACAATTCCAGAGAAAATGTATATCATATTTCTCATTGTATTCAATACAGCTCAGTTGTAAAGGTTTTAAAGTTATTTTCTGTATAAAGCTTTTGTAATCAAAGATAAACAAAATGCCTCTTTGCAGAGCTGAATGCTTATGTGCCACCTAAGAATTTTGAGTGAAACTTTTGCATTATTTGTTACTGCTCTACCACCAAGAAGCTTTGAGCCATAAAACAGAACCACAGAAAAGGTCTCTAAGATCATTGAGTCCAACTATTAATTGATCACTTTTAAGTCCATCGCTAAACCACTTGCCTATATGCCACATCTATATACCTTTTAGATACCTCCAATGATTGTGACTCCACCAAATCCCTAGGCAGCCGGTTCCAATGCTCAACAACCCTTTCCGTGAAGAAATTTTTCCAATCTAAATCTCCCTACTCATAACTTGAGGCCATGTTCTCATCCTATCTCTTTTTACCTGGCAGAAGAGATTGACCCCCACCTCAACAGGTAGTTGTAGAGAACCATAAGATTTCTTCTGAGCCTCCTTTTCCATAGGCTAAGGAACCCTATCTCTCTCAGCTGCTCCTCATGGGATTTGTGCTCTAGACCAGAAGTTGCCTTACTTCACATTTATCAGAGCCATGGGCTGACTCAGCTGGACCTTGCATGTGATAAGAGTGGAGAAATCACCCTCTTTCTGTATTCTACAGTGTTTTGGGCACTGCACTGGCCCATAGTGAGCTGCACAGGAATAGAATTGGTTAAGCACAGTATTTTACTGTTCGGTGCCTATTCAATACTGTTTAGATATTAAATAAGATGTTAGAGAGCCTACCTTTTGCACATAAATTGCCTAATTTGCTTTGTGAGTCTTCCCCTTATTTCTTAGTTTTGATACTGTCAAAAGACCTGGCCTTGCATCTTATACGTTTCCCTACATGAAGAGAGAAAGCAAGTCTATGTTCTCAGATGGATTAAACAAATGGCTATCTTATTATCCTTTTATGGATGAGCTACCATCGTAACCCTTAGAAGGAACAATTAAAACAGTTTGAGGCAAAGGAGGTTTGTTGCAAGACAAGGGGATATATCGCTGAAAAGTGTCCTATAATGTAATATTAAGCTCTAAAATTTATGGTTGTTTTCTTCCTTCTGGTGTTTTTCAATACACTTTTATTACAGGCTCTAAATTGCACCCTCACAGAAAAGGTCTCTCTTTAAACCTTTAGGTCAGAATTGTTCAGATCTTTTCACACTGAATCAAACAGTTTTAAGCTGGCACAATCCTTGGCAGGCTTGTAAATCTTTCAAAGATCTTATCCAATTACCCTTCATGGTCCACAGGCTTCTACGGCGTGATTGTTTCCTACCACGTGAGGAATTAAGTGCTCATGAAAGGTTAGGAACCAATAGAGTTGAAAAGTAAGCCAGCACATTTTTCTGTAGTTCAGATACCATTGCTGTACCTTGAGAGACAGTGTAGAGATCTATGAAGAAATTCAGTCATGATCAAGAACACTGACTGTTTTGAGTGCAGAATTTCAAGGCCAGAAATTTTTAGTTTATTTTTACCTCTGAGAAAAGATATCAGGAGAAACCCAAATCTGACCATTAGGGTTTTGTAGCCAGGGTTATTAAGGATCAGAAACCCTCTACACTCCAAGGGAAAAACAGATATTTGCATCCTATGAGTAGGTTCGAGCTGTCTCAGAAGTTGTTGGAAAGAAGCCTGTCTCCTCTTGGTGCTCTGATTGCCATGCTACACTAGAAGTTCAAAGAAAATATCCCCTCAACACATCACAAACAGTGCTACACTAAGTAGCATTAATTACACAATGAGCCCAAATGAGAAAACCCAATTCCCCAGGAAGAGATTATGGACTAGCCAGAAGGAAGAGATTTTGGAATACTGCATGAGAAGGTGACTTGTGCCCAAGAAGCCCCACCAAATAACAAGTTACCAGAAAATGAAAAAGGCTATGCTCCATTTCCTGATGGATGCTGAGATGAAAAGCTGCTGTGTGGAGTCCCACACAACAAGTTGTTGGGGCTGCTGATGAAAAAAGCAAGTCAAGCCAATCTGCTGAAGAGAAAGACATCCAGCTAGCCCCAGAGATTGCTGAAGGAGTAAAGTGGCCTGTACTCTATCTCTACACTGACTTCTGGATGGTGGCTAATGCCCTGTGGGGGTGACTGCAGCAATGGAAGAGCAATTGGCAATGCAGGGATGAACCCCTCTGAGCTTCTGTATGATGGCGGGACATTGCTGCACAAATAGAAAACATGACTCTGAAGGTATGCTCATATGCCCAAACTCTGATGTTCACACGCCCAAAAGTCTTGTCACTGAAAACCATCAAAACAGGCAGATAAGGCTGCCAAAATTGAGGTAGCTCAGGTAGACTTGGACTGGGAGTGGAAGGGTGAGCTATTTATAGCCCCATGGGCCCGTGGAATATCAGAACATCTAGGAAGAGCTGCAACACACAGGTGGGCTTGTGACTGAGAGGTAGACCTGATCATGAAGGCTATCAAAGAGGTCATTCATGAATGTGAGACATGCTGCAAGTGAGCCATGTAAGTAAAATTTCCTTGAAATCTCAGATGTAAAATCTAAGAAAAAGGAGGAGGAAGAGATGCTGTCATTCATTGTTTACAATGCTTGCCTTCCAGAGAAACTGCTATAGGTGTTGAAGCCCTGCTTCCTGGGAAGATGCTGAACATCACTTGTTGATGGGAAGTAGAGAAGAATTTTTTTTTCTCTGCTTGTGAGGGTGTAAACTTTCACATTTGCTTTTGTAAATGCCTTATCTGAACCTATGAGCCATTTTCTACCTTATTTTCTCTTCCTGGTCCAACTGAGAGGGGAATGATAGAGCAGCTTGGGCACCTGGCATGCAGTCAAGGTCAACACACCACAACATCTAAGGTCTTAAATCTTGTACAAGACCACAAAATAGATCTCATTTTATCTGTACCTATCATAAAATTTAGTCTTTGTTATATGTAATATACTTTCTTCAGGAAGAGTGACAAGAGGTCACAGACTTCCTAGGGTTTTTAAATACAAAAAGAATTATAGTGAAGAGTGATCTCTAAAGAAAGCACTTTTTTCATTATTTTATATACTTTTGTAACATCTTCATTAACTAAGAGAATATAAAAACGAAATATTTACTAAAGTATTTGTTAACATCAGAAGGGCTTTCAGATGTGAGCAGGTTTAACCTGCAGTATTTATACCAGTGACCTAAAAACTGCAATTACCAGGCTCTTGCAGAAACAGAAGAAAATCACAAAATCAGTTTCACATGTAGCATAAAGAAATATTATTTCATTTCACTCTCTTGGCCAGTATTACTAGAAAAATGCTCCTCCAAAAACATGACATGGGTAATAAAATCACAATTAAGAACAAATGAATAAATGCATGCTGTATCTTTGAAGGAGAGCTTTAAGAATTATTTTTTTGTAATAAAAAAAGAAGATATTGCACTGAGAGAAATTCAGCTGCATCTTGAACCTGTGTTAGTGACCTGTAACTAAGCTCTGACATATTGTAATTTCAAATTGAGATATATATATTCATTTTGTTAGGTATAAATATGTTTGTTTATATAAAATTTTCTCTTTTTTTCCACTTCACATTAAAAAGGACTGTTATTTCTTGGCTGAAGAGTTATATGGCAATCAACCAATATTCCAGGACCTTTCTCTGGTACTCCAAGACCTTTCTATGTCTGATTTTCAATTGTATCTTTTATAATTATTCATTTATATTGCTACAAGACAGCAGGATCTCGAAATGGGAAACTTCACACTATGGAACTAACCGAAAAGCAATCAACACAAGTAGAATTAGCTCCTTGTTAGTTCATTTATTTCTAACACATTTCCAGTCTGAATAGGGAAATTAAGTTAAAAGAAATTTTCCTATGCAGCTTTTAAAAAGCTTTCGATTTAACAGATTGTGCTTCATTGTATTGTTAGCTCAACAAAACTTGTACTAATTTCAAACAGGACTGTAAAATGGAGGAAGGAAATAAAAGCTCAATATGATGCCAAAGTCCATAATTAGAGGGCTTATATGTGTATAAGAAAAAGACTGCTAGTCATTTAAAGAAAAATATTAAGGTGGTCTGGGTTTCTGCAGAGTTCAACCTTTCTGGGACTTTCATGTTTATAGATAAAGAAATATTTTACCTAATCACACTTGGTCCAGTTCAGATTCTTGCGAGCTTGTCAATGTCATTTCATCCCAAACCAAATTTCATTTATAAGCTCATCTGTCATATAAATAAAAGGTCATGTCTTGGTTTGCAGCAAGAAATTGCTTATTATTTAAAAGGAATTTTCCAGGTCCAGTGGGAGACTAGTGCTGCATTCTGAAGAGAGGAAAGTTCATTACTAATTGTGTTGCTCACAGTTGTTCCACAAAATTAAAAAATACAACACAGAGCTGGAATTAAGAAGACAAATTTTTTCTATGTTTTATTTACCAGTGCTGTACTTTACAATTTGAGTACCCACATAAGCTGTTGACAATTGCACAGAAGGTCTTTTTCTATGGTGTTTAACCATAGCCTTGGAGTTTTTCACCTTAACAGATATACAGGAGAAAAAAGGAATAAAGTAAGTTGCATGGGGCACTCAATACAGGTAATATTTGGATGGTCATCAGCTATGTGAGGTATGTCACACTTCTGTATTGAACTGCACTTCATTGAAATCATATGCATAAATGTTTCACCTCAACTAGTAATGCCTATTGGAGCAGGATCAATAATTTTGTGTACCATAAACATAATCAACATCTTATAAAAATTGGTTCTTGTTAAAGAAAAAGAAAATGAGAAAAATTTCACTTTATGAATTCAGAAAGGAACATCATTTTAAAGATGAAGCAAACAAAAATGCTGCTCTAAAAATTATATTGGTGCCTTTGAGCCTCCTCTATCTGATTTTTACTAAAAGAAAAAAAAAAAAAAAAAAAAAAAAACCAACAACAACAAAAAAAATCACTACTAACTGAGTTCCATGAACATTTATCCAACATTTTCATGGGTTTGATTTTTTTAAAGATTATTTGAATAATGATTGTTGTTAAAAAAGATTGAAGATGAGGTAAGGGTCCAACAAGGGAAATATCACCCCTATTCTTAAAAAGGTGAGAAAGGCAGGTACAAATAATTGCAAACTGGTTATCATCCCATCTCTCCCTGGGAAGATCATAGAGCAGAATCTCATGGAAACAGTGTTGAGACATGTACAAGAAATAGAGGCAGAATGGCTTTTCTGAGGCCAAATGTAAAAGAGCCTCACAAGAGAAAACTATCAGAATGTAGTGAGCAACATTCAGTATTCAGTTGCAATTCAGTATTCTGAGTTGCAGAATACTCTAGCCTATCATTTTGATTTTGTTACTTTTAGGCTCTAGTTCAACTGATTCAACTTAATATAAAGACCTCAAGAGTAAAGAAAACTTTTGTTTATATCTTTTATCTACAGTCATTGTATAATATTTTTCTGGAATGATAAAGGTTAAGTATCCTCAAATCACTAAAATTTGATGTAAAATCATGGCACCATTCCAAAGACTGTATTACCATGTTGTAGTTATGTCAGTCATTAGGATGGAAAGTGTCTGCTCTTACTGTTAGCTTTTGCTAACACTTGAACCATTTAGAGTCAGGTTTCTCATTCAATTGTGGGTTGACAATCATTATTGATGAAAATGTATAAACTGCCAGCTTAAGCTGTTATGTCATGAATAATGTTTCAAACCTTGAAGGATTAGTCATTATGAAGAGGGAAGGCACAAAACAAAAGGCATATCTATCCAAGCAAATGAGAATTATTGCAGTTCCCGGTATAATTCAGAAAGGTTTTTGAGCCTGTTCAACTTGTGAATGGCCACTTACAGCTCTAGAGGCATTCGGTGATGGGTTGGGGTTTTGGAAGACCTATTTGCATGATCCCTGGCTGAGGGAAACAGCAGATTGAGTCATTCCTGAATTACTGCTGCAGTGTGAACATTTACTTTGAAAACAGAGATAATCAGCACTTTCTCCAGAGAGTTTCCCCAAAAGAGGTATAAACCATTTTATTCATGATTTCAAACTGAGATTTTATAATTTTTTATTGTCAAGCTTGAATTAAATTTAAATGAAAAAATGTATTCCACATTTTGCCAAAATTATGACTGACTTCAGTAATTAATCTGTTGATTTTTTATTTTGTCATTTCATCTGTCTTTCTGATTTATTGAACTGTGACTAGTACAAAATAGAATAAATTTATAAAATGTCAAAAGCTTTTAAATAAGGTCATTCAGGCAAGCTCAAAATAATTAATTTATTTAATTATTAGTACTTAAGAAAGAGTAATTTTTTTTTTTTTTAAATTTAAAAGTTTCCAGTTCCTGTGAAGTTGTTATTCTACATCTCATGCTTGTCAACATAGATCATTTAGATTTCCCAGGGTTCATGTTCATAGACTAATCTTCACTTCTACCTCAGAGTCACTCTGTGGTTGAGGTTGGACAGGACCTCTGGAGGTCATCTAATTAAATCCTCCTGCTCAAAGCAGGCAGCTAGAGCAGGCTGTCCAGGATTATGTCCAGTTGAGTTTTTAATATCTCCAAGGATGGAGGCTCTACAGACTCTGTGAACAATCTGCTCGAGGGTTTCATGGCCCTCACAGTGAAAAAATTTTCTTATGCTTAAATGGAGTGTGACGAATTCCACTAATGCTCAGTGTGGTGAGTTAACTGACATTGTCTCACACATTCTGACCAAGCCCTTCTCACTCCTGCTCAGCAGAATGGAGAGAAAAGAATATTTTAAATCTCATGGGATCAGATAAGGACAGGGAAATCCCTGACCTTTACAATTGTCATCACCAGCTGCACAACCAGTTCAATGTAAAGGATCCATCCACTCATCCATAATACTTTCCCCTGTGCCAGAAAGATTCAGAATACAAACATTTCATTAAGAAATAAAGCACCAGTAAAATGAAGGCAGCAGATGTTCTAATTTGAGTGACAAAGATGCAAGTCTCATTTCAAATAGAAAGGCCTTTGAACTTGGCTGTTGTAAATCAGAATCTGCCCCATGAAATAATAAAGAAAACAAACTAGAAGTTCCATTTTCCTCTATTCTCAGTCCTTTGTTCTATTTTTTTTCCTTGGACTGTAAACTTATTGATTTTTTCACTATCTGCACCACTCATTCAATAAGCTTATCACCAAACAAGGCCCTAAAAGATGCTCACAGCAAAAGAGAAAGTGCGATATCTATTCTCCCTCAGTAATGACTAAATTCTCCTTAGTTACAGAGGAGCCCTTATGGAAAAAATCAAACTCCAGAAAAAAATTAGAAGATGGAGTCAAGCATCATATTTACCAGCATGAGCACATAGGAAGATCTGGTCAAAGGACAAAGGAAACTATTTGCTGGAATGCATCCTTGAACACAATAGTTTGATAGTTAAGGCTCACTGCTTCTCCCATATGTTTAAAATCTGGAAATGCAGGAGTGGGTACATTGAGATATTCTTGAGTCATCTCTTTATAACTTAAAACAGAAAAAGTAACGACAGGCCAAGATTTTCTTGCAGGAATCCTCTAGTACCATTGTAGAAGAGATTAGGTACTGTCTTCTATGGGGGAAAAAAACCCCACACCAAAAACCCCCAAAATCAGGGACAGTCCCATAATCCTACAAGGATCCAGGGGTCTTTTTGCCTCCACACAGGCACTCATAATGTCCCTGTGATAGCCTTTGATTTAGACTTCTTTTGTTCTTTCTGCAGAGTCCCAATCTTTATGTTTTCAGAGTATCACTGTATATTTCAAACAACATAAAGATACTCTTTCAAATCCATGGTATCTTAAAATATTTTTATAAATATAACATTAAAAGTAACAAGATGTCAAAATCTTTCTCTTTGATCACTTTTATATATTTGACAACATCACAGAAAATGAGTTATCTGTGTTACTTGAAAATTGACTCAGTTTATCTACTTTAAAAAATGTGATTTGACTGAAAGGAGTTGTACAAAAAGAAACAAGCCAGAAATAAATCATATCAGACAGAAAAACCCAGAGGTCTAAGAAACCTTAAGAGAAGAAAAGGGTGAAAGTTCCTTATTTGTGTTTTAGCATTAGGGCAAATTCTCTGAGATGTGTACATTGTGAGTATAGCCCAATCTCACTGGCTGTACTCATTCAGGTGAATAAATGGTGCATCCATTTAGAATTAACTAATCTGAATCACTTTTAATCAGCTCACAGGATTCAGGAAAGAGGTGTCTTAAAGATGATAATTATCATTAGTAGGCAGATACGGTATTATGTGAGAAAATGGAGGAGGGCAATGATACCTGACATTCTTTCTATTTAACCCTGACAGATGAGCAAAATTATTTGGTTTGCAGAGATATGGTCCAGATTCAACTCATCTACAAAATATACAGGAAAAGATTTGAAACTTGGAGGTAGAGTTCAGGGGGACTAGCTACATACACTAAGCTTTCCTGTAGGTCATTACATGAACTGAAAAAATGTCTTATTTGTCTCTGTTTCTAAAAAGTCTTATAACTCGAAGAATTTATTCTTTAGTACACTTGAAAAAAAAGGTCTCTCATATAAAGAAAAGCTTTCTATGCCGCTCTTTTTAGGTATCTCTTACTGTTATTAGCCTCTGTGTTCAACAAAGCACTGATTCATCAGCAAGCCTTCTAGAAGGAAACTCTTTGTGATTTGTCTATGTAGGATTTCTTAGAAGATTAATTCTAGCTTCTTTTAGTGACCATTCCTTTGGTTTCTGGAACCTATCTTTAACTACAGATAAAATTTTATTTTTAAAATTAATACTCTGAAAAAGTTTCTCATTTATTTCCAGAAGTTGAAGGAAAGCTGGCATTTTTAATGTCTATGTGAGAGTTAAATGTGAAATTCTTTATTATATATTTATTCTGAGATACCTTTCAATTTTTGCTTTTGGATACAAATAGTTTAGACTTACTTACTTATATGTGCAAACATTAAAAATAAAAATAAAATACATTAATTCTTAATCTGGACAGAAAATTATAACAGTGAGGCTTTCAGGCAGGGTTTTCTACAGAATTATAATTGCATTTTTTTATAATATTCTACCGATATGCTTCAATAGCAGAGACCCCAATTACTTAAAAATACTGCAATAAGTTCTGTCTTGATGCTGTAGAGACAACCCCACAGACAGGAAGCTAACAATGCAGAGCTCAAAAGTACCTCTGTTAAGGTAATTATTACTATACCTCCTACTGGCTTTCACAACTTCAAAGGAAAATCTGGGCAATTATTTCCTAATAGGTGGACATGGAAATCTGAAGAGTTATAGATATGTAACCCCTCCATTATTGAGTATTGAGGCAACTTTGTCAAGTCTATTGCCAAAGGAAGAGTAAATCAGATAAACAGTCAGCACAGAAGGTTTAGGTCTTGATGTTAAGATTTTTTGATGTCCAGAAGCACCAGCTGAATGAAATAAACTTTTCTTATGAAGAATAATTTTCAATATCTTTGGAGGAAAAAAAAAAGTATTTTATCCTGACCTAATCTATACTAGGAATTTGTAGCTCTCAAGTGTCCCAGGATGCTCACACTAGAACAAGGATTTGTACAGTATCAGTTAAACCATCAAGAAAAATAAAACCAAAAAATAGGGAATTTAAGCAAAGTCAATATTATTATAATCTTATAAATTTTCTAATAATTATGCTTCTGGTAACATATCGTTAATTTGTAATGCTGAACTGTCTAAAATATCTTTAAGGACTTATGAAAGAACAAGTCTGTTGTGTCAGGAACAGTTAAGATTTAAAACAAGATACAGTCACCACTTCAGAGAACTTTCCACTACAAAGATTGAATCAATAATCTTTAATCCACTTGTCTCACCTTAATAATTCTGTTGAAATCCTAGTAAGAGGAGCTATGCACTTAGCAGAATTACAGCAGCTGAGCTAAATTATCCTGTGGCATGCCAATCATTTTCTCCCAATAAAGTAAAAAACAACTGCTGAAATGTCACCTGTGATCCAGGAAACCACTATCAAAAAATGAGGCATTGAATATAAATACTTTGCAGAGGATAGAAGAAAACATCCAGGGAAGGATACCTTAGGAAATACAAATGAATGTCACCAGAGATCATCACCTCCATCTGTCCTGCTGAACTTTCCTCTTTCACCAATTTTAACCTTGGATAACTTTTTATATTTCCCGCTGGATTTAAAAGAGATCCAGCTGATGTTAAAAGGCAAATTTGAATTCTTTAGTTACTTGAAAGTCTTAAAGTGGAATGGCTGCATTGGGTTTAAGGCAGCTGAAAACTTTGTTTTCACTGACCTTTTCAGTAGGACACATTTTCACAGTGAGTAATTTTAAATTCATCAACAACAAAATGATATCAATATGAGTTACTTCTTGATATGATCTTTTGAAGATTACTTGAGATCTTCCCTGAAGAGTACAAGAAAATAATCACTAAATAATATATCCTCTTTCCCAGGACAAACCAGCATCACATCTCAGATTATTTTATGTTAATTATCTCTTCTAATTTTCTGTACATAATTAAGACAGTGACATAGAACACAGTAATAAAACATGCTAATAACATTTTACTTCCCCTGGATTTTTTACTTTGTTCTAAGATTTTACTTAGACAAGCTGGAAATATCTCAGATTCACAGGAATCGATAAATCCCATGATTTCTAAGAAGGTTATAACTTGTGTGCAGATTTCATTTAGATTGACAGGAGTTTTTTCAGTGACCTTAATGCAACACAGAATCTACAGAGGAGTAGATTATGCAGGTTTGCAAGATGGACTGTACACTTTCAACACACATAAAATAGCAGTATTTTGAAGAAATTCTTCAAAACTAGAGTGTGTATAGTCAGGGAATGCATTTGCTTTTCCAGAGACAAGCAGTGGCAAAGACAGTTAATACATGGCTAATTATTTAAATCTAGGCTGAGTCCTTGCAGCATGCTTTTGCTTGCCCATTATTCTTGTGATAGTCTACCCTTAATTCCATTTATCTGAATAGTTCAATGGACTTTAAACATTTTGAATAACCAGAAATAGGTTTCATGGATTTTCAGTCTACAGGTAATGACTGGACACAGCTTTGATCTTTCCTTAATGGTAGATCACTAATTTTCATCTACTTAATTCCAGTCTTAATAATCTGCCTTCATTATATCACCTCCTTGGAAATTCATTCTAATATTCCTATGCTCTTGCAAAGAAAATCTTCTGCTCATCATTTCCTTTGGATTTTCCCAGTCATCTGCAACACGAAATTTAAGACTACGGGCTATCTTCCTTCATGTGCCTGGGTGAAGAGTGCCAAGCACAGTGCCCATGGTCAGCACTGATGCAGTAATAAAAGGCAAAGCTGTGCCTGAGTGTGTGGGCTACCTCCAACACGAGCTCTGCAGTCCCTCCGAGGATTAGCTGAAGCCAGAGGAACACAATTTAGCTCAATGAAATTGTGGGTGTGCTCATTTCCTGGTGCTGAGCATCCTCACTTGGGCTGTTTCAGTGAACACAAGGCTGCATTCGGGGTGTCTTGTGATCAGAGCAGTTCTGGAGAGGTCAAACCCCCTGCTGCAGTGTCAGCCTTTGAAACTGCAAAGCGCAAAGGAAGCCGCAGGGAGTCGGGCCCCTCCTGCGGGCCAGGAGGCAAAATGGACTTTGCTGTGTTTGATAATTGTGTCCTTTGTTCTCCTGTTAGTGGGCCTGGTCCTACCCACCTTCCCAGAGAAAACTAGCCTGATTTCCAAGAATTTTTTGCTTTTCAGGACCAACAGGTTTGGGCTTAGGTATTCTTAGTGGAGTGGAAAAAGGGATCTTAATCTGTTTTCTGCATCAAAATGTAGTTTCATTTTATTATCCTTGAGGATACATTAGGACAGTATTTAAGGAAGAGGTAGAATTATCAAAAATTAATCAAAATTGTTTGGATAGGGTACAAATTCATTACTTTCAGAGAGTGTATATATTTTATAAAACAGAATACACACTGATGTGTTAAGAAACCTTAATGACCCAAGAATATATCTGTGTGATGTTATTTGAACTAATTTAAATTTTTTAAGTTGATTTAACTACCATTAACTGGAGTTAAGTTTTCTGTTACCTTTGTAACAAACCACAATAAACACTCTTGATGTGACAAGCCCTACACTACCTTTAACCTTGTATTTTAGAAAGGGTAGCCCTGCAGTAAACTAACAAAGTGAAAAATTGTAAACCCTACTAGCATGAATTATTTAACGACAGTGATTTACAAAGCTTCTTGCAAAATTACTGTTGATTTGCTGAAAAACTTGAAGAGTTTTAATACTTATAGTGAATTTCTAAAAACATCTGTATTTCTCACAGGGGAAAAAATGTACAGAGGGAAGGGAAGGTTATCTTAAAGTAGATTTGAAACTATTTTAACTGAAAAAAGAGATGGTTTGCTTTGTGCCTGGAAATTAAGTACCAGTACAGTAGTTTTTGTATTCATAAATGTAAAGTAAAGAGATTGATACTAACATTAATGTAATTCAGAAGAGGCAGCATTATTAAAAATAAGAATTAAAAAATGGAAATATATTCTATCTAAACTCATTAATAATACGTTTTTCTTTTAGAATTCTCCTTTAGAAAATATCAAGAGAATAATTCACAGCTGTAACTGGGAAGACCTATATACGGAAAACAAGGCAGAAATACAGATGGAAATGTACAGCTCATGTGGAGGGAGTGCCAGAGGATAAATAGCATATCTGGGCACTCTTTTGGCCCTGGAACCTCTCTAGCATGAAGGAAAAAGCAAGGGATGGGACACCCAATGAAGTCAGCAATGTCAGAACCTTTTTGTCTTTGGCCCCCCAAATGGAAAATTTTCAAAGGCAGTCACCATTGCAAATGCTGTTTCCAAATCAATTTGAAAGGTTCACACTGTAGGGACCCCAAGAGTGAGAGGCTTTAATCTGAGTCATAAGTGAGCCAACAGTAATATAGAGAGAAATTAACAATTGCACCATAAAAACACGTTTGCTACTTTTTTTTCAGCTGCCAAACCCTTAAAAAGTACATTGCTTCTGACCTGAAGTAAAGGCATCTTGAAAGATAACTCAATCTTAGAATAGTACAGAAAAACTCAATTAGCAAAGTATAAGCAACTTGCTTGTGCATGAAAATTTGAAAGTAAGACTTCTGTGTGTCTGTTCATCACACATGCCCCTTTTACCAAATGAGAGAAATAAGCATTTTCAGGAGGTGATACATGTGATTTTAGACAGATATGTGAGAGATGTACTGCCTTGTAGAGGTGGCATTTTTCTCTCCATTGATCACCAAGGTGACCTAGCATGAACTAGATCAGGGTTTGATGTCTGCTTTGTAGATAAGTTGAGAAAAATTGTTTCTCAAGTTAGACTTTTGCCCTTTCTTTCTGAAATAAAATGTTCTGGTCCCTCCAATCACAGAGAAGTTAAGAGAAATATTTTTTTCTTCAAGACCTATATTTCCCTTTCCTGGAAATATTTTTAAATGTCCATTTGATCTTGGAGAATCAAATCACATAAATTGTAAAAAAAAAATTTAAAAAAATAATTTAAATGCTAAAAAATAATTGAAAACAGAGAAACAGATTTCACCCAACAAAGTTTTCTCAGCACTATTAAAAAACCTCTGCTTGTCTTTTTTGCCATGAGCATATTAACAGCTTTGAAAGACCAGCTATGACAGCCTTAAAATATTATATCTGCTTCCCTCATTCATTTGAGAAAACATAAAGAATATTTATTATGATGTTGTGCTTTCATTAAAAAAAAACTATATAAAAATATAAATTCATATTGAAGAGATCATTCATTTATATCTATCATAGATTCACAAAAATAATCCATTTTTTAAATAAAAGCAAGGAAATGTAAAATATGTGTGTCATAAATGCTTTTTTTTCCTCTCTTATTTTCTAAAATTATGGTGAAAGAGAGCCAAGGGTTTGAGGTTTTTTTCCCATAATTTCCTGGAAAAGCAGCTGTGGAAACTGTGTCAATAACCTCTGGTGAGTTTTGCTTGTTAGCATAAAGGAGTGTGTTGGGTTTGGCCGGGATATAGTTAATTTTCTTCACAGTAGCTGGTATGGGGCCGTGTTTTGGTTTCATGCTGAACACAGTGTTGATAACTCAAGGAGGATTTTGTTATTTCTGAGCAATGCTTGCACAGTTTCCTGGCCTTTTCTGCCTTTCAGCCCACTCCACCAGGCTGGAGGGCACAAGGATTTGTGAGGGGACACAGCTGTGACAGCTGCCCACCACTGAGCAAAGGGACCACAGCACATGGCTCAGCTAGTAAACTGAGGAGAATGAGCTTTGCTTTGCCTGTGCACATAGCTTCTGCTTTACCCATTAAACTGTATTTCAACCCATGAGTTTTCTCATTTTTACCCTTTCTGTTCTCCCCTCCATCCCATTGGGCCAGAGGGAGTCTGAAAAGAGGTGCATGGGGTTTAGTTGCCAGCCTGAGGTTGTGGTTCTGTGTGGAAAATGGTGATTTTGACCATGTTTTAGTTTTAGACCCTCTTGATTCCACCATCTTGTTCCTTACCAGGGTGAGTGAAGACCAGATCCAGAGCACAATCTACATCCATCCTACTTCTTGTCTGAGACTTTTTTTTTAAATCCTGGGACCAGTGCTAGTGCAAGATGCAGCAAGGGAAAGAAGCAGTTAAGAATTTAGAGGATTTTAGGCTGTCTTTTTCAAAGCTACTTTCTAGTGACATAGTTTCACAGGCATTTCAAAATCAGGTGAACAAAAAAGCTGCTGTTGGTCAACACATGTTGGTATAAACAAACACAAAGGAGATCACAAAGACCTTTTCTGACATAACTTTACACTTAAGACAGAGGTGTACTATAACAAAACAAACAACAAAAACAAACACAAAAACGAAACCAACAAACAAGTGAAAAAATATATTCTGTGGCATTTGTTTTCTGGAAAACCTGAATGTTTCATAACTAAAGCAGACTACCAGACCTTACTCATTTCCTATGTGGTGATCAGTTCTGTCCATATTTGATGTCTCCATGCCAAAGTGCTAGTGATGACAATGGGAAATCTTTATAGACAGCATTTCAAAGTTATGGCACAAAGGCTCAATCAATGCAAACTGTCGCAGCTATAGGGTAAAAAAAAAAGGTATTCATAACAACTGAAGTGTTGCTTCAAAAACATATGTTGTCTCTCTTTAAAATGGCTTGATAGCATGAATAAACCCTGTATTTCTTTAAATTTCTGAATAAATAGTTTTTTCTCTCTCTGAACAATTTGAACAGTCATTAGGGAAGAGTACCTTAAGGATCCTACCCAGACTCAAGTCCACGTGGTATGTCTCCACACCATTTTTTAGGTTTTAACTACTAAATAATTTTCCTGATGATATTATTTAGTTAATTTTAAAAAATCAAAGGTTGAAGCTAGTTCCTTTTTTATTTCTTGATTTAGAAGGTTCATTTTATTCTATTTAGTGCAGAAGAATATTTCTATTCTGACAAGTGAAATATCTCAAGGGAAATAAAAAAGTCAAGTGCTTCATTTTCACTAGCAGAATGCCTATGGCATTCCCCTAACCAAGATACTGCTCTTCTTAAAGGAAAAGAAAATTTAGGAAAAAAGCAATGTCCAAAGAGCAGGGTCTTTTTAATGGAATTTAGACAGATAACATGTGCAGGAAAACTCTTATCCTGCCTAACAGAAAGGAGGAATTTAAAACTATAAAATAGTTTCTGTCTGTAACAGAACCTTGATATTTACTTCTTTCTTTCACCATGCATTATTCTGCCTTTTTCATAGTCAGAGGTTGCATATGGTGCAAACAGTGAAATGGGCTGTCTTCCTCTTCCTAGAATAATCACATTGAATTAAAATGTTAGTATTGAATTATAAGTCTTAGAATATAGACATGAAAGTGATGATTTTAAAAGTAAAACGACTTTGTAAATTTGACTGATTCTAAATTAGCCATTTAAAATGCAGCATTTAAACAGAACTTAAAAGCTTTCAAAGAGTCACAGAATGAGGTTGGAAGGGACATCTGGTGGTGAGCTTGTCAAGCCCCCTGCTCAAGAAGGGCCACGTAGAGTCTGCTGCCCAGGACCATGTCCAGATGATTTTTCGTGTCTTCAAGGACAGAGGCTTGCCAACCTCACTCTGGAACCTGTGGCATTGCTCAGTTTCCCACTAAACAAAAGAAATAGCCACTTCCTAATGTTCAGAGGAAACCTCCTCTGTTTCAGTTTGTGCCCATTGCTCTAGTCCTGTCAGTGGGCACCACTGAGCAGAGCCTGACTCTGTTCTCTACACACCCTGTCTGAAGGTGTTTATTCAGACTTTGATGAGATTCCCCTGTGATTTCTCTTCTCCAGTGTAAACAGGCCCAACTCTCTCTGCCTGTCTTCATTTGTGAGGTACTCCATTCCCTTCATCACAGTCTATTTTCTCACTACTTATTCTTTAAGAATTCTAAGTTTATTAGCACAGACATGCACAGTGGGGACACCACACTTAGACACGCATGCTGAAGTGAACATCCTTCTTAAAATGGCATTGACTCCATTATATTCTGAAAATACTAATTTCTGCTTTATCCTGCAGACCTATTAATATACTGAGCAGAGAAAGCTTTACTGGAATTTTTGACATACAAAATAGACAGCTCTCCTAGCAGCTTATGTTTTGAAATGTACTACCTTTTCCTGGCTCTAGGGGAATGTTTCCAAAATGTGGTCTTTTCCTACAATTCCCTTCTGATCACCATAAAGAATACTCAAATGCTGACTGCCAAAATACTAGTTTGTTCTGCATCAGTGGATGATGTGGTTCCTTCTTTGAACCTCACAGGCTGAGCCTTAAACAAAACACAGCCAAGTAGCTTAACACGACCACTCACCTCTCCAGAAGTTCCACTGTAATAACCTGGTAGAGAAGAAAACGTGAATCCTGCTGTCAGTACTACAGTATCTTTGGACTTTATGGCCCGTATAAGGCAGAAGGAAGCAACATACATGTCTAATACAGAATCTTTTTGGATTAAAATTTAAAATAAAGACCTGACAGATTAATAATAATATTAGCATTTTAGAAGAAAATTAAGTGCAATCCAAGGACTTCAGAGATGCACAGGAATTAGTTTACCAGAAATTTTTTATTATATTTTCAAAATATTTTAAAATTATAAGGATATTGAGTCTCAATCACATTGACATCTAAACATTAAAATTCCAGCTTTTAATTTTTTAATGGCTATTTTGTTTGCATTATAAAAAACCAGATAAGGTGGGGATGGTGTTTTGCCTCATGCCTCATTACACAGCTAAGGTGTGCATAAATCTGCACTACTTGATGCTCTGCCTGGCCTTGCCCTGATTACTTAAATGAAATTTTATTGGGGAAACTATAATAATAAAGACTAAGCTGCAGCTCTGAAGCAGTCCTGCAGTGTATGACATTACAGGAAGAGAACCTCAGGGGTTTTTTTCATGTCTGGTTTCTTTTAGCCTTGTATTAAAAGGAAAAAGAAAGAAAGGGGGAAAAAAGTAGAAAAGTGATAAAACACTAATGCTTGGAATAAGAAATAAATGAATGTATAGAAATACACAATGCCTTAAAGTTTCCAGCAGTGCTGCAAAGGTACTGCCATGTGAACATTGCCATCTAATGGTTTATTTGAGATTAGTAGCTAGAACAACTTAGCAGCATTCCCATGTTGAGGCAGAGTAAATATCTAAGCAGTATTAGGAACATTAACAAAATATTTATTGGTAGAATCCTGCATTGACATAATTTAGAGAAATGACATTTTTGTATAATTTTTATTGGGTTTGACAATGTTCTTTTTTAAATGTATAACATTTACAGTTGATTGCAACATGTAACAATCACACAGATATATGTTTTAAAAGCAAACTGCAACAATCTCAGTATTGAAATAATAAAAATAACAATATCTTTTTTATACTGTATATTAAAATATTTTTAACCTAGAAATCAAGAAATAAAATGCCAGAATGAAAAATAAATGTGGTACTGACCAAGCAGAAAAACAGACAGAAACCTCTGAATTACAGTTTTATGCCATTCTGAGCTAAATGCAAAAGATGAACCACAAGAACTGAAGAACTCTTATTTCTCTAGTCCTTTTGATCTCTAGCTTCTTATTCTATCTTCCTTTAATAATAAAGTACATATTGAAGTGGTTTTACTTCATTATTTTACTTCAAGTTGATTTTGGCTATACAGCAATATTTTCAGTGTAGTGATCTTCATGGAATTTAATGTTGAAAAATAGCCTTTATATACAGCAAGAATTCTACATGAGGAATATGTCTCTCTTGTGCTAAGATGGCTTAAAATAAATAGAACAAGAAGCTTCCTATGGAGCTTTAAACCATCCTATAAAATCCAGTATTCCTGTCAGTATTCTGTCAAAATCTATAGGGATGACAACATACTCTCAACCCATACAGTATTTTTTTCTGCAGGGGAAAAGAAAAAAAAACTGTAGTCACAAAAAAAAAAAAAAAAAAAAAAAAATAAAAAAAAAAAACCACCAAGGATGCTTGCTGAAATAAAGCTACAGGCCATGTTTTATTAAGCTATAAACACAACCTTCAGCCACAAAATAAGCAACCTGTCTTTAGCCTGCTCACCAAATAGATACATTTTCAGATGCTGTAAGATAACACTGAGCTTCTAATTATGAAAATTCCAAGCTCTAACCTGTGCAGTTCAGGTAATGCAGAAAATATCTCATAATGATGTGTACTTGATGCTACTGGTACTTATGTTGCAATATCTCAAGGAATCTTAACAGCAGTTAATGAAGTGTAATTAAGAATGACCTTGCTCTTGAGGGCTTGAGCTGTGCATACATTCTAGTGCAAAATTCCATCTTAACATTTCCACTAAAGGACCTCAAGTACTCTGCTCTCCTTACAACGGAGAACTGCCACTAATGTTAGAGAAATAAGCAAAAAATTAAATAAATATTAATACAAAATAAAAAAAAAATTAGAAGAGGCTCATATGTGCCATGCCATAGAAATGAGGGTCCAGAAGATATTTCAAGAGATCAGAGATTATGGAGGCAGATCATTCTCTATACTTGCTGTGCAAAAATTCAGTGAAACACATACCACAGTCTCACAATGTTGCACCATTCTTAAACTTAGAATAACATTTCTCATCCTAAAAATAAAGCTGTTTTATTCTCCCAATTAAACTACCATCATAACTTTTTCTCTGTATAACTAATCATTTCCAAAAAATGCCATCTTAACTATCTTCAAGATCAAACAGTGCAGAGCAGGCTTTCCCCCTGCCTGCTTCATGCTTTCCAAACCTTTTAGTATATTTTATTTTTGTCCTCTGAATTCTATCTAAACCATTTATGTCCTCTCTAACACCTGGTGCTGAAAGTGGAACAAGTACTCTGTGTGAGGCCTCTCCTGCTCTGGTCAGAGTGTGACAATGAATTCCTCCCCATGGTTCATGTGCAGTGTTGCTGCTAATGCACTTCAGAGTGGGAATTGAGTGTTTAGTGGCACACAGCATGGACGACTCAGTTTTGTGTTCAAGCATGATTTCAAAATTACTTTCCCCAGTACTGTTGCTTATCCAGGTTTTCTTCAGGCTGAGGGCTCCCCACCAGGCAGTGGGACAGGGGCTGGCCAGCCAAGGATCATTGCAATCCCCTGCCAAGAGCAGGAAAATTTAGGGCACTGGGGCAGCCCCACCCCTGGCACTGGGCACATCCCTGGGGATGGAGACAGAATGGGAATAAGACAGGCTGGGGCCAAGCCAGGGCATCAGGTCAGCAAGACAGGGTCAGGATCAGCAGGAATGAGGCCAGTCAGAGACATGATAGCTGAGGCCTGAGCAGATCCTAAAGGTAGGAAGCAGGAACATCCCTACCTCTCCCTAATTTCTCCCAGCTCTTTCTTCTCCCACACTTCCTCAGCAGCTGGGTTCAAGGCCACAGACCCAAGGAGTATCAGAGCTGGCCAGTGCAGGCTGCCAGCACAGCTCCTGGGGAGCAGGAAGAGCAGCCACAGCCCAGGACCATGTCATTTCCAATCCCGCTGTATGAGGTTTGTATGGCCAAGCTGTGGTAGCAGGGGGGCCACAGGAATGGCTTCTGTGACAAGCTGCCAGAAGCTTCCTCAGTGTCCAGCAGAGCCAATCTCTGACAGATCCAAAGATGGACATGATTCTGGCTGGGCCAATCGGAAATCGTGACAATGCCTTCATGATAACATAGCTAAGAAGAGAAAAAGAGTTATTGTGCAGATGTAATTGTGGCCAAAGAAGAATGGAGTGAGAATGTGCGAGAGGAAAAACTCTGCAGACACCAAGGTCAGTGCACAAGGAGGGGCAGGAGGTGCTGCAGGTACCAGAGCTGAGATTCCCTGCAGCCCCTGGTGCAGACCATGGTGAGGCAGCTGTGTCCCTGTAGCCCATGGAGGAGATCCACACTGGAGCAGGTGAGTGCCTGGGAGGAGGCAGTGAACCTGGGAGAAACCTGTGGTGGAGCAGGGTCCTGACAGGAGTTTGCAGACCCATGGAGAGAGGACCACCCACTAGAGCAGGTTTCCTCGTAGGACATGAGAACACATGGGGAATCCATGACTGGAGCAGCCTGTCCTTGAAGGGCTGCACCCCATGGAAGAATGACCCACACTGGAGCAGTTTGGAGAGAGTTCTTGCTCATAGGTGGGATTCATGCTGGAGAAGTTCATGGAGAACCATCTCCTGTGGGAGGGACCTCATACTGGAGCAGGGGAAGAGCTCCTCTCCCTGAGCAATAGGAAAAACAATGTGTGATGAACTGACCATAACCCCCATTCCCTGCCTCTCTGCACTGCTGGGGGAGGAGGTAGGGTTGGGAAGGAGGGAGAGGTGGGGGGAAGGTGTTTTTCAGGGCTCATTTTACTTCTCAGTATCCTGCTCTGATTTTGTTAATAAGAAATTCAAGTCATGTCTCTAATTCTAGCCTGTTTTTCCCATGATAGTAATTTGAGTGATCTCTCTCTGTCCTTATGTCAACTCATGAACATGTCATTATATTTTCTTTCCCCTGTCCAGCTGCAGAAGGGAGTGAGAGAGCAGCATTGGCAGGTGCCTGGCATCCAGCCAGGGTCAACATACTAAAACCACCTAAAACTAACTCCCACTTTGACCAGAAGTAGCCAAAACCTCTTTTTGGTCTATGGCTTTGTGACCATGTTGTGCACAAACTTCATGGCAATTTCATCATTGTCATAAAATTTTGATTCATCACCACCACTTGCTTTTTCTACTGAGCAGAAAAAACAAGCTGCACAGACTTGTTAGGTTGAATAGGGCATTTCTTCTTTGCTCTCCACTGAACAAGGGGGTTATGCTCACAAAGACAGAGGTCACCCTAGTTTGCAGACAGGAGTTCACAGAATTTTGACCAGTTTATCAGGCACCAGCTGCACAGAGGTGATGGCTTTGCAGGCAGCTTTAGCTTCCAGTCGGGAATTAGTCTGACCAGTAGTTCTGTGACAGGTATGCAAGCAGATGGATTTCAAGGTAAAAAACTGTCCTGAAGCAAGTGTTGCTAAGATTTGGGAGTGACTCAGGTGGCTGAGTCGTTTTGCCATCACCATCTCATGAGTCAAGCAAATAAACTGTAATGACTCATTTTGAAAACCCAGGCACTGGGCAACGACTGCATAGCTTATGATTTCATCCTTGTCACTTATAGAGAAAATACAAAGCTTGAATTCAAAATGTCTTTTAAAATAGTAGTAGGACACTGAAAATGAGTCAGTTAAATGATCTGTCCGTAATTCTGATACGTAAGAAGTGAAATCTGTTTGTTTGATGCCCAGATCCTTTACTCAAAATCTTATGATCCCCCATGCTTTTCCACTAATCTCCACTGCTTTTTCTGGCATTCCCTGTGACCTCTCTAACCTTTACTCCTCATTTTGAAACGTGTGTATCCTTTATCCCTTCCACTTGCATCAGTTCTGTATCAAGACTTTCCCCACTTCCCTCTCTTTATTCCCATGGGCTTTTAATTAATCTCCGCTTCAAAAGGACTATTTGCCCTTTCCTGTACCACTCACACAAACAGATTTTATGAAGTCATAAGCCCTGGAACTTGCATACTTTTGCAATAAATATTTAATGTGAATTCTTGTTTAAAACGGGAAAATAAAACCAAACGTTTCACACGATTCTCCGGGGGTGTCTCGCCCTTAGCGGAACGCCCCGAAGTGAAGCCGTACCTTGATCAATGCTGCCATCTCGCGCCCGTCGGAAAAACTGAAATCCCTGACCTACTTTAGATCCATTTAGCTCTTTCCTTGCCTCAATTACTTCAGAGCAGACATCCAGTGAAGTGTGTAAGGAGATAGCTCCGAAACTGTCCTTTAACATTATATTCTAGTTTCATGTGATTAATTTAGATTTTGTGCCAAATAGTGCATTTACTAGAAATATTTGGGGGGTTTCTCCCATAAAGAAATATATATAAAGAAATATATACAAAACAAAACAAAAAAAAATCAACAATTTGTTATTTAACAAGAATAAGAATGTTTATTCAAATGTTTTGTAGATATTTTATTTTCTCAAATATCTTTTCAAACATCAGTTTATATGACAAATGATTTTTTCTTATACTCTTAAAAGAAATTAAATTATAGAGAAGTGCCATTCATTTCAGAGGATGAAGATCAGACGTATCTCAAAAGCTATAAAATAATTGCAAGGATATAGTTTTGTTTTAAAATAAATCTAAAGCATGAGTGTTCAAGCATTTTCAGGGTAAGAAATCTGTCTTAACAATTCATGAAACATATTCTTTTTCTTCCCAGGATAACTTAATTTGTGTCTACACTCAAAGTTAGAATTCTGAACAAATCTCTCTCAGGAGTCTTTCAATGGCATCTGCTTTTCTCCATTGATTTTACAGGTAGTTAAATGTTAGCTTTAAGAGGACTGAATCCTAAAACTTGAAATGCCTTCCTCCAACAGAATCCCTGTTAGATTTTTTTCCATCAGTGAGAGACTGTGCCGTAGATTAAGAGCATTTGTCCTAACAATCAGTCTTGCACTGCCTGCAAGTGTTTCGTATCAGTGCATGGGATGGCAAGCAGATAGTTTGGGGAACTGAATGGGGGATGGAAGTGCTAAACTTCTTGGGCACAAGCTGGCTGAGAGATAATAAAAAAATTACAACTCTGAATGAATATAAAAGCCTGAGCAGAATCTATTCATTATCATTCTAAAAAGATTATAATTTGTTAATTCCAAAGCCTACTCAATGCTAAGAATATTATTGGTCTCCCCCTATATTTCTGTGACAAATTCCCTAGAAAGTCAATCTTTACTCCAACAGTAGTATTAGTGAACAACATAGAAATTTCCAGTGCAGATGTTTACCATAAAGTCATCTTCCCTAATTCATAACCCTGGAATGGAAAGGAACCTGTTTTCTAAAAGCCTTGTTTTCATACACTTTTGTAAAATAAATGGAATTGGTCTATAGAATTACACCATGCTTTAACTTAGCTATAAGCCTAACTATTTTAGATATTTTTATACCTAGTCACAACACTGTGAATCATTATCACTGTTCTAAGCAGCTCCTTCAAAATAACAAGGGTGAAATAGTTCAGTGCATTTAATAACTAAGCTTTCATTCAGATATGATGTTTTATTTCTTCTTTCTTGACAGCCATCAAAATAAAACAAGCATTAGGAGCAGTTCACAGAAAAAGGAAGAGTGAGATGGCTATACCTGTGCTTATCTGTACCATTTTGTTCACAGTGATGAGAATCAGGTGCCAAATGAGAAAATTGTTGCCGGCTCAAAGAGAGGACTGGATGAAAGTGGTGAAAAAGACCTCAACTCAATAAAATCTAGTAAAACATTTGATGTTATGACATATTGAGAAGCTTGTTATCTACACAAGAATACTGAGATTAGTAGATGAATTAGTAAATTAGTTGAGCTTAGTAAATTACTTCCTAAATGTGAAGGGGGCAACAAGTTATGCAGAAATGGAAGTTTCGCCATCCAGGTTGAAAACAGGGGGAAAATGTATTATTCCAAATCATTCTTGAAACTGGTTTTATATAAAAGTTTGGTTGTAGGAACATCACACTAAATTCTGGGAGCTGCAGATGGATTTTGAACATGGTATAATGGGGATGTTCAATACTGGAACCAGTAATAAAGGCTGGATTAGTGAAATGGGAAGAAGTTAAAAATGGTAGATTGCATTCAATGTCCCATACAAGAAAACTGATACTCTGAACTGAAAATTTAGCTGCCTTAAAATGAAAGAGGACAAAAAAAATTTTGTTTCTCCAATCCTGAGTTGCTACCATAATAGAGCCAAAGCAAATATAATCCTTTCCAGCTAACAAACTGGAAGTTTGTTAGTTCTGTAGTCCTGCTGAGAATTTGAGGAACTGTGCATAATTCTGATGGACCTGTTAAAGAAAGGGGTTGTTCATAAAACAAAATTTCAAATAGACATAGAGGGGATTACGTGGGCTTAAGAAGAAAGGGAAAGAAGCCCCAAAGACCAGGCTAGCATAGTTTAGTGAAACAAGAAAAAGGATATAATTAATGGTCCCTTACTTCTGCTACTGAGAAAAGAATGAACAACTTTTTCTAAGTGGGAACTTAGTGTCATTTCTTATGATTAAAGCCAGATATATTCTGTCTATTCTGCTTTGCTATCTTCCACTGAAGAGAAAATTCCAGGGAAAAAGAGGAAGTTAAAGACAAGTTGTTTTGGCTTAATGGGATGATCCCTGAGTGATCATTCCACCCAGAATGACTTTAAAACTACTTGCAGTTTTCTATAAAGCTATTTTTTACACTGTACTACTAGGATCTTGGGGCTTTCACTCTTCAGCTATGCTTGCCATGAGTTGAATCACAGTGTAAATGTCTAATTATATCAACTAGTGTCACACATTCAGACTGCAGACCTCTCACTAGTCACCTAAGGCACCCTTCAGAGACAACAGGAGAAAAGTGGGACTTACAGGCACATTTTATCTGCCTTATCATAAATTTATCACTTAAATAGCATCCCAGAAGCTCATGCTGAATAATTAGCTGAGAAATGGAGTTCTAAAAAGCAGCAAGCAAGATGAATCTAGATCTATCTTTCTAAAATACATATATTAAAACACAGGCTGTATGTGGTATCCATGCTCCCCAGATACCACAGACTCAGGAGAAAATGAAAGCCACTTTGTCTGTGATAAAGACAGAACTCAGAACAGCTGTAGTCTGAGCCATTTATTTAATACACGTTTTAGTAAGAGCTCTACATGCTAAAAGCACTTCTCACAGAATTGAAAAAAAAAAATAGCTCCAGAATTAATGCAAGGACTGAAATTATTTAGGGAATCCTTTTATTATCACAAGCTATCATCATGAGAATTCAGCTGGAATGGGTTTCTGTGAGTCAGCAAATCCAAAGCAATGCTGCATGCACTTTGGGACTGAACCATGCCTTTTATAATTTTTGTTTATCACTTGGCATCCTGAAGTATCATGAAAAATCAACGGCTTTCACCATTCATTGTGTAGGGCTCTGAAAAGCTGCTAAACACTATGATGAGCAAGAATGAATACTGCCCAATTACCTTCCTTTATAGAAACATTCTGTCCTTGGAAGTCCATTGCTATAGACTATGTGTTTGATATTTTCCTTCTTTTGCACACAGATTGCAAAGGAATGAACATTCTTCTGTGTTTGTACCTGTGATTACAAATTATTTTAACTTTCTTTTGTTGGTTGAATTGTAAACAACAATGCTCAAGTCTGTGGGGTCACAGACAAGCATATAAGTGACAACTTTCCTCTGCTATTAACAGTTGTTTAATTGATTCTAAGATGAATAATAAAATGACACTGGATAATATTAGTCAGTTAATATTTTATGAACCATGTATAACTAATAATCATCCCTTTTTATAGCATATAATATGTAGGTCATGAGAACTCTCAATTTTTGATAGTTTCTTTTTCTGAATTCAATACAAATCACTGTGAAATCAGCATACACAGCTACATACTCTTGTAGATAAAAGAGATTTAGTGCATATATCTCCATTATCTGTCTCAGAATTTTTCAGGGGTCAGCAAAGCCAGATTTTCTGTCACCTTATTTTTTAATTTGAGTAGCATATGGATTGGCTTTAGGCAATTTATTTTCCTAAGTTAATTTTTTGTAATGTCCAATGAAGCTCAGAAAGAGGAGTCATGGGTTGGTGAACACAGTGGCTACCCAAGTCACCTGTGATACATTTAATTATATAAAATCCCACAACTTAATAAATAAGGCAGCTATCCTTAAAATGATACTCCTTGAATTTCAAAAATCTTATTGCCTTTTATTAAATGAACTGGATTAAGATATACTGCTTTACATAGACACAAAATATGACATATATATGAGTAGAATATGATATCTGAAACAAAAAAAAAAATCCCAAGCATCCATGTTTTTATCATTTTTGGAAACACAATTTTCTGGTACAGTGACAATGCACCTAAGAGCTCAGCCATGAAAACAAGCCATGTTCTTGTGAGATACTGTAGCAGTGCTGTAGAGCAGTATATCTCCATAAGCAAAATGATCCAGGCATGTAATTCCCCTGAGATCAGTAATAAAGTCCTTGTTTATGTCAGTTGAAGAGTTGATCTAATATATGAAAGTCATAAATGAAAATATTTAATTCTCTTCTTCTAAGTTGTTTGGTTAACAATGGCCTCATATATTTTTTAACAAAAAAAATATTATTTCTTACATTTCATGAAATGAATTCTGTGGCTAATTTCAAAGGAACACTTGTGAGAGACCAGAATGCATCATACAGGACTATGATCTTTTAAAATTTTCTTAAAATCACTGGCTCCTTAGTTCCAAAGAACCCAAAGACCAGCTGTGCTTCTGATACCAACCCAAATGTATTTACATGAACATTTCTCCAGATTCCCTGTTGATCTACAAGGTCGATAGGTTTTTCAAGATTTTTAAGAGAAATAACTTAGAAAAATTCTAAGTGTGGGAATTTTCTTCACCGTTAGCTGATTAATGAGAAGAAATTTAGGGAAAAGCCCCTCAACTTTTATATTGAAATTAAATTATTAAAGAATAAATTATTTAAGATTTTGCATTCACAAAAAAAAACAAAACAAAACCCTAGGAACTCACATATCAGTGTTTTGAACTGACTACTAAAGCTATTCGTAATACCTTGTATCCTGGAAATTTTCCCGCTTCTACTTTACATTTGGGTGTTATGCTAATTAATAAAATTGTATTTGTTGTAAAATGTAATGTTTTATCTAACTTCCATCATTATTCTGTTGCTTTTGCATAATTGTCCCAAATGGAAAAGAGGGAAAAGGAAAAGGAAAAGGAAAAGGAAAAGGAAAAGGAAAAGGAAAAGGAAAAGGAAAAGGAAAAGGAAAAGGAAAAGGAAAAGGAAAAGGAAAAGGAAAAGGAAAAGGAAAAAACAAACTCTAGATCAAGCCAGTCAGCTACAGTCATATTTCATAGGAGATCTGAGCTATATTCTAAGAAAACTTCTCTTTGATCTCCTCTCTTGTCCATGTTACCCTGCCTAGAATCTTCACAGCTAGGAACAAATACAAGTTTTATGTGATCAAAAAATATGGGCCATGAGTTTACATGATTAGAAGCAACTTGAGTGGACTTACTTGGCACTTGCTTGGGAAAAGAGAAAATACGTCCTTCTCTCAAGGTTTTTTTTTCAGTTATTTACAATTTTGAACAACTGGAAAGTATGTTTAACACAATAAGCTGCAACTCCTCAATTTAACAATAAAATTATTATTCCAGCCTTCCACATGTGAAAATGTGATTTTAAATTCCTCTGAAATAAGACATGAAAATGAATCAGTAGATGGATAAAATAAATATTTTAGGCCCCAGTGAAAAAAACCATAATTTTTGTTTTAACTAAGACTTTTATGAAGACTAAGGAACAAAATACAGTTCAGTTATCTTACCACTGTTAAAATAAAGTGCCAGCTTAGAGCAGACATGGCCAAATCCATAAAAAAACTTCACAGTCTCATGTCATTTACTCCATAGAAGCCTGAACCATTGTTTCAGCAACTCTTAATTATGTAACTTCCCGGGTCTTCAGTTGAAAAAGGACAACTTAAAAAGAACATGTGTTTCTTTTCATTCTCTGAGGAATTTAAAACCACAGGGACTTTGCTCTTGGTACAGAGACCAAGCACAGAACACTTCAGCTCCAAAGGGAGATGTGTCAGAAAGCTGTGAGAACACCAGGATATCATGGAAATTGTTCTATGACCTTCACAACAGTGGAGACAAGTAACAGCTACTGCAATTAAGCAGTCCAGTGGAAGCAAAGTGACAGAAGTCAAACTGTATATCCATTTCGATCTCTGTAAAGTCCTGATGCAGAGATAATAAGAATGTAGAGCAAATTCTATCACTGTGATGTTGAGTTTCAGGAGAAATTCACAGTATAGATACCTGCAGGATAATAAAGACTTTGTGTCAATGCCAGCATCAGCTCTGACTTTAAAGTAACTATTTGGTCCATTATCTTCTCTGTGATGTATTATGAAAATGATAATTTCATGAAAAAAAATATTTGTACATAGATAAATCTTTGCACACCAAAATTGCATCTCTGGGTTTGTTTTTTTTTTTTTAATTGTTAGCTAAATAAATATTAAGGGTATCATATTTCTTTTTAAAAGAATATGCAAATTATGCTTTGTCAAAAATTGTGAATTAGAAAAACTTTGACAAGTCAGAAGAACATAAAAAACAGAGAAAAAGAGATGCAAATTCCAAGCAGCTGTTTGAATATCTACCCAAAAAAATTATTTACACTTATTCTGATAATTAGGGGTTTCTTACTTGCTAAAAAGTTTAACTGAAACTTCCCCCCCCCCCCCCAATTCTATTTAAACTGAATCCTGAAATAACTTTATCTCATGTTTTTTTTCTTTAACCAAATTTTTGATGTTTTCTCCACTCCAATTCTTGGATTTTTGCAATAATAATGCAAATTATCAAATCTATCCAAAAGTATTAGTCATACTTATTATCCACATGATAAATGGAAAGTTAGGATCTCTCTGAACCACTCAGTTTTGAGTGCTGCTCAGTTATGTATCAAATCTAATATCTCTACTACTATCTCAGCCTATCCCTGAGCTCCCACAGCTGAGGCTCTGTGCAGGTAGTGCCTGAATTGTATTTGTAGAGCTGCCAAGAATGATTTTGGATGTGCTGAACACATGTGCCTTCATGCACACACAACCATTCTAGAAAATGTGATCTTGCACTGGCATTCACAAATAGTTTGAAAAATTCTATTTGCAAATACTTCTCAAATAACCTAGAGTCTTGGTCTGAAAAATAGATTTTTTTCACCACTGCCGATCCAGAATATTTTCTTAAATGTAATGGCGGGGGAGGGGGGTTGGAAATCCTCCTAAACTCTCTCTAAATGGCAGAAATCCTGAAGTTGCACCACTGATGCCCTGGATCGCCCTGCTGGACTCTGTGTGTTCTCCCTCTGTCCCGGTAGGTGGCAGCCTCAAGAGGCTCTGGTTTGTAATGATCATCCTTCCAGGCTCAGAAGGAAGTTTCATTGTTACATAAAATATTGTAAAAATGCCCAGATGTAAACGATTTTTTAAGACATCCACTTAAGCTGAACAAATTCATGAATACTCAGCCTCAGGTTACTGTCAATTATTTAACAGAGGAACTTCCCAAGACAATTTATTACATCTGGTGGATTTCTGGCATGTGTCCACTTCACAAATCCTGTGCTAAAGACACAGTCTGTACTACATCTCACACAACATAGTCAGTCTTACCCTTAAATAACTAAATATACTTTCAGCACTTCATTAAGGGCTTTCAATCTCGTGTGTAGACAAACTGCCCTTAAATGACACTGAAATAATAAAATCTGCGGCTACTCTCTTAGCCGGAAAAAAAAAAAAAAAAAACAAATAGGAAACCTTTTTTTTCCTATTCCTATATCAATTTTTAAAAGCTTATTCAGGATAAAAATTATTGAAAAGAAAACACATTCTGAACTTGAAAAAAAAAATTAATAAATTTGCTTCCTGTAAAGATTATGTGTCTGGAAAGGTGTTGTGTTAATTCAGTGCTCCTGTGTTCCCACTCCCAGCCTGCAACAAGTATCTGATAAACAGGTTTTAAACTGAGGATTTTGTAAGTTGTGACTGTGCCCAAACTCCCATTACTGCTAATGGAAGCTACCTACACACTCTCCGGGTATTTTTTGATGTTTTTCTTAATTTCCTTGAAAAGTACATTATCTAAAGCACTTAGCACTGTGGAAGCTAATAGCAAGCACAATTTAAACAGAGAAGCACTACTGATGTGTAAAGTAGATCTCAGTTTTTCTGCTTGACGTGATTTCTGCCATCTTTTCACAATTCTTTTTTCTGTGATGTTAAACATTTTAATTTACATTGAATGTACAAATGGTGCAAAAAAAGCAAAATTACCCAAGAAATAGTTTATTTCTCAGTTTGGAAAAGTACTAAGATTTATTGCCATGGATGTTTCCTGTTGCCTATTTTAAAAATGTTAAACTCCACTGACAGCAGAAATATTTAGCATTATTAGTAAAAGGGGAGCCTGACCATGTTTGTTGAAGCAGAAAATCTTTGTCCTACCAGCTTCAGCCAAGGAAGTCTATCCACCTGGGGAATCTCCTCTTAGTTATAGAGAGCATTGCCTAAAAATTTTTGTACACCTTTTGCTACACTTTCTTCAGCTAAGCTGCATGTCTAGGAGTAGACCAAACCCCCATATTTGTAACAATCTGACAGCTTTTACTTTAATTTTGTATATTATTCCAGAGAGGACAGTTTTGTGTGATATCTATGTGCCTCTAGACATACAAGCAGAGGAGACAAACTACTACATGACCTACAGTAGCTATGCCTTCAAGACAACACATTTTTACCAGAACTTATAGGTTAATACACTTATTTAACATGTTCATACGTGTCCCCTTTTCCAGTTCACATTTGTATCTCTGATCTTCTCATTTTCTGTAGGCATGTAGGAATCAGCAATCCCTCCTCCCAAGCTCTTGCATGGCTCAGCAGAGGTGGTAGTCTCTTACTGTGTGACATCTTTCCATGTAAATCTTTATAAAACCATCACACAAGCTGGGCTGACAGGATTATTTCCCCCCAAAGAACAATGCACGTCTCTGTAAAGAAGCATGATGTGGGATCTGTAAATGAGTGGAAGGAAAAGAGTCACAAAGAGAAAAGATTGTTTATTCAGAGGAATTGGACACTTTCCATAACATACAAGAACATACTTTGGTTCTAAGTGCCATAATTAAGTGTGCAATGTTTAGTACAAATTATTTTCAAGTCATATTCTTGAAAAGTGTTCCTTTGCATCTTAAACCAAATGTATGTAGATAAAGTCAAGATATGCAAAGCTATATACAAAGATAACTTCCCAGATGAGCTGTTGCTGCTGCTGGGAATGAGCCAGTGTCAGGCTGTTCCCAACAGCAGCAACAACAAACCAAACCAAACCAAACCAAAGGAAATTATTACAGGTTTCTCTTTAATATAACTCTGCTGATTTTTAAGGGAAGATTACAGAGTCTCCTTCTTCAAAGAGAACAAATGAGGGAAGACCACCTCTTTATTCATAAATCCAAGTCTGGTTTTTGGTCAGCTCTGAGCCTAAAAGCAGCTCTCCTTATCTCTCTCTTGGCTTCCTTCTGAAGCAATGCTCCCACTGCTTCCTGCACTGTAGAGTTGTTTTCAGACCTGCATTAATATACTTGATTGCTCATGGCTGTGGATGTGTGAAAGCACATGCATTGCTTTGTTCATTTTAATCCAAATACAGTAGTGATCATCTCCATTTGTGCAAAAAAAGCATCCTCAGTTACATGGGCCAGCTAATGCTCAATGCTGACCTATGACTGGGCAAAAGTGTCCTAACACTTCAGGCATGAATTACAAAAGGCGCTTATCTACACCTTTAAAGTGCTTGAATGAGACAGAAATTAAAAAGTTATCCTCTGCATGAGCCTGGCAGCAACATCATTTCACATCATGACTTCAGGTCAGAGGAAGTTTGTTATGTTATTTAGCTCTCACTTAGTGTCTTCATTTTTATGCAGAATTAGTCACTTTCTAAGGTGATGTGTTTGTTGCCTAAACTGAACATTATCTGTGGGACACCTCACCTATCCTGTTCTTGTTTTCCTTAGATTTTTCCCATATGCTGCTGTGATGGTTTTGTCTCCATCCTACTCTCAAGTCTGTGTACTGGCACAGCAGTCACTGGCTTTTAACTCTGGGCACATGAGCTGACTTCAGGATGCTTCTCTTAAAAAAGCTCTGCTGGAGCTGTTTTTACAATGCCTTTACATGTTTATGCCTTCTGAGGAAGGATGACTCTCCATGAAATGTAGATTGGAGTGGATTGAGACATGGGTCATCAAGGGGCAAAAGGTAAATTACTGTTTTCAGAGTTGAAATAAATAAACAAAATAATAATAATAATAATAATAATAATAATAATAATAATAGCAACTAGAGCATCAAAGTTATTACTTGCAGAGTTTACTATAGCATGCAATCATTTACTTTTCAGGGTCTATTATATTTTTCTATTGTTTTAGCAATGCTCAGTCTTAGTTACAGAGTTAAATTCTTTCCTTGCCAATGTTCTAGGCCTAGCCCTCTGTTTTGTTATTGGTTTTGATTCAACATCAGAGGATCTGAAAATATTTGAGTCTTCAGGCAATCTTGTAGGTTGTTTAACTCAAATATAAACTACCTACAAAAAAAAAAATCTCCCTTCTAAACACTAAAATTACTGTAGTGTTGGGGGGTAGGGGAGATGACCAGAAAAATATTTACAACAAATAATTCTTTGGAAATCAATTTTTAAAAATTAATATAAAAATTACTCTGAACTATTCTGTTAAGAATATCTATGTTAGGAATGAGAGAGCAGACATATTTAATTTTTTGATATTCACCTCCACATGTTCAGATCTCCTCTTTGGCGTGTCCACAAAAGCCACTTTCATGACCTTGTTTCAGACTTTTGTTCTTCTTGTTCTATCTCTTTACAGCTGAGAACTGCAAAATAGATTAGAAGACATGGATGAGAATTTGTTTGTGTTTAGAAGCAGCAGTTTGTCAGTGAAATAATATATTTATTATATTCAATACTTTCTTCATTAGAAAGTAATGAAGAAAGATATGATAACCAGCAAGTTCTTAACCCCTTGAGTTTTGCTGTGATGCATGTATCTCACGTGTCATGCTGTATTGATTTTCCATTCTCACTTTCATGATCTACCTACAGGGAATACTGTATTGCACCCTTGGCTTCAGAAGTTTTCTAAAGGAAAGTTCTCCATCCTGTCAGTGATGGGACCACCCAAAATGCCTTTGCTATATCAAGTGACAAGAGCATTTCTTTACTGGAAGACAAATTCATAGCAATAAGCACCTTTAGTTCTATGACCAGAGCTGATGTTTGTATCTTGTATCTCAGGCTACTCTTTTAGGAAAATCTGGCAGAAGATGAGCACAACTTTTATCGTTCAAAGAAGCTTTGTCATTAAATTCTGAGAAGCTAAAACAGCTAATATATTGCTATGAGGGTCACAGAAACCCTTCACATTAAAGTATCAGCCTGTTTTTCAAATACTGTTTTCCTGATGGAGTTCCTGTGAAATTCACACATTTTTGGCTGTTCCGATCTGAAAGTTCTCATTTAATTTTAATTTATTTTTACTCCATATCATTACTTACAATATATTTTTCCTCTCTTTCAAAACCTGGCACTGTTGGAGGACAAGCAAATTCACAAAAAGTGGGACAAAGCCAGTCAGATTAAAAGATATAAGTAGTTATTTAGCAGAATGTCTAGCAGTCAATACTGAATCTATAATAAACATAGCATTCAAGTCACTAAAGACTGTTGCATTAGTACAGATAATTTTGGTGTGTAAACTTACCATCATTTAATCCAACAGTCAATGATGAAAAATTAAATCCTTCTCTATTATTGAAACTGGAATTGCCCTATGGATAAAATTGTGATTAAGACTATCCCAGTATAGACAAAGAAAGGCTTCTTCATTCTGTAAAATGAGAGAATGAATACCTTCTAATCCCATATAGCACTGGGAATTAGGGCTACTTCTCCACTTTAACTTCAAAATCATGGATTCTAGTAAAGTAAGGGAAATTGGTTTTACATACAGGAAAGTACTTTTACATACATTAAAGTAGCCTACGCAAATGAGGTTTTTAAGTTGCTGTCATCAGAGGCTTCTACTGATGATGTAGGTTTATACATACATACATACATATACATATATATATGGTGTGTCTCTCTATAAATGAGAGGATGTACACAGATTACACAAAGTAGTGAAAACAATCCAGCATCATATGTTGATTTCTCAGTGTTTTTACAATGTACTCATTGAACTTGTTTTTAATAAATTCAGCTACTTTTCATGAACTGACACTTGTAATTTTTAGTATTTTCATGTGTGGTTGAAAAGCAACCATTAATTTAGTTACTGTAACTGTTGGATGCTATATTCATCCAGAATGCCCATTATCCAAGCTGTATTAGTTAATTTTATATAGATAAACTAAATACGCTGTTTCTTCCTTTCCTATTAGCTAAATATAGAGGATGAATGAGTTACTGACTATTTAAAGAAATGAGCAGTGCGGGAAAAGTTTATGCAATCTTGCTTCATTTTATGAACACTTAATAAACCACAAAGATCTTAAAAGCTGCTAGCTAGTTAATTGTGAAGAGTCCACTCTAGAGACTAGCCACAAGTGTTCTCTTCACTTGTGAATACATTGCTCTATGTCCCATTAAGGACTTGTCAACAGAAGGGAAAAAATTTAAAAGAATCTCTAAATTTTACTTGTTAGGGTTTTTTTGGTTTTTTCCTTTGGCAAACGAATAGTGAAATCGTTCATTTTTTAAGGTGTTTTAAAATGCAATATTTTTTTAATAAATTCTGAGATTTACATAAAAATATTTCAGCTGACCAAAAAATAGTTCTTGTTCAAAGAATAGCAACACACAATTTTTTGTTTTCTTTAATACGGGGATGTAATGATTTATTTTTGTCTAATATATCAGTAGAAAATTCTTGTTTATTCACTATTTCCTAATTCTGAACACACAACACCAGATGCAACAGGAATGTAGTATTGGATACTACTCACAGTCCCCACATCATCATGTTAACTACCTTATTTATGAAAAACAAACAAACAAACAAACACCCTGCTTAAATGCCTTTCACCACATTTTTTAAATAAATTAGATTTATGTTATTCTCCCACCTTTCAGGACTTTGAAATATAATTTACTTTTGCTTGTCTATAGGACATATATATGTGTAGATGACTGGCCTGTAGCTCATGTAATGTACTCATTTATTCCAGAGTAATCAAAGGTCTACACCAGCAGTAGTTTGGAGCACTACAGTAGTAAACAAAACTCTTCATAAAACAGGAAAAGAGAATAATGATTCTTTAATATCCATGCAGCTTCTTTGAAAATGTCTCTGGGAAGTCCCATCTGTGAGTCCAGGTAATTGTCCATGCCTCGCTTCCTTCACCATTAAAAGTCAAAGAATAGCTGCTGCAATGCTATGCTCAGCAGCAAGTTAAAAAGCTCAGAGTCTCATTTTCATCTCAACTACTGTATTAAATTTTTATTCAATGCCTAAATATCTATTCAGAGTTAGTAGGAGTTTTGCTTCTGATTCAATAGGGTGTTAGTTGTGATTTAGTCAAACTGAAAGCCCTTGCTCTCCTGGAGACAACGGCCAGCTGTAATCAGATCCGGTGGTAAAAATGATCTTCTGGCTGTGACTGACATACCTCTCACCACATCCTTCAATGTTTCCAGGTTATAAAATTATTTGGTTTTGAGGGTTCAGTTATGAAATTAAAGCAACAGTCTCTGTTTGTGCTTATTTGGTTTAGTTAGAGGGACTAGCTAAGCTAGTTAGATACCCAGCTAACTAAGGCTGAGACTTGTTAACATCTTCAAGATTAAAAGGGTCAAAAGACTTAGGAATATGTAAATATACCTAAGTGTAGAAACATATTTTAAAAGCAATTGAATGATCATTATGGTGCCAATGGAGAGAACATGCACCACAAGACCAACTAAGTGTCTTTAGCTTTAATTTATTAAGGACAATAGAGAACTAATTATAGGGTTTTTTCAACTAGTTCTGTTTACAACAATTAGGCATGGGGGCAGGGAGGAAAAAGGTCTCCAGGGACAGGAAGGGGAGTACACCCAGGTCTTACTGGCAAGTAAACATGTCAGAAAGTAAGAGTCAACTATAGTAAAAAAATCTGTAGCTCTAATTCTTTAATAAACGGAAAGATTTCAGCTATTGAAAACTGATGAAAAACAGTACCAAATTGAAAATGAGCTGATTTATTCCATTGTAGTCCATAAACATAACAGCCAAAGGTTTCCATAGAGTCATTAACTCATAAATGCACAAATTGCTCAGCGAATTACACAGCAGTCCAGTCAACAGTTGCAAATGCTTCAGATACATAATATTGGCAAACTACTATTGCTATGGAAACCTTAATTTGTATTCTCCATTTATTTTTATTTTAGGTTTACAGTGAAAATAGCCTAAAATATAATTTTCTATTGCATTTTCTCTCCACCACCTCCCCATTTAACTTAAAACGAAAACAAAAACTGGACTTAAAGGTGGTTTACCACAGGAAAGTATGCAAGTACTTTCCTTTAGTGTCAGCTCACAAAATATTTGGGTTTTGCTTCTTTATTACTTCAAGTCTTCCTCTTAAAATTCATGTATTTCTTCCACTTAAAATCAAAAATATTTAGAACAAATATTCTGATACATTGCAGATCACATGCAGTAGCTCCACCAATACATGGCAAACCCAAATATTCAAACTACATACATGTTTCCACTGCAAATAGCTTGTAGAGTTAGACCCTGATGCTCCCAGGAAATATTGTTTGTTTGCTTGTTTGTTTTGTGTAGTGCATAGGTTGTCTTGCCATGCACTGGAAGTTCAGCATTTCCAATATGTATTTTCCAGCCATGTACTGCACACACGGTACCATACATTGAACTAATGTCATTGGAAACGTCATGATTTCTTGGACATGATTTTATAAAGCATTCAACACTATTTCCATCTGGGAGTTCTCACAGGACACATTCTAGCTTAGCCTATGCCAAGCACTGTTGCACACATGCAAATCAAATTCTATCAAATTATGTCAGTGCAGAGACAAACCTTAGTACAAATTCCTGATTCCTATTTCATTAATTAGGATACATCCCTTATGCCTGCTAAAATCTGAGCATAACTTAAGATGGTAAAATTTAATCACACAAATTGCTATATGTATAATGTCATTCATGGAAAAAATAAGGAAATAAAATCGTTTGTCTCTGGTCCATGTTCCCAGCACTTCTGGTTTTGGTCTCAGGATAAACAAAGGTTTATTTGGTGTCTCCAGTTTGGTCAGTGGTATCTTTTACTTCACAGTGCACTGGTTTCATTGCTTTCATGTTAACTAATGGTTAATTAATGAAGAGCAAGTAAACTATTAGAGAATGCCTAAATAAAATAATGAAATAAAATCTAAAAGCCTTCTTGAAATTATATTAAACTGTAATAAGAAAAGGCTTATTTTTTCTGTTAAATCTGAAATGCCATAACTGTGAAACTCTCATTTTACTCTGACATTTAGTTTTCCAAGACCAAGAAATCTACAATTTGTGAAAGAGAAATGAAAGTATTTTTCAGCTCTTCTGCTTTCTTTATTCTCATTGAAATTCACAGCCCTAAAAGAATTCAGTTCCACCTAACTGCCTGCAATTTCTCCTAATAATTTCACAAGTTTCCTTAACCTGGAATATCACAAACAGGAAATGCCTTGCCACTCTCTACTAAATGTGTTTTGGTATCTGGAGGCAATGATGTTGGCAGATAATACATCAGTGCAGATGGCAGTTGGTGTTCAATGCAAACCACAGGTCAATGTGCCACACTGTCAGTAGCCATAATAAATTATTAAGAGGAACTACCTATGACACTTTCAGGATGTGTGTTAGCCCTACATGGAATGTTTTTATCACAATTCATAAATATCTTCTTAATTACATGCAAAGTGACACAATCTTGCAATAATCTATAGCTGTTCAGGATTTACTTAGAAATTATTGAAGGAACAGAAAAAAAAAAAGGCCTTTCTGGGTTTTTTTGCCACTTTAATCTTTCAGGCTGAAATGCTTAACTTAAGCAATTCATTTTAACTGCTAAAATGAGTTCTTGACCTATGTGTGAAATGTACAACCTATCTCAATTTCTGCATGAAAACTAATTAAATGTAAATTGATAAGAACAATTCTGGTATTTTACACAAAAATTTTGTGTATGAGTTCTTCCAAGGCTGCCATTCCATTTCTTTTAGAATCAGAATGGTTTTTTTTAGTACTAGGAAAAGACATTCCTAGATCTTATATTGTAAGACATGTTGTTATTATAAAGTAATTGAATTCTTTGAGCAATAGCAAACACTCAGTAGGTTCCTAGACTCTAAATAGCTCAATTTTACTATTAATGCAATGCAAAACAGCTGCTGTTTGCCTAAATGAAAGGGCTTTTCAGATGCATATGCTCGTGCAGGCTATACAGCATTTGGTCTGTACAATCCCATATGTGTATCCAGTCTGGGTGGATTACATGTGGTGTGAGGGGCATCCTGAATCTGATTGACTCCAGTGAACAACAACTCTGCAACCTCTTCAGTATATTTTATCATCATCTAAATATTGACTAAAATTTTTCTGTAACCATTCTTAATGGATCAAGGAGTTTCACTTTGGATAACCTAAAAACTTATGTTGTACTCCCTAAATGGTTGTTCATTGTTACAGACATTTGTACTTCAGTTATATTCTGAGATACAGCCTCTCCTCACAGGGCAAGTAATCCACTTCCAACCAGCCTGGTGACCATCCTTTAGGTTTGCCCCAGCCAGCTGTTGTCTTGCTTTGGGAGAGGAACTGTTTGCAGCAGCCTGTATGTGGCCTGGAAAATGGAAGACTAAGGGGGATATTCAGCCTCCTGGCTACAATCACTTCAGGTCACTCTGCTCATATCTTTTTAGACATCTATCAAAGCCAGACTTCTCTGATTTTCCCAGGCACCAGAGGAAGGAAAGTCCTTTTGTCACAGGAGCACCTTCTGGCTTGCCAGATACTGTCTTTTTTCCTTCAAATATCATTGTAAATTATATCACAAAATAAGAAAAATGTTCAGAAAGGAAATGTGTTTAAGTATTACCTAAAAGATTCTATATTCTAATAAACATTTAATCATCTAAATAGGTAAATTTCACAAGCTAAATAATGGACTTCCAATTTTAAAATTCTCCCATTCATCTTCATAACTGTCACAGCTACTGCTAGTTATTTGCTGCATGCAAAAGTTTATCTAGATGCTTATATGGACTCTGAATTGATTCTGCATACAGCATAAACAGCATGCTTCTTGGACATTTTCCTGGAAATCATTATTACCTCTTTGCATCTCATAACTTTATTATGCTGAAACTATAAATTTGGCCAAAATTTACCCTTAGTTTAATTTTCTTCAGATCTGAAAAGGATAATAACAGAAACTACAAATCTTCCAGAACCGTATGGAATAAGGCTGAGCCTTGCCTTCAGTGATTTCAGTCTTTGTGATTCTCAGAGACAAAAGACTTGCACAGTGACTACAGCTAGTGACTGATCCAAGTCCCAAACACATTTTATTCTCCAACAGACATAAACATGTTCTGAGTTCCTACTTGCTCAATAGATGATAAGGACAATAGGAACTGCTCATGTAAGTTAGTGCTAGAATTTGCAGTTTCTCAGCTCTCTCTCTCATTGCATTAATCCTAACAGCATATTCCCCTCTTTTACAGGACTACTTTTCCTTTTCATTATTGTAGCATTCAACATGAAAATATGGAGTGTTTGGGTTGGTTTGCATACCTTCCGAAACTAAATTCTATCAATGGCTTTGGAACACATTTTTTTCTCCCAGTTCCAACTAAATTTGGTGTCATACACAGTACCCTGATTTTCTAAAATATCCCTGTTCAGTCAGTAAAAGAAAGTTACAATGTCAGAAAAAGAGCGCATTTTTAACTGAAGGGGTTTTGTTCCCCAGAAAGAAGAACTTGTGCTGAAGAGCCTTTTCAATTTGCTTCAGTTTAGCTAAAGTGGCAGATGGCAGCTATCTCTGTTCTTCTCCCAGTCCTGCTCTCTGTATGTCTTCTCTCTGTTGTTCAAAGGAGCTCCACACTCCATACAAATTTCAGAAAAAGGAATATTAAGGTGGTAGCTGAACGAAATGCTTTCATGAAAAGCAGGAAGCTGCTCTGTTGAGAAAAAAACAAGCTCATTGTTGATGGAACAGGACGGGGCAGGGGGCAGAGCAGCATGAGTTTGAGTGGCAACAGAATGCACCAGAATTTGAGTATCAACCTCCAGCATTTACTAATATTTGACTAAACCTAAATTGCAATAATACTGAAAGAAAAATGGAGGCAAATGTTTCTGAGTCTTTTGCCACATTAAGAACAATTTCTCACCTCACATGGTATTTTTGTTGAACAGGAAATTCAGCTTGTGAATTTCCCAGGATCAATTGTATATTAATACTTTGTGAATGGTCATTTTATATTTAAAAAAAAAAAACAACCAAAAAACAGTTCCATGTGATTCTTTAGTTCACTTTAATTAACATAATAAATCCAAATTAATGGTATAAGCTCTGGTATGAGTATCTAGTGGCTTGACATACTACTCAGAATTTAAGTAAAACCAGATAATTCTCTAGCTATAATTTTTTTCCCATTTTTAAAGAATTTTATGCATAGGTAACTACATACATTTTCAACAGGTAACTTACACATTTTAATTTCAACCAAATTTATCCACTGTAAAATAATTAAAGGCTCTATTTCCTACTGTCACTTTACTTACTAAGAGTTTGCTTCTGGCATATCTAAGATTTTAATATCATTCAGATTCCACTTTGCTGGGTGCTGTGCATATGCAATAACAAGACATCCTGAACTACCAGACTTCCACTAAAAATAGAAAAAAGCTAAGAGGAGAATTGTAATTTATTGTTTTTAGATTAAAAAATAAAGTGGCTAAATGCTTATGCAAAATGAATTTGAAAAAGGTTATGATGTTTAATTATTTTGAATTTTTACAATTTAGAAACAATAATGCTTCAAAGGAGATTTTTTTTCCTTTCCATGTTCACTTTCACTTAAAAAAATTAAATTGGAGAACAGAATCAAAACACTTACTTCCTTACTTACTTCTTTTTTCCCCACTGAAAATTAAAAAGAAAAGATCAATGCTTAAAAAGAAATGAAAGACAGGATAAGACTGAGAAGTGGAATGTAAAAGCGGGATTCAAAAGGAATTTTTTTTAATCAGTTTTCCAGAAGAAAGGGAGGTAAAGGCCTGGAAAGAACATTTAAAATCTTCAGTTTGACTCCAGTTGCTGTTTTCCACAAATACAGCTTCTTCTCTATAATAGACAACCACAAGAAACAGGGAATCAGTAGAAAGACAAGACCTGAAATCCTGAAAAGAAGTTAGGATTTTAAAAATAAGTACATATCTCTGTTTCAAAACCTTTTTTTTTTTCCTTTTACCATTTAAAGCAAAAATGAATTCAAGGTCAAAGTGTTGACTAGAATATTTTGGTGGGATTTAGCTTTCTCGCTAAGTTTATACAGCTACACTCCTCCAACACGATTTATCTCTGCAGCAGATCAGGAGATATACCTGAAAGAGCACATAGAACTGCTTTACCAACCATCAACTGGAAGAGTTAGAGGAAAAAAAACAACAATGCCAAAAAAAAAACAGGTTTATATGTCCCTTTGTCTGCTTTTCTCCACATGAAATGTCCTAATCATATGAAGAGAGGGATCAAATAAATAAATTCTGAAGTATCAAAGCTTTTTTTTAAGTTGTTTAAGGAAGATAAGCATGGGTTACCAATATTTTTGTCTATAGTTGTTGTATCCATAAAGAAAATTCACCCTGTATTTTATCCAAGCAATCAGATGAATCTAAAGTCTTATGAGGGTTTTTTTTTTTTTGTTTTGTTTTTTTTTTTCTATTAGGTAAAGAAAATATTTTTGTGTCGTTCTTTCCTCTAAATGTTAATAAATTAAAACAACCTCTGTTGCTTAGAATCCCAAATCTCATTTTTCATAGCACTCTGGTCTCTTGTGGTTAAAGCAGTGTATTGCAAGGTAAGGGCTTAGATTCACAGATTCACTGAATATTCTGAGTTGGAATGAATTCACAAGGATCACTGAATTCAACCCTTATGTAAATCTGTGTGGGGGTTGAATCCACAAGCTTGGTGTTGGTAGTGCCATGCTCTATTCTCTCTCTGGGTCTTTCTGAATGCCTTCCATAGGTAGGTCATTTTCTTAGTTTGTCATGCATTTAGCCCCAGCAAATATTGGCAGAGTGCTTAATCTGAATTTCTGTCTTAAGGAAATTCCTTCTAACAACAAAATTTTACTTCCAAAGGTGCTCTGTACTTTGGATGCTGGGTCCTATTTTTCAGTTGTCTATTCCACAAACCCATGCATTTACCTCTCACATCTATCCTGGATGTACAGCGAAAGTTATGTCCATAAGCTTTAGAAATTTTCCCATTGTTTCTGAAAGCAAACATCAAGTTGCCCATAGGGCTTCAGGGTAGGCTTCTGAAGTACAGCAGGGACTGAAAGATTTTTCTTTCTCAAAGGAGAAACTTTTGCTTTTGATTCCCATCTGCACTAGGCCACATTCCTACAGTTTACTTTAAAAAAGTGCTGGTGATAATTTGATCACGAGACAAACTGATTCACCCCATTAAATTTGGGTGAATCAGTTTGTCTGACTTTGGTTTTTTTTCTGCCTAGCTTTGCAGAAAAAACCCAAAAAAATTAAAACCAATCTAAAACCAACAAGCCGGTTTAGGTAGGGCTTAGCCAGGTTAAAGATACAGAATGTTAAAGCCAGTACCTGGCAGGAGTAAATAATTCAGCTGATAGCAGGAAGAAGTACAGGAAGGCAGCAAAGAAAATATTACTCAAATGAGCTTATAAAAAGGTAATTTTTTTTCATTTCTTTTTTCTTTTTCTGTTACTGCTAACCAATAATTTGGCACAAATGTAAAGAGAAATCAAAACAAATTAAACTGAACAGGCATTGTCAAGTCATATTTTACTTTGAAGTCTGTTGCTTTTACAACAGACTTAAGAAGGGATTGTATGTTTTTTTCCAACTATACAGGCTATTCTAAGAAAAGATATTTCCTCTACATACTTGTCAAATATTTCCTTAGTACAGCTGACTGCTAGATTTGTCACTTATGACTCCTAAGGCTGCCTGTAATATGCCAATGTATAGATAAGATATTAAAATTGTTATTTTTTTGTTAATTGTGTCAGTTTCAGTTGAAGGCAGTAAGACAGAGTAGCAGCTATGTTCTCCCTAGCAGAGACAAAGCCTCTGCCAGAGACAGATGCTCTGTCACAGGTTTGGGAACTGTGACAATTTGCAGAGGCTAACCAGTACTGTTTAGATCTTCTAGGAAAAGTTGCATCTTGTGTCACCAGTGTGTTAGAAAGCTCCATGCTGATTGCCAGTTGCTAAAGCTTCTGTAGAGGAAGCTTCAATTCCATCTGAAGTGTAAGAGAGGAGAACTGGAGGCGACTAAGGAAAAACAAGTGTAAAATGGTTGAAGATGCAACTGAGGAATGGGGTGCTTTATAAATGGGGAGTTAGCTGGGAATCTACAATTAAAAAGAGTGCATCAAATAATTGCAGAAGCCTTGGCTAAGACAAGACCTGAAAATTCAGCTCCTTACAGGAAATCTGTTAATATTTTTCTATGGTAGTATGTGGCAACAACTGGGACTTGGTGTCAGGCAAAAGAAACTGATGGCTCTGTTCTCTTTGTCAGGAAGCCTCACTGAAGAGAAACAGTGACAGCCTCAATCACCCCTAAAATGAACTATTTTAACCAACTATTCCACTTACCTCTATTGCCAAATTAATTTAACATGTAGTCTGTTCAGAAAAGGTCACAGAGAAGACTGTGCCAGTGATAAATCCTACTGCTTTCCCACTACATCATAAAGCCAAAAAAGTTCCTAGGTCCTGACTATGATGATGCCAAAGGTCATTCATTGGAAAAGTGTGTTTGAGGATCACTGAACTGTTGGGGTTGGAAGGGACCTCTAGAAATCATCTATATATTTTATAAATTATTTCCCAAATCACAAACTCAGGAGAAGGAAATCTGTTGATCTAGGAAAACAAACAAAAAGTCTTCTATGAGTCAGAGAGAGTGAATGAAACAAGAGTTTTCACATTCTTCATGTTTGGTTTTTTTTCATGTGCAAAAAGAGCTGCTCCATTTGATTTGGTCCATTTTATCCATGCTACTTCAAAACTGCAAAATTCATTGATAAGGTCTAAAAATTGCATTACTGAGCAGTTGCTTAGTTTAACAAAAATACATGCTGGAGCCAGTGTTAAACAGAAACTGAACCCATTAAGATTATGAGATAGTTTGAGTGACAGCTATAGTCTTTCTCTTTGCCAAAGTAATTGTTTGCTCTTGTACACCCACTACACATTTGCCAAACCTATTTTAGAAATATCAAATATTTGAATTTTCACTGCTTTCCCTGAGAGACCATTCCATAGCCTAATAAATTTAGCTGTCAAGATGTAAAAGACTAATACTGAGTAAAGTTTTCGCTTTCTTATGTGCAGTTCTGCCTACATTCATTCTCAAGCTGAAATCAGCTATTTTTTTATCCTGAAAATTTGCTTCAGAGTTTTGCTATTCTAGTATTGCTAGTTTTAAATGATACATGACTAACCTACATCAGGGACTGACTGGAAGCACTAAAGTTGGAACTGTTTAGAAACTGACTGTTTCTAAATATTGTATAATCTTGAGAGAATGAGAGGAAACACATTTTCTTTCAAAGGCCTCTGCAGAGAGAGCCCTCTTAGCATGTGTCAGATTACATCTCTGACAAGCCTCTGGGTGAGCCTCGACACAAACTTCCTTCCAGAACAGTATGTAGCTTGATGTAAATGTTTGCTTTTTTTGTTTTGTTTATTTTTTAAATCAAATCGTATGCAGTTTTTTTTTCCATAAATTTCATGACTGTGTTTTTTCTAGTGTATTATATTTTATATATGTTGAGAATGCTTTGAAAATGAAGTCTAGTCACCTAGAATGAATTGTTATTTACCATTTTATTTCTCTCAATCTGAATATAATAGCCAAAAACTTATACATATATTCAATATTATCTTCTGTAAATCAATCTTCCAGCCATCCTTTTGTCAGAACAATACACAGAACAATTTTTCTTTTTTGTGTTTGTTGCATTTTAAATAACTTTTTTCATTCACTTTGTGCTTGACTGCTTTGCTTTTTATTATTTGGCACCACTACTCATAATCTGGCATTATGACTTCAGACATCGTTGGTTGAATGGATCCTTTTTTTAGTACACATCTTGGAAAAGTAAACAAATTATTCTGTCATATGATCCTTTCAACAAGTCAGAAAAAAATCATAAGGAAGTAAAAGGATTGATATGCTAATTTCTATTTTGCTTTAATGGTTAAAATCAGATTACAATCTGAAAAAAATAATAAAAATAGAAGGTTACCTGAAACATAGTACAGACACAGTGCAGTGTCACTCCCATCGCTTTAGAGCCTCAGTGGTATGAGAAGGTTCAAATTTCTGGTTTGATAGCAGATAATAAATTAATACATTTCAGCTGGTCAGCTTGATCCAATTTTAGAAATGAAGGTCTGTCATGAAGTTCAGTTTTGGTTTATCCAGAAGGAGCTGATTCAACTTCAGAGGATACAAGGAGGTTCTATCAACTGATTAGCAGCTGCCTCTCTGGTCATCGTTGGTTCAAATCTTGAAAGGTTCACCATTAAACTGCTTCTTGCTTAAAAGGAGCAGTTTAATGCTTTCATTTTTTTTGTGGGTAGTGAAATATCTGTTCTCATACTTTAGTTCAACAAATTAAAATTATTAAATTCATTTTTAAATACTCAAAATATTACTATTACATTAATACTTTCAAGTATTTCTGTATTGTTCTAAATGCAAAGTATATTGTCTTATCACTCTACTGTGCCTGAACTGAACTTGTTTCTTCACAAGTTTGTGGGTTTGAATCTATATTTCAGTATTCAGTTTAACTAGAGGAAATCTAATATGTTCCTGTAAAATAGGATGTCCCAGTACCTTGTTAAAAATAGTAATTTAAACTCTTGCCAGTAACTGATATTAAGGTTAACCACCTCCTCAGGAATTGCATTAAGCTTGAGGATGATTGATACAACTAAACCAAATTTGAGTAAAGTAATTTAACATGCAGCAGATGATATTCACAGATGGGATTTCCCACTTGTGTCACTTTGGGGATAGAGCAAGTGTTACAAAAAAAAAAAAATCATACATTTTTTTACATACTTACTATAGGAACTCCCCTAAAGAACACTGAAACTGACAGGAATTTTGTTTCAATACATTTAATCAATGCTTTTTGTGATAGAGGCAACCTTTCTGAGAAAATCAGAATTTGATCCAATTTAATTTATGCCCTTTTTTGGATAGTAATTTGTCAAAACTATAGACAAGCATTGAAAACATATTGATTTAGCTGCCTTCTTTGATTACTTTTTTCAATCAACCTGTTCACCCTTGTCACACGCTAATGAGCGACTGTTCTACTTAAACTCTTAGCAGATCATCTATAAGCAAAATTAAGAACTAAAATTACATAGTTCAGAGAAAATGTGTTCAAAACACAAACTCACATGTTATTCTAGGTGTGTAAGTTAATATATGGAAAAATATAAAACTCATTGACTTTCAGTGTTCTTATGTTAAGGCTGTGAATAAAAATATGACCTGGGAATTTGTATCATGAAACCCAAAATACAAAGGTAATAAATATTAATTCTTCTTATTTAAGTAAATACAATTGCCTATGTGAGTAGCAACAGAAGATCAGGATTCCAGTGTTCACAGTATTCAATAAATACAGGAGAAAATACATGGCATAGTCCCATTCCCCAGAAACCAGAATAAAAGCACACCTCACAGCTTCATAATTTTGAGTATTTACAGTTTTATCAACAACACTGTTGGTATTGGATACTTTTGTTTTAAAAACCACATATGTAAGACAAGGACATTGACAATAACATTGTAATATATCCTAACAAAAAGAAGCATATACATCCCTTCTTGCCTGACAGCTGAAATCTACATGTTCCCAAAAACTTACTAAGACTCGTTCACTCTATAGGTTATGCATCCCTCAGGCTTCCCATAAAAATGTTCCAGAGAACATGATTAAGATTTACCTTTAAGATAATCTACATTTTTTTCAGCAACAGTTGGTTCGGTTTTGTTTTTTAAATAATTTACACACTTCAATTTGCAATGGTAATACTGAAACAAGGTACCAAACAGTTGAAAACTACCTTACCATTATGATCAGCCATCTATGGGCAGAAGCAGATCATTCATTAATTCTTGGCAGCCACTCTTTTGTTCATATTCCAGATAAGGTTACACTACTGCACCTGATTTGACTTTAAAATAATGCTACAGAGTTGTATCTTCCTTCTATCTGAAATAGACTGAAATACTGAGACTGCTTTACATTAAAAGTTATGCAATTGCTCTTCAAGCATCTGAAGAACTTTATTATACCACCCTATGAACTCTAGAGCTTGCTTTTCCACACCTATCAGTGCTTTGTACAGCAGGACAAGTATTTGAATTTTTCAGTGACAGAATATATGGAGTTTGATTTCCAACTGAATTTCCCAGTTTTATGACAAATGAGGTTTCACTAAAATCAGTGAGATCCAATTGCAACTCAAAATAGCTCTTTGCTGGCACAGTGTCATTTGGAAAGGGAGGTATAGAGAGTAGATGACCTGGTTTTAGCTATACTCACCTCTGAGGGGAAGCAATAAGGGTGAATTGAGTATTCCCAGCATATGTAACTCAGAACTTGAACTGAAAATGAGGTGTGTTATATTTTACACGCTTGACTGTGAACTGCACCTGCTCAGGTACAAGTGCAATTTTGCTTAGTACAGAAGGTAGGCGTTTGGGGAAGAAAAATTTGGTTTAGACCCATGTCAGCTAAATCCATGCACATATCTGAGCTACCATCCTAGCTATTATAACTAACTCCCTAGAACTCAAATGTCTCCCAGTCTGATTCTCTTGCATACAGCCAAGAGACTTCTTTTATAAAAAAAAATATACAGATAATAATATACAGATTATCCTTCTTTTCAATGACCAAAGCAGAAATCTATCAAGTTAAAATGTGGTGTGTGCAATTGGAAGATAACATCTATAAATATTAATTTTATCTCATAGAATATTACTGTGTTTATGGTAAATAAAAATTGAGGGAAAATAAAAAAGACTTACGTACAAAAGAAAAAGGGATTAAAGTTATCATTAAAGACAACAGAATGAGAATGAATTAGCAAATGCTTTCAGTGTACTGTCTTCATAGCAATAAGAGAAGACATGTTCATTTGAGTGAGGAGCTCATTCTGCAGCCTGAACGATGTGAGGGGTATTCAGTAACCTTTTTGGGCAATGGTGTGAAACTGGCACCAGTAACAGACAGTACCGCACTGTGCCATTGCAGCTGGGTAGGAATCCAAGTGCTAGCTTTTTGAAAACCTAACAAAGATTCCTTTGGAGTCTTTACATTTCAATGTAACTGAATTGAAGTACTGACACATTCCAGTTTATCTGTCATCTTTCTGCCAATGCAGAAGCTTAAACAGTAATGGATACTGCATTTTCTCTGGGTAGTTGTTTAGAAAACATTAAGATTTTCACTAATTTTGGGGTTTAATAATTACTGTATTAACCAAATATGTTACAATAAAGAACTGCTTTAAAAAAAAATCATAATCCACAATAAAATTCTGTGTGTACTATACCTATAAAGAACCAACGATATTAAAAAATTTCCCCTCTCCTTAACTATATCATAAAGAATTTACTGTAAACAATTGAAAAATTGTTCTTCTGATAATTTTCCCAAAATAGAGAAAAAAATCAAAAAGACCATTTTATAAATAAATTGTGGAAAATATACATATTAAGGACAAGATTGCAACACCCTTACTCACTCTGAATAGTAATGTTGATCATAACTGGTTCCACTGTTGTCAAAGGGATTGCTCATGAAAAGAAAGCAGTTTTTATATCAGGAAGAAAAATCTAGGTCTAGGAAAGTAATAAGGTTGTGTGATTAAAAAATATACACAGATAAATATCATGGTGACATTTACTGTTTTCTACAAGCTGAATCATAAAAAGCTCCTTCTGTAGGCAACCAAGAAATATTGTGACCAAACAAGATATTTAGAGAAAAGAAAATGTGTCATATACTTACCAAAGACAACACACACACTCTATTTTGTTTTGTTGCATCGCAAAAGGAGTGCACAAGTACAACTACTGGGGAGCTGGAACCCAAAACACAGACAAATGCTCTTAATATTTTAGTCACAGCAACATCTACATTATATCTCTTACACACCTACCTGTCTTCATTTTTTAAATGATGATGTCATCACTTATCAACTCTCAAATATTATGTTGCCACTACTGCTATATTCCCTGTTCCAGAAATTGGATTTAGGATGATTTCTCTATCCACTCAAAAGCCAAAATAATTTTAGAAGTGCACAGGGCTGCACTTCTAAGGTTTGCAGCTTCACAAATTTCAAAACTCAGAGGGATCTAATCTTATTTTCAAGCAATTTCAAGTGCGATTACAATTCTACCTAAATATTTAAAACTGATTCACTGCAAATTGAACCTGTTCCAGCAAAGTCTCAGTTTAGAGAAAGTAGATAACAGTTGTAAAAATACCCCAATCCTATGCAAATTCTTTGTGTGGTCCAAATATAAAAGCAAGATCTTTCTTCCTGGAGATCGATGACTGTGATTTTTCAAGTCTATCAGATTTTCCTACAGTTTGTCAGCAATTTGACCAAATTTTTCTTTGGAGAACACCTTTTCTAAATAAGAGTTAGATAACTGACCACCTATTCTGTCTGCCTGTTTTATTCTGGAATCTTCCCTAGACAACTAGAGAAAATCCTAGTGGGCCAGAATTTTCAAGGAATTTATTCTTAAAGAAAAGAATCAATTTTGATCTTACTGTAAAACCAAGCAGAACAATATATTTCATGAAAATGCAAAATCTGTCCAATAGGACAGATGAGATACATGTAGAAAATGTTGATATCTTTCCAGTCTTGCTCTCCATCTAGCAAATTTCAGTGGGGTTTTTTTTTGGTTGCAAAAAAAAACACTTCATTAGAGGCCTTCATCTCGAGGAAAATCTCTTGGTCACTGTCCTGAGTTTGGCAACTCATGGCAATTCATCTGTTCCTGCCTTAGGGATCACCCCTATGTGTTTTCTTTCACTTCTCTCTGCTGTAAAACTATACAGTGAAAGTTTCCCACCAAAGCCTACCCTGAGCTGTTGGGTGACATTTTAGGACGGTGTTCCCTGGCACACCACCTTGAATTTACACAGCCTGCTCCAACTGGAAAAAGCAAACAAGCACACTGGCTTTTCTGGACACCCACAGAAATTTCTTGGACACAACATAGAATACATGTCCTGATTCTGGATTTTCTTTGGTGGTTTTTGGTGGGGTTTTTTTTTGTTGTTGTTGTTGTTTTTTGGTTTTTTGGGGGTTTTTTTGAGAGGAAGTATCAGATTATCTTTAATTTTATTTGGCTTTCATTTCAATACCTAGGGGTTTTTTCCCATTTTATATTTCCCCAGGCATTTTTCCTGAATCCCTAATTTACTTTGGTTTAGCAGAACTTGCTTCTATTTTGTTAAAACCACTCCTATCAATTTTGCTATCCCTTCTGTGAGCTCAGTAGCCATAAACAAATCACAAAACATAAATTGTTTCCATTCAGAACAGAAACTGATTAATCACTTATTTGGTGTAATTTTATATTTTTTTTTCTTTAAGGGGTGTACACAGTAATCCTCCCCAGAGTTAGAGTCACAACTATTAGCATTTCACATAAATGCTCACTTTCTTCAACTTTTACTCAATGACAGGTGCACAGAGGTTTATCACAGATTATCTGATTATCACAGAGGTTATGTCATGCTTTGTTACTTCCTTCTTTTTTGCTCTTAGGGATTTCTCTCTTTCTGAAGATGTAGTTCAGTGACAGGTATGAGCCAGCTGTTGCAACAGGAGGTGGCTGTGGACACCAAGCCCTTCTCCTCATTGTCTGCCTGCATATCCAGCTGTGCAGGTCACATTTCTCCCCTGCTATGTCTAGCTCTTCCTGGAAATGCCCTTTTGATTGATTTCACCCTCTGAAAGACCTGAAAACGAAAGTTTTCTTTATCATGTTAATTTTCTGTTCATTAATCAAACAACCTGTTCAGCATGTCTGAAAAGTGCTAGAGTGGATGCAGAGGGGGACCAGCGGGATGGGCATAGGAGGAGCAGAACCATCTCAGCACTTAGGTGGCAGCAGGCTTTTGCATTAGCCATTTTGTTGATCTGTACCTACCTACACATGCAGCACTTCACTAGAACAAGATTCCTAATCTCTACATCTGCTTTATTTACATTTCTGTCAGATAACCTCACATTTGTGTCCATTTGGGGTACTGACATGTAGGTATGTTTGAGCTGTGGACTCTTGTTTTACTGTTGGGAGGTAGTTATAAGGGATTCTAAAAGGCCTTTAAAATTTAAATGAAGAGTAAAGACTTCACTGATATGCCTCATTCAGTGCATATTAACATATTCAAAATTTGTTAAAATTTTGTCAAAATTTGTGTTCTGACTGATAAGGCAAATACATAGCATATGCTATATATTTTTCTTTATAACAGCCCACCACCAACAAAAAAGGGATTCAAATAACTAAAATAGTAACCCCTAAGAAGCACGGAAAGGAATATGAAATGCCAAAAAAGGGATAACAGCACAGACACAAAATGGTATTTGGTGGCAGTATAAAGGATGATTTGCAGAATTCTCTACTTGACCACAGTATGAGATATAGTGCCTCTCCAACTTCCACTGGGAATATTTTATCTCTGACCATGTTTTACAACCTATTCTGGGTTTGGATGTGGTCCCTCGTCTTTTATTCATTTTTGGACCATATTACTCCCTCCTTGCTGTTGTTATTTTCTTTGAGTGCTACTGTTTTTCTTCTGCCAGCTTTAGCTCTTGCTTGATGTTAAAATTTCACTGTTTGTTTCTTCCTATTCAGCAATAAAATACAGCATTTAGTTACTGTATTTGTGCCAGGAATAGGTAGAGAAAGCTAGCAGCAGGCTGCTTTTTTGTCCCCTGAACTCCTGACAAAATGAGGGTTCATCTGCATGCTTTTGAGCTGTCTGCTGTTATGCCATTATGTATAAAACACAAAGAGAATTTTGGCACATTCATCCATTGCTTATACTGTGTCTGGTTGTTTTAGTGTTTTACTGATTTACTTTGTCATGAACAGGGTAACACTACAAAAATAAAGTAGATCTCAATAACCAGAAAGCCAGTGTTTTCTTGGGGTTTTTTGTTTTTGTTTAACATACTGTATTTTCTTTTTCTTTTCTACTTATTTAAAGCAGAAAGAATAGCTGGACTTGCTACTAGCACTGCTCACTTCTCATTTAATAGGTGATATCATTCATGACATAAATTTAGAGGCATCATGTTAGGACTATAGTCAAACACAGCAGGAATGCAAGTTCCTTATTCACAGAGTAAAATGGCTGTAACCTACAATTACTCCTGTCCTAAGAGATTTATACTTCTCTTAAGTGTATACACGCAAATTTGAACAACTACACTCTTAACTGGGCCCTTCCCTCCAAGTTAGCTGTGTCAGTCTGTACTTACCACTGTTAGAGACAAAATGTGTCTTTGCCTACTCCTTTGTTAATCAGATTTTAAATCCTTTTTTACAATTACATGTCCAGATCTTGTCCCATTATGGTCAGTCTGTAAAGAAAAACTCATTCTTGACATATGGAAGATGAAGTTTGCCTAAGAATAATCACGTCAGGTAGTTTCTGTTCCATACCAGGAGCAAAACATTCCATTTTCTCTTAATTTAATTAGTTTCCATGATGTACTGAGTTTTAGCAATTCCAAATTTGTTTTCACTCTTACAGATTGATTGATACTTACATACTTGGCAGAATATTATCCAAGTAACGTACACAGATATCTGGAACACACTTCATGTAGAATTAACTTTTTTAAAATTCCATCTGTGTTTTTCAAAGTATTTCCTAAATATTAGTTAACTGCGTCTCTTTAAAACTCTGTGAAAAATTAAAACTATTTTACAGTTGAAGAAGCACAGGCCCAGATCATTACAAAAAACTTACAGAAACATAGTCAAGTATTCTGACTATTACAATAGGGGACTTAGTGTAATCAGATTTTTCTTCCCTTCAGCAAGCAAAAAAAGCAGCAACTAATAACAAATCAATGAAAAGAAACTGAACCATTCTGATACATTTTATTTACTGTCTCTGTCTTATGTCACAATAATTTGTAAGTTATTATCTGGCTCTTAGTACTGGAAACAGAATCCCTTGGCAAAATCTGTCTTAAAAAATATCAGAAGTTAGAACATTTTTTATCACTCCTTCTAGGCAATCCTAATGATCCGTCATATGTAATTACCCTAGAAAATTAAGAGTTGATTATTAATCAACATCACTAGATGTAAGTCCAAAAAGCAAAACAGAGGAAGAGGTTGCTGTCTGACCCAATGGGTTTGGGTTTTTTCTTTAAATAAAATACACTTTCAGAATGCTTGACTGATTAATATTCCTTTTAAATGTGCAAAAGGACATTATTCTGAAAGTTTTAACATCTTCATTTCTTTCTAGAGGGAGTTTTAGTAATATGATGAGAGGAAACTAGCTGCCAGTCTCTACCACTATGCAAACACTTTTTCTTTCATATGGTTACAGAAATATATTTAAAATTATTAAGGGTATGAAATAATAATAATCCTTTCTTCTGTATCAAGGTCAAAGTTTTATTAAGGAGTACGGCGATGTTTACTTCCTACCAACAGGAACAAGATCTGATTGAATGACTCCTAAAGGCAAATATGGTATTCCTAATGCACTACAGCAAACATTTAAGGAGTTTAATAATAAGATGTATTGCACAAAGCACATTCAGACTGCTGACCAAACACCAACACCTTGTGCAGAAGATGCAGCACTGCAACAATGCCACACTCTGTCTCTTTCCATAACACATCCAGGATTTCACCACATAGCTCAGCTCCAGTGTTGCCTGCACTTGAAGCACTTTGTGGCTGGACACTACAAGTAGGCGCCAGAAGTCTGAGCACACCACACTAGTGCAGTATTCTGAATTTTGGTGGCAATTTGTAAAACTGACACCCTTCAAACTGGGAATTTTGCATTCCAAGTAACTAAGAGACATCCCGGAGTTCTGGCTTTTTCCATTCTTGCTGCAGTAATTTCTTTGTTTCACAAGTATTTTGTCCACAGAAAGATCTACGGACCTCCCTAGGGTATATATGCTTTACAGTTCAGCCCCTCCACTAATCTTTCAACCTTCAGGTTTTTATCTCAAAGAAACCAGCTAGCAAACTCTTTACTCCACTCTTAACACTTACATATCTGCAGCTTTTATCTGTTTGGTACAGTGAAATCAGGTAGCATTTTTTCTACTGTCTTCCTTGCTTGAGTCTTCTCAAAATCTATAGTCAACAGTGAGTTCATCTTTATCCTTTTGCTATCTCAAAGGAAATGCCCACAGCTTTTCCACTGTCAATGTACACCAAAGCCCAGATGTCTCAATCTGTGCCTTCCCTTTCCATATTTTTTAGCATCAGGTACCCCTGCATTTCTCCTAATCGTATCCAGAAGGCCAAAAATAGCAGTTCAACACTTCCTTTTTAAGAGGGTAAATATACAGTGCTAAGAAATCTATCCCTGAACCCACAGAGTTATCCTGAGGCAAGCTGTGTGACTAACTTAAGAACATTTGCAGACGTGTTGCCATAAAACTGCCATTTCTTCCTCCTTTCACTGCCCCCTCCCATTTTTTCTTACAGCTACACTTCCCAGCTGGTTGAGCTCCCCAGCTGCAGAGCTTATCATCAGCATACTCAGAATCATATCACCAGTTAGGGTGATATGATTCTGAGTATGATATCTGTGATATCACTAAAGTTAGGGGGAAAATATTTCTTTTGCGTAATTCCTCAGGAATCCACACTGGAAGTTTCAGGGGAAGATACTATGAATAAACCTTCTGGGCTGATTTACTGATCTGTCAGATTCTGCTGAAACGAAAGAAGGTTAAAGTCTTCCAATAAAGTATCAGTATTTATTTTTATAGAGAAAAAAGTTAAGCTTATGTGTAGAAATAAGGATATCTCAAGTGTGTTATATGGTTGAAATAGTGTCTCAATTCATATATTTTTCAGTAGGTGCACACAGTATTTTCTAAAAGTGTATATAAAAATATATGAGCTCCAGATGTGCATGAAACCCCTGAGTTTCTACTTAATGTTTTCAAGAAAAGAGTCTATCTTTTTGCTATGGTATACTAGAACAGAAAAAGATTAAGCCAGGTTTAAAATATATGAACAGGGTAATATACAAGTTTTTGACTGAGATGCCTGGAAAAATGGCTATTTTGATACTCTGCTTGTATCAGCTGGTGTATGAAACATACTACCTATCCTGACTGATTAGATTTTCCTATATTCTTTAATCATCACCTTTACAACAGCATCTCTACCTCTAATACATTACACATAATTTTCTGTCTTAGCATTGCTCATTGCTTTGGAAAATTATTTTTGTATTCTGTATTTTAGTTTGTGATCAAATCAGAAAATGCCAATATGAAATTTTAAAGTCTTGATATGGAAAAGTAAAAGTCACATTTCCTACAGTAATTTATGTGAAACATGCTAATATATTTGGGAAATCCTTTTACCTGATATCTTGATGTAAAAGCCCATGTAACCATTGATTATAGGCAAGTATTTATGCATTGAATGTAGTATAACTGACTATTTTTTTAACTCATTTACTTCTTCCAATTTTATAGGATTTTCTTAGTTATATATAATGCTAAACTTAACAACCCTCAAAAAAAATGCAAGTGAATAGAGTGAGCAATTTCACTTTAAATACCTTCTGGAGACTGCCAAATTCACACTTTATAAGTACTGCAAACAGATTGACAATATTTCTTGCAATATATTGCCATCTAGAGGAAAAAAATGTATGTTGCTACAAAATAAAGATGGGGGTTTGGATGCTATTTATAATTCCAACATTTTAGTGTGGAAAACACACACTGTGTTTTTTAGGCAAATTGATGTGTCATATTCACAAAGTCAGCTGGATATAAGCACATAAGCACAAAACATGGAATAAGACATATGTATGCAGTTGTTGAATGCTGTATGTGATCCAATCACACACACAAATATATGTATATGTGTTATATATATGTATGTAAGCCAAACAAATATTATTGGAAATTTCAGTCTGTTGCAACAAATAAAACAGTTTCTAAATAATTCACTTTGTGCATCCCAAACTTGTAACTGAATTTCTAATTAAGGCTAAGTAGCACTCTTTTCAGATAGTGGCACTAAAAATATTAAATTTACTGATTAGATGAATAGAAATAATTGAGATGCACTGCAGGGTAGCTCTGTAGCTACATAGTTGATTGTACCTAGAAATAAATGGGATATATGAGTCTAATACAAATAACTGAGGGCAGTTATTTATATTTATATATTATAATATATAAATATATTAAAATATATTTTATCTATTTATATATTATAATATATAAATATATAAAAATATATTTTATATATTTCTATACTATAATATAAAATATATATAACAAAGAGTACTTTCATGTAATATATAATAAAAATATACTGTATATGTTACTGAAGCAGCTTAGATGTTCAATCCATTTGAACTGTCAAGGTCTCAAAACTAAATTAGGCACTAAATATTTTGCTGAAGCAAGAACTCTATTCTCTGTCATTTTTATCTTAAATAGGACTACTCTGTGGATATTTTAAATGTGAACTAATGATAAAAAATACTTTTTACACATACAATTCCTTTTTATTAAAGGTTTCTAGCTATGTTTCAAATATTAAAATATTACAAAAGAAATACACTCGAATATGCAAGTGAGGGAAATAAAAAATTTCTAAGCCAGTATGAGGTCAATTAGTGCAACTAAACTGACATATAGCAAACTCCATGGCAGGTACTCCTTATCTCAGACTCCTCAAGTGCAGTTAAATACAGCCTGATCTGTGCATGCAAAGCAGTGACCTTAGCTTTTCCAATATGTGGCAAAAAATTATAACTACCTCAAGGAACAGAGAATGTGAATTCCTTCTTTAGAAGAAAAAGAAAATTGCACTGGCATTAAAGGTTCCACAAGGGGATGGGCAAAGTCCTACACCTGAGAAGGAACAGCCCTAGGCACCAAGGACAGGCTGGCGGCCACATAGATGGAAACAACCTGAGCGTCCTGCTGGACACCAAACTGAACATGAGAGATGTGCCACTGTGGCAAAGAGGGTTATCAGTGAGCAGGGATGCATCAAGGGTAGTGCTACCAGCAGGTCAAGGGAGGTGGTTCTTCCCCTCCACTCAGTGCTGGTGAGGCCATACCTGCGTACTGCATCCAGTTTTGGGCTCCTCACTAGAAGGGACACATGGATGTGCTGGAGGGAGTCCCACAAACAGCCACAAAGCTGATGATGGACTGGAGAATCTTTCTTATTAGGAAAGGCTGAGACAACTGGGACTGTTTGGTGTGGAGACCTGTCAGGGGGTAACTCATCAGTGTGTACAAATACCTGAAGGAAGGGTGCAAAGAAAACAGAGCCAGGCTCTTCTCAGTCATTCCCAGTGACAGGACCAGAGGCAACATGTGGAAAGTGAAACACAGGAGTTTCCCTCAGAACATCAGGAAACACTTTTTCACTGTGAAGGTGACCAAGGACCAGCACAGATTGCTCAGAGAGGCTGTGGAATCTCCATCCTTAGAAATATTTCAAGAAGCCCATCTGGACACTTAGCTGATAAACCTGCCACAGGTGGCACTGTTTGAACAAACAGGTTGGACCAGCTGGCATACAGAGGTTCTGTCCAAACTCAGCCATTCTGTGATTCTGTGATATGAATACATATAGCTGGTATTCAGACACTTCAAGATAGGAAAAATATATATATAGACAACCAGTGCACAGAGTGGGGGGTACTCCATCCTCCACTATTTTATTATTGTCTTTGTATATCCCTCAGAGGAGATGGAAGTGAAGAATTTGCTAATTTTCACTTCTGGTTTCTTTCTGAGACATACTTTATACTTATATACTCTAAATTTACTAAATTCATTTTTCACTGAAGCAAAGCAAAACAAGCATATAACTTTATATTTTGTCAGGAAATAAAGGAAATCATGCATTCACAGCAAGGAACTTCCCTGAAGGTCATTTTTCTCCTGAAAAATAGAACTGATGTCTTCCTGTAGATTGCTTCCTTGCATTGGAAAGTGACATGAAAATTAAAAATCAGGTCAAAAACAAGTGTGGGTCCGGTTATTTCAGCAGGAGATTAAGTGAATAAATTTTTAATTAAAACACTTAGACACATCCAAAATTAAGGAAAAGAAAAATTTGCCTTTTTTGGCAGGAGTGCTGCATTTGGAATTTGGATGGCCTCTGGAAATCAAATTATTCCAGTTGTGTTTTGTTTGTTTTTCTTAAAGCTGTTATTTTTGTAAGATAATCAGTAGCAACGTAGGTAATAATATGACAATAGTACCTATAACACAGACTTAAGTAATTCTGTCATTATCTGTTTGCATTATACATTAATGTTAGCAAAATAAAAAAAATAAATATTAATACTCTAATTTTATTCTGTTTTCACTTTTAATTGAGAGTCAGGTAAATCAAATCTCATGTTTAGTTATCTAAAAATATATCAAACATGACATTTAGTGGGAGTTTCACTGAAAAAACCTTGAAGCTAATAGTATAGCAAATAAATAATATACTGCAAGAAAATGTCATAAAGAAAATGACAAATGAAACTGGAAAACTAGTTTTTTTATACAATATGCAGAGACTTACTGGCTGGTAATTAATATGTATAATAAATATAAACTTTTTTAAAAAGCCAGCAGTCTACAAGACTAACAAAAAGTACAATTTCTCTGAAATCAATTGTTCTAATTATCAAATTTTGTATGTATTTAGATGTATTAGATGTAGCTTCTGTTACAATTCTATGGACACAATTGACTGCAGCACCTATCTAAACTAAAAGACAAGAAAGTAAACATTCATAAATGCTTGATAATAGTTTGTTATCTTGCCTACAAATGCTTTGGCATTGCTGGGAGCCATTTTAAACATGCCCTGATAGGAGATTTAAAAATACTGAAATTGCCAGATTTTTTTTTCCCCCCAGAATTTTGTCACCCTGTTTAGAAATTAGGGTGATGTACAGTCAGTTCCTACTGCATCTACCATCAATACACTGAAATTTGTTAAAAACAACATAGAATTTGTTTTGATTGCTGTAATTTGTTCCCTTGAACAGAAACATGAAAAAAACAACTGGTTTACACTCCAATACTGAGTGAATCTAATATCAATGATTGGCTACTCTTGGTAATACCCATTACTTTAATACTACTGGGTTTTTTCATAAAAAACAAACCACAGCCATTAAAAGCATCACTTTGCCAAATTTAAATAATCATTGCTTACAAAGCATATTCTGACAGTCAAACCCAAGGCTTTCAGAAGTTACTTTTGGCTGTAGTGATGTGGCTGTTCAGTCCTGAAACTGAGATGCTGTAACTGGGTCTAACTAAATCCATTTCAGAATGGATTGTGAAAATCAGGGTCCCATCTACAGGCAAGCAATCACATATATGGAAAGGATGAGGACAAGCACAAGGCTTGAAAAACTAGTATGTAGACAAAGTGTACATGCCTGAAAGCAAAGGTGCATATAGATGTATGTAGCCTGTGACAGAAGTACATTGAGTGTAAATGCAAGTTCAAGCCTCATCTCTGAACCTGCATCCCTTTACAAAGCCTCCTAAGGAACTTCTTACTTCCTCATCAGTTATTTTAGTGATTTGGAAAAAACAAGAGAGCTAGCATGTTTTATATATATTTTTAAAAAGCAAACTCATTATATTCCATATATTTCTTTTTTTCTAACGCATCTAAAATAGGATGGAGGCAATTTGGGGTTTTTTAAGTTAATGCCAACTATTATAATAATTAGTCATTTAATAATGAATAACTAGCTATAACAGAGGGTGCCAGTAAAAGAAATGACAGCCAAGAACATAAAATATTTTTCTAGGAAAAACTTTCTTTCCAAGAGTCCTAAATGACTCATGATGTATTATTCCCTCAAAGGCCTATATTTCACTACAAGCTATTTTCCCCTTGCAGCTGTCCCTGCACAATCTTCCTTAAAGTGCTTCGTGGCAACCTATATTTGGTTCCTTGGCTTCTTTTCTGTATAATTTCTATACTGTGTTTGCCACCTTCCATTTGCACAGGCACCGAGTCCCTGGTACGATATTTGCTACAAAATTCCACCTGCACTGCTGCCATCACCACGCATCAGCAATTAGGGACTGTCTGCTTCAAACTTATTAGAATCAATTGACCATAGTAGTCATTTTTCCTAGTAGAAAAACAATTTCCTTCTCCTTTGAATTTGGAACAAAAAATGCATCAGTTTAATCTGAAACCTTGTTTTAGTTCAATTGAAGACACTGCAGACACTGCACTGAAGTATTTGCTCTAGTAAAGGCACACAGGAGAGATCCACCCACTTCCTCTGATACTACAATCATGTTTAAAACAAACCCAAACTCCAAAGCTGTGTTACTCACTGGAGATAACACTGAAGTCCATTTTGCAGCTACATTTTAGTATTTTGCCACCTGTTGTCATTACAAGCATGAGTATTGATTTCTTCAGAAAAAAATTATATTAATTTCATATTCAACATGGAAGGGTGAAAGAGCAGTATCTTCTAGACAGACAAATATATTAAAAATTACTGTTTATTTTTATTATTATTTTATTTAATACTATATTAAGCACATTATTTAAATTAACAAGAGAAAAGCTGATTTCAATACTAGAACTGAGCTCATTCTTATTGTTACTTCCATGTTAATTGGCATTTCTGTGCACCATGAGAACTGCAGGTGACTGAGATCCTATTGAGTGAAAGAAAACATAGGACTAAATTATCTCTCTTTAATTGTCACATACAAAAAATATCCAATTAAAGGAGACCATATCAGAAATATCAGTTAACATTTTAAGTAAACTTGAACACTTAATGGAAGCTCTTTACTTCTTAAAGAAAATTTAAATTGCCAGTTTTAACAGTTAAATCTAATAATGTCTTCTTTGGCCATTGCTAGAGTCTGAGCATCTAGCCATATTTCCAAGGAAAAATCAGTAAATAGTATGGTAAATTAAATAATTAGTATTTATTTTAGTCTTAAGATAGCCAAAACCGCTGAAAAATACTATCATGTAAATTTTATAGAAACAAAAGCCACCACAGCTTGTTATCCAGTTCCCAGATACCCATTGCTGGGCAAGTCTCAGTGAGCACATTTCAGTAGCTTCTGTCCTTACTCCTTTTTGGTCAAGGCTGAAGTCAGGACATGCCAGAATGAGCTCCTTGTTTGCAAACTGCAGGTGTGGAGAGACACAGTCCTTCATTATTGCAATTCTATGTGTCTCTGTAATTTATACAAATTTATGGAAGGAAATAAAGCAGTGCTCTGGTATCTGGGGTTTAGTTTTTTCAGGTAGATTCCAGATTGTCAAAATTCTGGAGTTTTACGAGTATTAATATTTTACACATTTGTACATACTGCATAACATGTACAGCTTAAAAAGAACATGCAATCTAAAGAACTTTGCATATACCTGTAATACAGTGGAAGATATAGATCTTTCTTTTTTGATACATTTTGCATTCTTAAAAAAAACTTTTTTTTTTTGTACATTTTTAAACTTATGAAGTGCTAGAGTTTGGAGGGTTTTGAGGTAGCCACCATCATATAAGATTGCCATTGCTTCCAAGTAGAATTGGAAAGGTTCAGAGAAATTACAAAGATCCCAATTTGTAACAGAATATTTCCACTTTGTAAAATAATCTAACTTTCTAACTTTTTTTTTCAATCCTAAGAGCAGTAACACAAACTTTTACAAATTCTAAGTTTAATGAAAATCTAGGAGAGAAGCAGGAGGGGAGCAGTTTCCAAAGTGAAACACTAGTGTGCATGGTTCCTGGGCATTCTTCCTTCCTGAGTCAAAATTAAAAGTCCTTTTACGCAGTCTCTCAAACCATTCCAGGTCTGCCTGAAAAATAAAGAATCTAATTCCTAAATTACCAAAGAGATAAAGATGCCAGATTCTCACTGTTATATACCTGGTGTGTGTGTGTCTCTGTGTGTGTAGGATGTTCCACATGGCAGGACACCCGCTATGAAACTACTTACTGAAGCATTACCAACTTACTTTTATCTCGAGCATGTTCAGATCAAGAGGCAGAACCCACCCCCTTTTTTCTTCTGGTTTCCTGTTATTGTTGCTGCAGCTGTATATTTTTTCTTCCATTGCACTTTGTGCCTTCAATAAAGAGCAAAGCTGTGACTCTTGCCTTAAAATTCTGTCAAAATTGTGAATGCTGGTTTTGAATTACTTTGCTACCTGAAGATTGTTGTCAAAGTGACTGTTTCTTCTTAGGAAATGAGGTAAGAATATATCTGTTCTACCTACATCATGTTCAGATTCCCGAAGTTCCAGACATCTCTCTTGGTTTAACAAGTTGAATTTGAAGTGATTGATGAAAAAGCAAGGTGATGATAAAATATTTAATCCTTCTCAAAGTATTTAAAACATCTTTCCTCAAAGTTTTTAACCACAACAGGTTAAAGATTTTTTTCTCCTGAGGATTTTTTTTCACCTTACTGTAGAACCACGGAAATGTGGGGAGGTTGCTAATATCCATAGGAGATTGCTCTCATTTTCACTGTATTTACTGACAATTTTTTCTGGAAGATAAAAAAATGTTAGTTTTAAAGCAAACAAAACAAGCATTTGTAGTATTTTGCCTGCTACACAGTTTTTTCAAGCAAGATGGTTACATTTCCTTCTAGACTGTTCTGCTCTACCATAATCTTGATAATTCCATATTCTTCCGTTTATAATGCAGATGTCTAAAATGGTCAACAACTGAAAAATCATATTTTTTTTCTTTCCCTGCATAGTTGGAAATACATGTCTCATTTTTCACAGCTAAAAGATCCATCTGCAAGCACACATCCATGCACAAATACATACATATATTGTATAAATGAGAACATAATTAACATTTAAATTTTAATCACTGTAAGAAAAGATTTGTGATATACTTTTTTGGGGAGGGCAAGGGGGGGTTGTTGGTTGGTTGGTTGGTTTGGTTTAGTTCTTTGGGTTTGGTCTTGTTTTTTGGGGTTTTTTTTGTTTGTCTGTTTGGGGTTTTTGTTTGTTTGTTTGTTTGTTTGGGGTTTTCTTGCTTTAATACTTTCTTTGAATATCATCCTACACAGAGCTTTTTACTAATCTCAAATTAAGTAGAAGTAATTTGCTGTGGAATAAAGTACTCCAGCTTCACGATCGGTTGAAAATAATTTCAAAAGGAGATGAGTAGTACTTTTTAGGGAAAAAGCATTACTATGTATTTCCTAAGTGATCAGGAACGTGGGATTTAGAAATGCAGTAACATTTGGAGTCTAACGTAAAAAACATACCACCTCCTGTTTGGTTACAGCTGAGCACTCAAAATCATTTTTTTATCATTCCTTCAACAGCTATGATTTTGCTTCCCTTCCAGATTATTCACCCAAGGGAAAAACTACAACCCTTTTTAAACTTGGTCTTCTTCTTCAAATGCTACCTTCCTCTAAAGCAGACAAACCCATTGCAATCACAATCCCTCTTCTCATTTTACATTAGCCTGCATCCACGTTAACAAGCACAGTATGAGAAGGAATAATTTTTTGTTGTAGGATGTATTATAGTATTCTGAAATTCAAATCCCATTAATGTGAACCTCCAGTTCACAAGATGAGGCTGTTCTGTATAGTACCTGTGCAGCTGATACTTTGTTAGGTGTATAACAGGAGGTTGCTATAGCTGATACGGGAAAAACTGACTGAGTTAAGAATATTGAACCATGAGAGGATCTGAACAGGTTGTTCTCTGGCAGGCAGCTGCCTCTGGATCATGTTCAAACTGCCCAGACTAGGCTCTGAATTTTCACTTTTGCAGGATAAGGACAGTCAGCTAAACCTAGCAACCTGATTCTTAGCACATGAATTAGAAGCCTGTATTCTGAATATAACCAGTAGAAAAAACTAACACAACTGGTTCTTGAAGAGGCTTTGGTTGAAATGTATCACCCACTATAACAAAATATGCATGGTTTGTTAACATCAGAAGCTGGGATGACTGAGACATCTTTCTCTTTTCCTCACAAGCCATTTTTCCTAAATGTTTCTCTTCTACCTGCTGCTACATTAAACACTCATCAGAGTTAAAAACATTAATCTTAGCTCTTTACCAGTCTATCAATGAAGAAAACGCTACAGCTTCCTTCTAAGACATCTCTGTGATCCTACAAAGAGTAATTTGGTGTCTTCATTCTCTCTGCTAAACAGGACTGAAAAAACACTATTAGCCCAGAGGTAAAGACTGTATGCCTCAATGTCTCTGCAGAAGGATGGAGTCACCCCACAGTGAATCTCCCAAAGGTCAGCAGGTGATGTTGGGAGAGAAGTGTGACCAAAATAGGTCCTGACCCCCAGGCTTCACAGCACTTCTCTTTGTTCAGGAGGCAAAATCCTCTTCCCAGGGTGCAGTGTGGGAAAAGCAGGAGCACTGGTGGAGAAGATGCTCATGTTTAGAGGACTTACCTGGGAAATGAGGGGCCTGAGATGCTGGCCAGTACCTGACCCTTCAGAAGGGATTTCAAGCAGTAACTCTGTTTTTCTGGAAACTGCCTTTAGAGCAAGTACAGCAAGGCTGCTAGGTCACCCCACAAGAAACAGTACCATGAACTCAGAAAGAGAAGGGGCAGCTTTGTTCTCCTGTTTCTGCAGGAAAGCAGAAGCCCTGGGGTCTGCTCACTATAACTGAAAGGAGCAAGTAGGTTGTGACTGGTAAAAAAACAGGGTAAGTGGCAGCAGTGGGAGGTGGCATGAGAAATGTGAGCCAGGGGGCTCCAGGGAGCACAGAGCAGATTGTGGTAGTTACTACACAGCTCCAGGGGTTGGAGTGAGAGGGTGAGTTCTGGCTTCCCTGAGTTGCCAGGTGGTGATGGAGTATTGCTTCCCACAGCAAAGGGTGATAAGAGAAGCTGTGCCCCCACAGACAGTGAAAGCTTTTCCTTCCCCAACCTGAAGCTTGAGAAAGATCCGTAAGCTCTTTCCCACCACATCAGCAGATTGCATAGAAATTAAACAAATCATGAAGAGCCTTTATTCCAGTTGCTCTCAAGGGCTTATCAAAAAAAAGGAGGAACCATAACCCTAATCAGTAAGTACACACAAACTAGATACCGACCAAAGTTATAAATCTTGTTTACTTTCTTGAAAACTACCTTTTCCTCTAAATTGCATACATAGATTTCTGGATTAAAAAGAGATTTAAATAACTGTATGTAGTAGGGCAATTCTGTGACTTCCCTATTACAGAGGAATAAGATATCATAAAACACCTCCTACTCGCCGGCTGGAAGAAGAAGAATACGTGAGGCAATTTTCCCCTTTCCCATGCATGTGGGCAGAGGGTGGGCTGGCAAGGGGAAAAAATAGGAGAAAGACTGATTGATACACTACTGAAAAGGCAAAATAGACTAAACAGGACTGAAAAAACACTATTAGCCCAGAGGTAAAGACAGACCAGTCTGCCTAGCGAATAATAGCAAGAACAGAAGTGGTCCATTGGATATTTCTTATCAGACAGTTATCAGAAGCTTTACTTAAAACTTGAGTTTCTTAAATAAAATTTAAAAAAAAAAAACTTAAATTAATCTAAGAATTATAAACGAGTTAACAATTACTCAATTAGTAATTAACAATTAACAGCCACTCCAAAAAGAAAAAATTGCAACAACTGAAGCAATATACAACAAGGACAAAATTACTCCAACACTTCCTTAAAAATCATTTTGGTTTCCAAAATTAATGTTCATTTGAGTAGAGTACTATACTGTAACACTGACGTTAGGCAGGATTTGTGCTGACTGATTGATGCCATCTGTTCACGACTCGGATGTTACTTTCTCTAGCTTTCAAATAGGGGGAAAAAAGCAAAACTAGCTCTTCCCATTCTCATTTAAGGTGTTTAGTGAATTTAGTAGAATTTTCAGCATTTACTGCACCGTTTATTTGAAAAAAAAAAAAAAAAAAATAGCACTGGTACCACAACGTTCAGTCACGGTTTAGCAAAAAGGACTCTCTGCAAGTTATCCGTGCTATAAAGAGAAGGAAGCATTGTAATTAGCAAGTGTTTTGCTAACAGCTAGAAATGTACATCCACTCCGTAGGCTTGTCGGAACATAAATTGCTTTTTTTTCTCCCGACATCTGGTATCCATAAAAAAAAAAAAAAAAAGGGGGGGGGGGGACACGACTACGGGGGACGGGACGACCTAGCAACCAAACTTTACATATAGCATCTTAAAGAGGCAGCACACAATGGATCACTCCCTTCCTTAAGTACTGGGAACCCTCTTCCTGAAACAAACGGAATGAGCAGAGCCGGGGGTATCGGGAGTGCCAACCAACTCAGATGTAAACCCGCTGTGGGTTACCAATCTGTTGTCAGCAGTGTGAGCCTGAGATTATTGACACTCACAAATTGCAGGCAAAATTCCTTGCTGGTTTAACTCCTTTGGTTTCATCTGATTAGCCCGACTTCCTTGGAGCCCGGTCTCCTGCGGAAAGCCGGGCGCCCTCGCAGCCCGTCCCTCAGCGGGATGGGGAGCCGCTCCTCCCCGCACCCGGGCAGAGGCAGGGCAGGGCCGGGCAGGGCAGGGCAGGGCTGTCCCGTCCCGCCGGCTGTCCCTCACCGCCCCGGGGAGGAGCCGCCCGGCCGCCCCGGCCCTGTCCCGGCCCCGTCCCGGCCCCGTCCCGGCCCCGTCCCGGCCCCGTCCCGGCCCTGTCCCGGCCCCGTCCCGGCCCTGTCCCGCTGCCGGGGCTGCGCGGGCCCGTCCCGCGGCCGCTGGGGGGCGCTGGGGCGCTCGGCGCGGCGGCGGCCGCGGGAGGGGCTCGGTCGGTGCCGGCGGCTCCCGTCAGGGCCGAGGGGCGGGAGTGTCCCGGGAGGAGGCGAGCCGAGGGGAGCTGTGGTTAGCGGGAACCGGGCGGCGACTCCCGGTCCCCGTTCCTGGCGAGTGGCAGCCGGGGGAGGCCGAGAGCGAGCTCAGCGCCTGCCTGTGCCCGTGCCGGCGCTGTGGCCGCTGCTGCGCGCTCCGACACCGCGCTGCTGTGCCGGGAACAAAGAGCTCCTTGCCGGCACTCAGAGGTGTCCCGGCCGCTATTGCGGCTGCAGAAACACCTTGTCGCGCTTGGGTCCCGGCCAGAAAGCTGCCAGGAGTGGTGGGGCTGGCAGTGACTTGCTGCGAGGAAGGACCAAGGTCTGCACCCGCTATGGCATCAAGCTGCCCCGGGCTGGCACCAAGGAAGCACCAGGCGGAGGCCGTGGCGCGGGTGCAGAGCATCCTGTCACTGGCCCATCGCTTGCAAAAAGGGTGGCCAAGAGACTGAGGAAAATCACAATGCCCCTCTTCAGGACGCTGGGAGCTGGCAGATGACAGGGAGTGCTGGGGTTAAGATAGTCCCTGCCTAAAGCATACCCTACAAAAAAGATGGGGGGGGGAGAGCTGAACTTTGGTGGTCCTGAAGGGCTTTGTGATTGCTTGAAGGGCCTGCTATGAAGGTGACAATAGTGCCAGATGATGGAGTGCTACATGTGCAGTCTTGGGGGGCTCAGTCAGGAGGGTTGTTCAAAACCAGGAGTTGTCAGAACTGTCCTTGGAGCACTTCAGACATCAAACCTGAGCTGGGGGTGGGGTAACAGTCCTCCAGGTAGGACTGCACTGGATTCTTTCGACCTCCAGAAGCCTTCCAACCGTTATTTAGCATCTCCATTTTATGCTTGTCAACTTTGACATCTCTGTCTCTCTACACAAATTAAGAATATCCAGAAAAGGACAAAAATGTGACGTAACTTACCAATAAAGTTTTGTGTTTATGTTGTACAAAGAGTACAGTACTACACGTGATTTATTATTTTTGCACATTATTTCTGTATGTTCCAGCATCTATAAGTCCCTTTATAGTTAGGTGAATAAGAATTCATTTGTTTCTATGATGGAAGAAATTTCTTTGAGACAAACCTTATGTCCTGGTTTCAACCACTTGGTTAAACTATGATACCTTAATACAGGAATTTTCAGCTTATAGACATCCCCGTCCTGCAGCTACTTACGAAATAAATTAGTTGACCCATTTTGAATCTCTTGGCTCACTAGCTGGGGGTAGTTTGAAAGCACTTTATATCTTAGTATTAAGCAGACAAAAACTTTGCCTCAGACATCAGGTACTGCTGGTAGAAGATAACAAATCTGTGAAGCAGGTGCCTTCTCATTGCGTGTAGATCTTCAGATAGATACTAGGAGTAATCAAATGATAAATCCAAACCTAAAGAACAGTGATTTTTTTTCCCCTCAGTACCTCAAAGGAGCAGCATAACCAATGAGAACTATTAACTCTTGACTACAGAGTCTAATTTATCAAGATACCATATAAACAAAATTAATTTAATTTGTGATAATACACTTGACTATATTCAAGTGGCCTCCTCCAAAAGCAGACACGAGTCTTAAACAACAAAAATTTAATCTAACAAATTCCAATGTAGTCCCAACATCTGTGGCTTTTCATGTTTTTTTTTTTTTGTTTTGTTTTGTTTTGTTTTTTTAAGCAAAACTGACTTTTATTTTCCTCAGAAATTGTAACTTCAGTCAAAAGTAGAAATTTGAAGCATTACTGGTAGCACCTACAATGAGAAATGCCTAACTGCATTATTTAACAAGGAAGGAAAGACTAAGCAGCTGAAATCTCGTTACATTTTTGCAAACACTGTTTAAATTAGGGTTTTTTTATTATTTTACTGATTTATAAGTAATCAGTACATTTCAATGCATTAAAAGAGCATCCTGGGTTTCCTGCTTTTTAGCCAAGAAAAAATATGCTGTTTTGTAGGATCCAGAAGTGTGGGATTTGTTCTGAAAAGTTATCTTTTTATGGTTCAGCAGTCATGGACTAAACATGCATTTCAATGTATTAATTAAAAAAAAAAGCTTACAATTACATCTTTGACTCTATATCTTTATTCTCATTCTTCAAACATCTCATTTACATAAGTGACCTAATATATTCACAGTATTTGCTTCTTCAATAAAATACCTGCTGAATTTTATTTTTAGGATCAATGTCTCTGTGTCACTTGGGATGACTGGAATTAAAAATTAACTCATCTTACACTGGATCTCATACTAAATAATTATTTACCATTGCATTCTACATCATATCTGTGCTCTGAGCCCTTAGACGGCTTCTGTCAGGAATGCTGAGGTTCTGGTGGTTAACTTCATCCATAGGGAAGCATGAATGTCAGGTTTTCCTTAGGAAATAAATCCTATCTGCACAAGCACCTTTTTCAAAGTGTAAGACAACTAAGCAAGGAACTAGTACAAACACCCTTCTAAGAGGTGAAGAATGGCCTCAGGGAATTCCTTTCCCATGAGCATTCTCAATCCTCTCTGAAGGCAAAGTCGTAATAGAAAAAAAGAGGTATGTCTGAATGACGTTTTTCTTCACCTTTATGACCTGAATATTGTTCTACAGCCTGTACTGAGGCACGAAAAAATGCGTGAAGGTCTTCACATACTCACAGAATGGTTGAGGTTGGAAGGGACCACTGGAGGTCATCGAGTTCAACCACCCTGCTCAAGCAGAGTTCCCTAGAGAATTTTACTCAGGATTGCATTCAGACATCTTCTGAGTGTCTCTGGGGAAGAAGACTCCACAACATCTCTGAGCAGCCTGTTCTAGTGCTCAGTTTACTGAATAAAAGAGAAGTTTTCCTCATATTCAGCTGGAACTTCTGTGCATCAGTCTCTGCCTGTTGCCTCTTGATCTGTTGTTTGGCACCACAAAGCTAAACATGAGAAAGGGAGTGTAGGAAAGTGTTATCAAATCTTTTACAAGATAAAGGCCAAATTTTATGTTTTCCAACATTAAAAAAAAGCTCAATGTTCTCAAGTTTTTTTAGTGTTGTGATAATAAAGAGTGATAATACATAGAATAACAAGTACTGTTTGTTCATTGTACAGATTTGTTTTATCAAATGTCTAGTGTGGATATGCATTTACATGCATGCACAGGTAGACTACAAAGGTTTCTGCTAAGAGCTATATAGTGTCGCACCTAAAAAAATATGAGAGCTGCCAGTAGAGTGAACTGTCCCCAGAGCTGTTGCAGAGAAACTGGACTTGTTTGTTTGTTTGGGGGGTTTTTTTGTCCAGAAAAAAACCCCATAAATGACTTAATGTTTATATAGTGCGAATGATAAGGAGACGAGGGCTCAGCAGTAAATGCAGGAGGTATGCCATTTAATACAGAAGCAGATGTATGTTTTGAAATCTAATTTAATTTGAGATTTACACCATTATCCAAAGTCAAATTTAAAAAATATTTAATGGTTGATATGGATTGGGGTTTTTTTTCAGCTTTTCAAAATGTTAAGGAAACATGAATGATAAAGTCTACACTTAATTTTTGTAATGGAATTATAATGGAGTTGGGCACTTCTGAAATTAGTCTTAGACTGGTGCTTTTAATGACACTTGGACAGAGCACTTCCCCAATTACACCAAATGGCAATTATTTCAATTTATAATTCTGGATTCTACATTTTTGCTGTGAGGGAGTGTTTTTGAGGAAAAACCATAAACAGAGGGGTTTTATTTTAGCAATGCTTCGGTGGTTACTTAATAATTACAACATCCAATCATAGATTCAACTTTGAACAGCTTCATCATAATCAAAGGGTTATGCTTCATATTTCAGAATGTGCCAAAGGCCTTAAGTTTCCAGCTTAAGATCATAGTTAAACAAATACCTTAGTAAATCATACTGCTTTACTAAAAGACAATATAAATAATAATATATAAATAATACACACAGAAAATGGAATAAATTAGCTTTAATACAAACATAATGTTAGATCCCTTCAGAATATAAAAAGAATATAAATAATTTTAAATGGTAGAAATAATTTTAAAGACTATATTGACTTTTAAGGCGTGAAAATAGTGTTTATGAAAATTAACAAAACAGTCCTTATTTATTATGTGGACAAAATAGCAATTATAAACAAAATTTTCAAAAAGGACATATTTGGACAAATTATTTCAGTTAAATTTAAAATTGCATTGGTAACTGTATAAATCACATGGAGTTAATACTCCCAATTCACCCCAGCTGCATAGAGAACATGAATATTCTAATGCATTATTTTGAAAACAACTGGAAATAGTACCAGCTCACACTGCTTTTTAAAATTAAAACTGGAAGACAAACTATTATTTCTATGAATAGGTTACATTACATGTGAGATTAATGTCCGCATTAACAAATTCATGTTTCATTTGAAACCTTCCTAAAGGTGTCAGTTTTTTTACACTTAAAACTTTCAGGTATACAAAAGCAATGAACCTTCATTCCACAGTGATTTTTAGGGTAAAATTCCTCTTAGCAGATTGTAGACATCAGTTATATAAAAAAATTGCGCTTGAACCAGTCATCATAGGCTCTTCTTGGAGAGAACTCTTGGGATACAATTCATCTGACCAGCTTAAGGTTTCTTCAGTAATTTGTGTTAAATTGTACTAAATAATCACCAGCTTCTTTCCACTGACTTTGAGAGAAAGGATTGGGACACATCCTACCCTTTGCCACCCAGCTGTCTTTTAGAGCTTTGCCTTCTATTTAAATATAATCAGCAGAGTTGATCCTGCCTGCATTCCTAAAATACTAGATTTATTGGATTATATGTTTTGACATGTAACTGTTTCAACATAATTTGATTTCTCTGAGCCTAAATAACCATGAAAATATACCACAATCAGTTTTATCTACAGTACCTTGGATTACTGAATATTAGCCTTTCTTTTTCTACTTGGCTTTTCTATAGGTTTTTCTTTCCCTGATTTTCAATAGTTGTTTTGAAATATTTACTCTAAAGTTGTTTCTGTGGGTGTCTCAAATTGACATTTTCATCACTCCAAAAGAACAAATATATACATAAAACCCAAAATTTATACAAAAAATGCTGAACAGGGAGATCCATGTATGTGGCTGGAACTGTGCTACATGAACAAGAATTTGAGATTATGTTGTACTAAATATTGAGTTTGGGAAGGACATAGAATACCAAGAGTATGTTTCAAAGCTGCATTTACCTGGCGCTCTTCTGCACGGAAGATGTCATCACTACCTCAAAAACATACATAAAAACTCAGTACAGCACTCACAGTCTGTAATTTTAAGGTCTATCTCATCTGCATCACTGACAGATATATCAGTTTACAGAATTTTACCTCATAACTATATGTTGTTGGCAAAGCTAAATAATATGAGCAAAACTATCTGACTGGTAAAGTGAAAACTAGTTATATATATTTATAAGAGCTGATGTGAACAGTCAGCATCAACTTGTACATATCAGGGAAATTCAATTCCTTGTAGAAGCCTGAAAAATTAAAAATTATTTTTAAAAAGACTGAAAATTTTAAATGTAACAGAAGATTTTCTTTTGTGCAAAAGTGATGTTGTATTATGGCAACTACATCACCAAAACCTAAAAACCTCAAAACCCCTAGTAATGCATTCATTGCCTTAATAACAGAAAAAAAAACAGTGGTTAATGTAATCTGACTTTCTAATGCAACTAATTTTAAACAGATTGTTAAAATTCCTACTTCCATGTTTTTACAGCAGTATGGAGGGAAGAGAGAAATCTTCAACAAAGTAAATCTAACTTTACAAATTAAACATTCATCACTGATGGATGAGAGGAACACATAGGGGGAATTGGACTAAATGATCTTTATAGGTCCCCTCCAATTGAACTATTCTCTGTTATATTCTCACATTATTCCCCTTTTCTACTGTCTCCTCAAAACTATTTCTATATCTGACATTCTAAATGCATTGTCTTGGTCTGCTCTTCTGTTTTATCCATTTTATATCAAAATTATTTCAACAAAATCTCTAGCCCAGGCTTCCAGGCACAGAAAAGCCTTCATCTTTTGGAGGATTTTCTCTGGTCCTTCAAATTGTTGGAAGACTTGGTAATTGTGTTCAGCTATCCCCTAATCACAATGAGATGTTTCAGTCTTTGTTTTACAATACATCCATTCTGTTAATATCTTCCCTGGTGGCAAATTCTGCAATATTGGGTGATTATTGACTAGAATCTATTATAGAGCTAGTTATAGCAGATGTGATGCATCAGATGTCCATTTGAAACAATTATTATTACATAATTAATATTTTCATAGATAAATATATGTCTCTTCTCCAGGCTGAACCTTTAATTTCCCACCATTGCAGCTCTAAAATTTTCAGCAGCACTGTCATCTTCAAGTCACATCTTTATCAAAATATTGTTCAGAGAAACTTTAAAAAAACTATTATTTAACTTACTAACTTTCCTATTTTCATAAAGTAAAATTATAAAACTGACAATGTATGTGCTGTAACTGCTGCTATATCTGTTTGGAAAAGTAATTTCATTTTGCCTGACTTTGCACCCACTTACTTCTCTTACCCTAAAATTTCTTTCTGTCTTAAACAAAAGGTTGTCCAGAAACCAAAAACTACATGGCTCAGTTTTACTCCACTTCAGACTCCTTGAAATTTGCACAGTGGCACTAGTAAATAGTTTTGGCTGAGGAATTGACATATTATCATATTTATGTCTATTTATCTGTGAAGGATGCTTGAACTCACTAGAGAAAATGTTTGTCAGTAAATTACAGACAAAATTTTGCCAACTAATACTGAATTTTGTTTATTTGTTAGCTATTCCTCTTCAAAGAGTAAAAGAATGATGCCAGATATTATAGATTGAAAAATCTATTAAATTCTTATATAAATGTTGAGAAAGATAAAATAATGTTTTGTGAATTAGAATCTCAGCCTTCAAATAGCACTGACAGTGGCAGCTCCTCTGAACCAGATTCTTTAAAAATCCATGATGAGCTAAACCTCTTGATTCTTGGTTTCCAGACAAAACTAGAAAACTGCACTACTGAAAAAATTGTGTGAAAAACGTAGATCCACTTTTCCAGCATGTTTGTTCTTCAGTGCGTTTCAGTACTTTTTCCTAAAGTACAGAAATTAATGAATGCAGCCACTTGTGAGTACTTACAAATATTCTAGGTTCTCCGTGACATACAATAGCTAAGACTAGTGATATGTGTATGCTATTAACCAAAGTGATTAATTATTCTAAATGTGTTAAGAACATAGTTTTCTATAATGCAATGCATTTATTATGTAGGGTTTTTCCTTAATACCCCTACTTAACAGAGGAGTCTTTTTTAATATGTTTTAAGTAGGACTTTCTGTATAACTGGACTTCTGTTCTTTTTTTGGAGGTTGGTTTTGGTTTTATATTGGAAATAGTGACTCTGTATTAAAAGTTGCTATTTCCCTCTATTTTTTTCTAGGAAGCTTTTGGAGGAAGGAGATGGAGTTAAAAAACAGGCTTGGAAGGAAGCCTAAAAAATACAGGGGGGAAGTGAATGGTATTGATATTTTTTCTTTCTTTTTAGCTTTACTTCCCAACTCCTAGTATGGACAACTTCTATTATATGACAGATACAAATTCTTTAATAACCTGGGATAATTAAGGAATCAGAATTTTAAAAATGCTATCCCCTCAGTCATGCCTGGACCCTGCTGTTATGCCTATAGTACTACTAAACAGGATGAGGGCATATATACTCAAGCACCACGAGCAAATGGTCTCCTGTACAATGTGCTTTGCTAGCAAACAAGCATCTCTCCTTTTGGTCCTTCAAGAGGCTCTGTCAGACAATGTTTAGATGCTGTCTAGGAAATACCACTGGACAGAGATTTCTCTCTGCTGGGCAGTAAGCAAGAGGCCATCTCGTGTGGGAATGAGAAAATATTTATCTTTGTGGGTGTGTTTGCTGCTGCCATCAGGACCAGTAGACCAGCCCTTATCCCTTTCATCCTTTCATTTACTCATATATCTGTAGCCTCAGGGTTTGCCCTGGATGATTGGCAGTCAGATGATAACTGAATAAAAGATCATTGTTTTAATGGGAGTGCCATTGGTTTAATGGGCCTATGACCTGTTTGTTATTCTGATAAAGTTTGCAGAAAAGCCTAGAGGAGGACACAAGATTGTCCTAGCAAAGTAGGATAAACTGCTAGTAGGAAAAAAGAATTAGAAAGTTAGAAAACGCACAAAAAAAGTAAGAGGAGTATTTAGAGTATGCCTTTAAATAATTCCTTAAGGTCTGCTCGTGGTTGATCATAAGGATTTCCTAGTGTGTATGTTATCCATAGAGACCGAGGAAACAATTCAGCTACAGCCCATCCCTGAGTACTGCCTTTTGGAATCAGTTCCAAGCTTTCTCAGGGACAGGAAAACACTACCATTTCTTCCAAGCCTCCACAGTGCTGCAGCCTTGAGCAATTTTACTTCCGTCTGGTACAAATGCATCCTCTCTTTTTTTTTTTTTTCCTTTGTCTTCTGCTGTTATTCTTGGTCTGACGTATCTGCTGTTTAGAGCAAATCCATGAAATAGACCTCATTGTTCTTTCAGGTAGCTTGTTTGATTCCTGGTGTATTTTTTATTTGCATGTTTCTTCTACCTTAAATGATCTTCTAGTTAACACACTGTTTGCAAAACTCATATAATGTTTTATGGACATTCTTAAAGAAGTATTTTTATATATGTATGCAAATGCGTATGCGCATATACACACACAGATCCCCCACAAAAATTGCCATTCCTAAACTTCTGTTTAAATCTTCAAAGCATAAATTATTACAATGGTGTGCCAAGCAAGGGGTCTTACTGGATACACCACAGTCTCTTCTGTACTCATCCAAAGAGCTATAATTGCTGTCATCCAACTAGAAAGCAGCTGAATCATACACCTGGATCCACTAGCTGGAAAATGTTCCTAGGTTCCTCAATTTAGACAAGTTCTTAATAATGCAAATTATATTAACAGTATAGGTGAAAAATCAGACATGTTAGAATCAGACATGTTTTGCATTTTCCAGTATATATTTTGTAATTTTTTTTGTAATCTTCTGCTATTGTGGTAACAGATTATAAAAATTACAATATAAAATTAGGTTTAATACTAAATACTAAAATTTAACAACTCTGATGTTGTTAAGGTTTTTCAACAAGCACAAGAACTAAAGAAATCTGAAAAAATAAATCTGCTCATATTTATTAGACACCTAAATGCCTTGAGTTTGTTGAAGCTATCTTTTAAAGCAAGTGGTTAAGTTTCATGGATATTCAATAGTTAGA